>NC_138771.1:160790530-161158030 GCF_965119305.1 Pelophylax lessonae
ATCAAACAAATATTTAACATAGACCTTTTAACAAGGTAAGAGTCATTTCCATAAGTTTCAAGATCAACATTAAAAAAAAAAAACTTTAAATATACATTTTTGGGAGATGTTTTGAATTTGCAGTATGATGTATTCCTTTCAAAATGGCATTAAAAAAATGGGAAAGAAATGTTGTTGTGTTCCCTTTACAATCCACATTAGACTATTCAGGAATGCAGTCAGGGTGGAAAGAAAAAGACAGGGCAGTGAGCACTCCCCCTTCTGTAACCCCTCCCCCTTTTGTATTATACCAGGCCACATGGCCATTCATTTTTGTGAGGGTACATTGCCAGGGAAGATGGCTAAGCCCCCTCTCCACCTCCTTGCAGGACTCCTTGCCCCCATGTTGAAGAGATAAGGACAACCTCTGCATATCTTGTCCCTCAAAAGAGATGTGAATGTTTGAAAGAGGGGCTTATCAGAGTCTGGAAATAAGGGCCCCCCAGATACCCAAATTTCTTTAGAATAATAGTATCTAAATAAAACCGAAATGAGTACAGAGTATATTCAATCTCTTTATTATTCATTTTCTTAAAAAGTTACATTAAACACACAAACCTTGACAAATATATTTAACTGAAAGAAAACACACGCACACCAAAAAACATTTAATTTTATGTCCCTAACCTACACTAGCATCAATCATGTTATCTAGTAAAATAACCAATGTCAATCAAAATAACCTCCTGCCAGTTAACCTTTACCCACCACACCCCAGCTGCTAAATGACAGATTCCTGGCACTGAGAGAAAGTGTACACAGAGTATGGAGTATTTTGACCATATTTCATTGACCATAATTGGTCTTTTTACCTTCAATGAGGTTCAAGTTTGGATAATATCAAAACAGATGCAGCAGATCGATTTGCTTATCCTTAGTTAAAAGAACCATTCAAGTGACCTGCCCACCAATTATGTGCTATATCCTGCCAATTTGTGAAAATGCTTGGGATTGATTCACTAAAGGAAAATAGGCTGTTCGCTTTGCAAGTAAAATGTTTCAACATTTATTTTGCAAAGGATACCCAAACATATACAAGGACTGGATGATGAAGAGTCAGTAGAGCTTAACCTCATTCACTAAGCTAAAGGTAAATTCCTTTGCCTCAAATGTCAAAACTAGTCCCTTTAAAAAACATTCACAGAAAAGGCATTTCTGAGATAGTCCATAAATAGCATCTCAATTTTTACAAATGTTTTGGTGTGTATATATGTAAGCTTCCCCATTTTCAATTACTTTGTGCCCCGCCAGCAGTGACTCTGCATGCCTGTTGTTTCTCGAGACACTTGCAAACCTTATGTCAAACACAGTGGATAAATGCCACTATGGTAAATCAAGGCTTCTGTTTCTAAACGAAACCTTATATGGATCAATCTGATGGGAAAGGGTGTTAGGGGAATTGTTCTCTGCTCTAACTCATTTATTTGTGCATGTAAAGTCCACCTTGTACCATTAAATAAGAAGCATAAATTGAAACAGGTGAAAAGGAGACCACAGCTCCATCTGCTGGCTAGAAATGAGAATACAAATTATACATATACAACATAACCAGCCCTGGGTTTGTCTCTTCACAAGGTCACTGTTGTCTGCTTGCAGATCGTGCGTTCTTGCTGCTCTACCTGTCTATTATTTGCTTCCTACAAGTTCTCCAATTTTCTTCCAACAATGAACAATCATTTCTACTTCCAGTAAATCCACCTCATCAGTAAGTGTTGTTTCGGACTGTTGAGAATGGCTCGGAGCATTGGTGCTTCATAAAATAAACTGTTTAATGGCATTAGGGAGAGGTCCACAGCGAGCATTTGAAAACAGAAGGTAGTGAGACTAACAGGGATATAAATAAGGTTGGCTCAAGCAGTTTCCCATATTTGCTATATGATATCTGATAAGAATGTAAGCTCAAAGGAAATGCACTTTTGGGTGAGATGTCACCAGCCACCATCAGGATTAGGAGCGAGAGAAAGTAAATTTTGCTGTTTTTATTTATAGGTTGCAACTCAGTACAGTGTAATGGAGAGAGATAAAAGAAAACTCAGGACAGTCTGCTGGCTCCCAGATTCAATAATGGGAGAATAACAGAGAGAAGGCAATGATAATTCTATTAAGTATAGTTTGGCAATGCCAGCTGTAAAGTTAAAACAGAAAACATGAAATAAACCAAATATACTGTACACTGTGCCAGGTACAGGTTAATAGAGATAGCAGGAAAAACTTCAAAAAAAAAGGAGCAAGACTAAGGGGACTTCCAAGAGAAAAGGGAAAAGGTATAGTAACTTACAAACAGAAGATTGATGCTTACAGAAATAGACCAAATGGCCCATCAAGACTTACACTTTCATCTATTTTTTTTTTTCAAACTTTTTGTCTGAGTATAGATTTAGTGTAGTGGTTTCAGAACTACTTTCTATGGCAGCCTATTTTTTTTTCAGTGTTTATTACATTACAGTTTATTTAACAAAAACATTATTAAGTTTAGGTTCACATCTATGCATTACTGGCACGTTTTGCATTTTTAAACCTGCGTTTTTTATGCAGTTTTCATGCATTTTGTGTGTTGGGCTTTTTTTATCTTTAAACATACTGTATATAGCTGGTTGTTAAGGAGCAAGTCGTGAAGCCAGCCGCCATGTCCTTAACAACCGTTGAGTAGGGTTGAGCGAACACCTAGATGTCCGTGTTCGACGGGTTCGGCCGAACTTTAAAAAAAAGTCCGGGTCCGTGTCCCGGACTTTTACCGAACTTTTCCCGGACGCCGAACCCCATTGAAGTCAATGGGGACCCGAACTTTAAGGCACTAAAATGGCTCTAAAACACCAAAGGAAAGGGCTAGAGTGCTGCAAATGGCAGCAAAACGTAATTAAGAGCATGGCAAGTGCTCTGCAAACAAATGTGGATAGGGAAATAACTTAAAACAACAAAAAAAAACAGAAAAATAAAACAATGTTCTTCTTCATCTCTGAAGGACGAGGCCCATATGGAGTAGGAGGGAGGTTAAGGTGGTGGTGGATGTGGCGGTGACATAGGCGTGCGCACAGGGTGTGCTGGGTGTGCCTGGGCACACCCTAATCACCTAGGGCACATAGCATTGCCAGTGAGGAGATGGGAAAGATCTCCCTGGGACCTGCTCTGCTCTATTTCTCCTTGCCTACAGGTACATGGCCCCGATACATTACTCTCCCTGCTGGCAAACACATGCATGTGTATTTCAACTTTGGGGTGCACACCTTAATGCAATAGGCTGCGCACACCTATGGGCGGTGTAGGTGGAAGCGGCGGTGGAGGAGGACCAGGGCCGGATTAACAGCATCATGGGCTTGGTGCTGAGGATTTTGAAGGGCCTTAGGGCCGTGCCTTGCCATGCACCCAGAGGAGGAAGGGTGCAGCCATGCATGCCTAATTCAACATGGGATGCTGTCTCTGAAGCCCATAAACACATCCATGCATCGCCAACTGTCCCTCCTTGTCCGGCCTTCACGCTGTGTGGGGAGGTTCTGAGGGTGCTGCCTGGGGAAGCGAGCATAGAAGCCAGACTTCTGTGTTTACAAGTGACAGAAGAGCGGTAACAGTGAATATGGCCAACCCGGGGCCTATATAAAAGGTAGGGGCCTGGAGCTGCAGCTCCAATAGCCCCTACATTAATCTGGCCCTGAGGAGGAGGACGAGGTAGCCAACACTGCTTCTTTTCACAAATTTTAAATGAGGGTACACCCCAAAAGAGTGAGAAAGAGCAAAAATGGAACAATGGGTGGGTAAGGTCGGTATCCATTGCTATTCTGCATAAGGTACGGAAAAGTCCCGTGGGATCCATGCCTGGTTCATTTTAATGAACGTGAGCTTGTCCACATTGTCTCTGGACAGGCGGCTGCGCTTGTCTGTTATAACGCCCCCAGCCGTGCTAAATACCCGTTCAGATAATACACTGGCTGCAGGGCACGCCAGCACCTCCAAGGCGTAAAGGGCAAGCTCAGGCCATGTGCCCAATTTGGAGACCCAGAAGTTGAAGGGGGCAGACCCGTCATTCACTACATGTAGGCGTGTGCACACATACTGCTCCACCATGTTGGTAAAATGCTGCCTCCTGCTAAGACGTTCCATCTGAGCTGCTGGTGCTGCTGTTTGTTGTGGCGTGCTGACAAAGCTTTTCCACATTTCGGCCATGCTAACCCTGCCTTCTGAGGTGCTGGCGGTGCCCTGGTTGCGTTGGCGACCTCCTCCTCCTCCTCCTCTGCCTTGTGCTTCCACTGTGGCCCCGCTGTCAGATGGGAATGCCAGCAGCATGGCGTCTACCAGCGTGCGCTTGTACTCGCGCATCTTGCGATCGCGCTCCAGTGAGTGAATTAAGGACGGTACGTTGTCCTTGTAACGGGGATCCAGCAGCGTGGCCACCCAGTAATCAGCACAAGTTAGAATGTGGGCAACTCGGCGGTCGTTGTGGAGACACTGCAGCATGTAATCGCTCATGTGTGCCAGGCTGCCCAGAGGCAACGAAAGGCTGTCCTCTGTGGGAGGTGTATGGTCCGTGTCCTCTGTATCCCCCCAGCCACGCACCAGTGATGGCCATGAGCTGGCCTGGGTGCCACCCTGCTGTGAACATGGTTCCATCTCCTCCTCCAGCTCCTCCTCCTCCTCATCCTCCTCATCCTCCAGAACTGTGCCCCTGCTGGACAATTGCGTCCCTGGCGTTTGCGTGTGCAGGAACCCACCCTCGGAGCCCCTTGCGAATGACTGCCCTGAAAGCCTTGGAAATGTTACCTCTTCATCCTCCTCCTCCTCCTCATCCTGTGCCACATCCTCTTCCATCATCGCCCGAATTGTTTTTTCAAGGAGGCATAGAAGTGGGATAGTTAAGCTGAGAACGGCGTCATTGCCACTGGCCATGTTGGTGGAGTACTCAAAACAGCGCAACAAGGCACACAGGTCTCGCATGGAGGCCCAGTTAAATTAAATAGCGGAATAGAAAATATGATCCAAAAAAAGTGTATGTATATCACACGTACACAACCACACTAGGCCCCAATTACTATTGTTTGTACCCCTAAAAGGCTAGATGAGGAGTAGGGGGAGTATGGAACAGGCAGCACCCTCAAACCTTCAGAAGTATGAGATGAACCCCAACAACTTGGAAAGGTGGATCTCTCTCACACGTACCGACACAGACTATCCCGCAATTCAATTGATCCTCAAAGGTTTTTATTGAATAGCGGAATAGGAAATATGATCAAAAAAAGTGTATGTATCTCGCACGTACACAACCACACTAGGCCCCAATTACTATTGTTTGTACCCCTAAAAGGCTAGATGAGGAGTAGGGGGGGTATGGAACAGGCAGCACCCTCAAACCTTCAGAAGTATGAGATGAACCCCAACAACTTGGAAAGGTGGATCTCTCTCACACGTACCGACACAGACTATCCCGCAATTCAATTGATCCTCAAAGGTTTTTATTGAATAGCGGAATAGGAAATATGATCAAAAAAAGTGTATGTATCTCGCACGTACACAACCACACTAGGCCCCAATTACTATTGTTTGTACCCCTAAAAGGCTAGATGAGGAGTAGGGGGGGTATGGAACAGGCAGCACCCTCAAACCTTCAGAAGTATGAGATGAACCCCAACAACTTGGAAAGGTGGATCTCTCTCACACGTACCGACACAGACTATCCCGCAATTCAATTGATCCTCAAAGGTTTTTATTGAATAGCGGAATAGGAAATATGATCAAAAAAAGTGTATGTATCTCGCACGTACACAACCACACTAGGCCCCAATTACTATTGTTTGTACCCCTAAAAGGCTAGATGAGGAGTAGGGGGGGTATGGAACAGGCAGCACCCTCAAACCTTCAGAAGTATGAGATGAACCCCAACAACTTGGAAAGGTGGATCTCTCTCACACGTACCGACACAGACTATCCCGCAATTCAATTGATCCTCAAAGGTTTTTATTGAATAGCGGAATAGGAAATATGATCAAAAAAAGTGTATGTATCTCGCACGTACACAACCACACTAGGCCCCAATTACTATTGTTTGTACCCCTAAAAGGCTAGGAGTAGGGGGAGTATGGAACAGGCAGCACCCTCAAACCTTCAGAAGTATGAGATGAACCCCAACAACTTGGAAAGGTGGATCTCTCTCACACGTACCGACACAGACTATCCCCCAATTTAACTGATCCCCAAAGGTTTTTGATTAAATAGCGGAATAGAAAATATGATCCCAAAAAAGTGTATGTATATCACACGTACACAACCACACTAGGCCCCAATTACTATTGTTTGTACCCCTAAAAGGCTAGGAGTAGGGGGAGTATGGAACAGGCAGCACCCTCAAACCTTCAGAAGTATGAGATGAACCCCAACAACTTGGAAAGGTGGATCTCTCTCACACGTACCAACACAGACTATCCCCCAATTTAACTGATCCCCAGAGGTTTTTGATTAAATAGCGGAATAGAAAATATGATCCCAAAAAAGTGTATGTATATCACACGTACACAACCACACTAGGCCCCAATTACTATTGTTTGTACCCCTAAAAGGCTAGGAGTAGGGGGAGTATGGAACAGGCAGCACCCTCAAACCTTCAGAAGTATGAGATGAACCCCAGCAACTTGGAAAGGTGGATCACTCTCACACGTACCAACACAGACTATCCCCCAATTTAACTGATCCCCAGAGGTTTTTGATTAAATAGCGGAATAGAAAATATGATCCCAAAAAAGTGTATGTATATCACACGTACACAACCACACTAGGCCCCAATTACTATTGTTTGTACCCCTAAAAGGCTAGGAGTAGGGGGAGTATGGAACAGGCAGCACCCTCAAACCTTCAGAAGTATGAGATGAACCCCAACAACTTGGAAAGGTGGATCTCTCTCACACGTACCAACACAGACTATCCCCCAATTTAACTGATCCCCAAAGGTTTTTGATTAAATAGCGGAATAGAAAATATGATCCCAAAAAAGTGTATGTATATCACACGTACACAACCACACTAGGCCCCAATTACTATTGTTTGTACCCCTAAAAGGCTAGGAGTAGGGGGAGTATGGAACAGGCAGCACCCTCAAACCTTCAGAAGTATGAGATGAACCCCAACAACTTGGAAAGGTGGATCTCTCTCACACGTACCAACACAGACTATCCCCCAATTTAACTGATCCCCAAAGGTTTTTGATTAAATAGCGGAATAGAAAATATGATCCCAAAAAAGTGTATGTATATCACACGTACACAACCACACTAGGCCCCAATTACTATTGTTTGTACCCCTAAAAGGCTAGGAGTAGGGGGAGTATGGAACAGGCAGCACCCTCAAACCTTCAGAAGTATGAGATGAACCCCAACAACTTGGAAAGGTGGATCTCTCTCACACGTACCAACACAGACTATCCCCCAATTTAACTGATCCCCAGAGGTTTTTGATTAAATAGCGGAATAGAAAATATGATCCCAAAAAAGTGTATGTATATCACACGTACACAACCACACTAGGCCCCAATTACTATTGTTTGTACCCCTAAAAGGCTAGGAGTAGGGGGAGTATGGAACAGGCAGCACCCTCAAACCTTCAGAAGTATGAGATGAACCTCAACAACTTGGAAAGGTGGATCTCTCTCACACGTACCAACACAGACTATCCCCCAATTTAACTGATCCCCAAAGGTTTTTGATTAAATAGCGGAATAGAAAATATGATCCCAAAAAAGTGTATGTATATCACACGTACACAACCACACTAGGCCCCAATTACTATTGTTTGTACCCCTAAAAGGCTAGGAGTAGGGGGAGTATGGAACAGGCAGCACCCTCAAACCTTCAGAAGTATGAGATGAACCCCAACAACTTGGAAAGGTGGATCTCTCTCACACGTACCAACACAGACTATCCCCCAATTTAACTGATCCCCAAAGGTTTTTGATTAAATAGCGGAATAGAAAATATGATCCCAAAAAAGTGTATGTATATCACACGTACACAACCACACTAGGCCCCAATTACTATTGTTTGTACCCCTAAAAGGCTAGGAGTAGGGGGAGTATGGAACAGGCAGCACCCTCAAACCTTCAGAAGTATGAGATGAACCCCAACAACTTGGAAAGGTGGATCTCTCTCACACGTACCAACACAGACTATCCCCCAATTTAACTGATCCCCAAAGGTTTTTGATTAAATAGCGGAATAGAAAATATGATCCCAAAAAAGTGTATGTATATCACACGTACACAACCACACTAGGCCCCAATTACTATTGTTTGTACCCCTAAAAGGCTAGATGAGGAGTAGGGGGAGTATGGAACAGGCAGCACCCTCAAACCTTCAGTATGAGATTGTGTTCACTGTACCCCACAAAGATTGAGTTCACTGCACCCCACAATGATTGTGTTCACTGCACCCCACAAAGATTGTGTTCACTGCACCTCACAAAGATTGTGTTCACTGTACCCCCCAAAGATTGTGTTCACTGCACCCCACAAAGATTCTGTTCACTGTACCCCACAAAGATTGTGTTCACTGCACCCCAAAAAGATTGTGTTCACTGCACCCCAAAAAGGATGTTGTTCACTGCACCCCAAAAAGGATGTTGTTCACTCCACCCCAAAAAGATTGTGTTCACTGCACCCCACAAAGATTGTGTTCACTGCACCCCAAAAAGATTGTGTTCACTGCACCCCAAAAATGATTTTGTTCACTGCACCCCAAAAAGGATTTTGTTCACTGCACCCCAAAAAGGATGTTGTTCACTCCACCCCAAAAAGATTGTGTTCACTGCACCCCAAAAAGATTGTGTTCACTGCACCCCACAAAGGATTTTGTTCACTGCACCCCAAAAAGATTGTGTTCACTGCACCCCAAAAAGGATGTTGTTCACTGCACCCCAAAAAGGATTTTGTTCACTGCACCCCAAAAAGATTGTGTTCACTGCACCCCACAAAGGATTTTGTTCACTGCACCCCACAAAGATTGTGTTCACTGCACACCAAAAAGGATTGTGTTCACTGCACCCCAAAAAGATTTTGTTCACTGCACCCCAAAAAGATTGTGTTCACTGCAGCCCAAAAAGATTGTGTTCACTGCAGCCCAAAAAGATTGTGTTCACTGCAGCCCAAAAAGATTGTGTTCACTGCAGCCCAAAAAGATTGTGTTCACTGCAGCTCACACACAGAAAAATGGATGTGGATCACTGACACCTGCCTATCTCCAATCCCACACCACACAGCAATATTGATTGTAGTTTGTAGAACACAGTTTCCCTAAAATTCAGCAGACTCTGTCCCTAACAGGATTGAGAAGAGATCGTAGATCAGGATTGAGTGCAGACCCCACCCCCCACACAGCAATATCGATTGTAGTTTGTAGAAGACACTGACCCTATATAATTCAGCAGACTCTATCCCTAAAATGCCTACAACTCGCCCTGCCTAAACACTCCGACCTGTCCCTCAATTCTATCCGGACACAAATGGTTTTTTCCTGCCTATCTTTCCCTAATCAGCAGCCAGCACGTTGATGTGTGCTCTGTCCCTGAATCTAAGCAGCATAATGACGCCGCTGCGGCTGCCTCGAACTTATAAAGACTTGGTCACATGCTTCAGACGGCCAATCACAGCTACTGAGACATTTGCAGGCATGGCTGGGATGGCTTAAGGCACACCAGTTAAACGATTGTTGATTGGCTGTTGAAAGCCCGCCATGAAAAGAGCGCCAAAGCATGCAAAACCCGGAAATAAAACGACCGAACACGGATTTTTACCCGAACATACAGTAAAGTGTCCGTGTCCGTGTTCGGGTACAAAAAATCCAATTATTCGGTACGAACACGAATAATACAGTCCGTGTTCGCTCAACACTACCGTTGAGTCATCAGTTATCAGTGGGCTTCTCCGCTGACAGCTAATGAAAAAAAAAAGAAGAAAATTGGGAAAATCGGGTCTGGTATGGATTTGAAGGAAAACTAAAAAAAAAAAAAAAATGGTGTGGGGTCCCCCCAAAATCTATACTAGACCCTTATCCAAGCATGCAGCCCAGGCAGGTCAAGAAAGGGAGTGCCCCCCCCCCCCTCCTGAACCATACCAGGCCACATGCCCACAACAAGGGGGGGGGGGGGGTGATTTGGGGCAGGGAGAGCTTTATATTTTTTTATTTTTTGGGTCTGGCAGTGGCGGCGGTGGCGGCATGATTGATGGTGGATCTACATTGGAGGACATTGTTTTTTATTTTTTTTAATAAAGGATTTGTCAAAAACTTTTGTACTGTCTTAATTCACTTTTACACTTTTTTGGTGAATGGGTAGGGGTACTTTGCACCCCATACTCATTCATATAGGGAGATCAGGATTTGGGGGCCCCTTGTTAAAGGGGGCTTCCAGATTACGATAAGCCCCCTGCCCGCAGACCAGCACAACCACAGCCCAGGGCTCTGGGGAAGAGGCTCTTGTCCCCATCAACATGATTCCTGATTTTGATTTCTGATTTGTTCTATTTTTTATTTAGTGTGATTTCTCTCTGCTGCCTCATTCCTCTGTTATCTGCACGAGTCATTTCTAACAGCTTCTCCAGACTCCGAAAGAGTTGGTGATGGGGAGGAGAGCTCCAGTGTACAACCTGACAGCCACAGTTCTGCATGTGCCCCATGTACTGTGAGGTGGGAGTTGTGTCCCTTCCCTCCAATCAGGTCTCTGGGCTCTCTTCACTGAACTATGCAGTGTGAGACTTTAGATCCCAAGCCCCTGATTTTTTTTAGAGCTGGAAGGTACTGTGTAAAATCTGTGTTTTGGAAGGCTGTGGAATAGAAAGGGCTGAAGATGAACAGGAACAATGTATGTTGGACAATTTGTTTTATTTCTGTGCATCACCTGAGGCTAGTACTTCACTGGGTATATGAAAGGGTTTTTACCACTTTAACAATACGACCTACCATTGAATCATAGTATAGTATTTTTTTTTATTTTTTTTTTTTTATTTGGTCCTGTCCATTTTTAGAGGAATGTTTTGTTATATGTAGTTTTAATGCCTGCTTGTTACCTCAAGTGCTTGTTACCTCAGCACTTTAAATTCCTGATATGTGCCTGCTGTACCAGGTATTGTATGACTCAGTTTATTGCTTCCTTTGTGTGAAATCCCTGGTGTTCCTGCTAGTCCCTCTGCTTTCCAGTTAAAACTGACCACACTAGGCAGAACAGCTCAATGTGGTCAGTTCCCTAGCTGTGCTGGGAACTCAGGCTGCTCTTCTTCAATGATTAGACTTTTCTTAACACGCCAACCCTGCACAGCCATTCCCTGGGAAGCTCAGTGTCCTGTTGCTTCTCCTCTCCCAGGTCTTTTGCAGCTGAGAACTGAGGGAACAGAGAGAACATGATCGCTTATAATAAAGGGGGGGGGGAGGTATTTATTCTAGATTATAAGCTCTAATGAGCAGGACCCTCTAAATCCACCTGTATTGAATTGTATCGTAACTGTATTGTCTTCCCTCATATTGTAAAACGCTGCGCAAACTGTCGGCGCTATATCAATCCTGTATAATAATAATAATAATGAATTGTATAATATAAATAATAATAACAATGTATATTTATAAAATATAATAATATAATATAATGAATACATTTTTAATATCTATACACAAATGTTTTGCCTTTTATTTCAAATTTTAACTGAATGATTGTTTACAATCACTTTAATATATTAGTTGAAATAAGGTATCACAATATGCTAAAATGATGTGGGTTCTCGGTAGTTGCCCCGTGTATCAGTTTATATAAGATATAGTTTATTGACTGGCAACGTTTTTACAAGTATAGTACTATATACTGTAGGTAAGTTAGCTTGAAAAAAAAAAATTTTTTAAATAAGGGGTAATATTTCTTGCAGAAAAGGAAAACCACTAATATGTTAATCAGCATCTGACACTTTTGCGACCATTCTGCCTCTATTTTTATCTCTGTCTCTGTCTCTAGCTTGATCTCTGTCTCTGTCTCTATGATACTTCCAGGTGGTTGACATTGCATAAAGAATTACAGCGTGAAAACATATTTATGTATTTATGCCATGATGGTTGGGTGTTATGCTGGCTTTTGACCCACTCAGCTATGGTGTGGTAAGAAGGGAAAGTGGCATCATACAGAAGTGAAAATTCTAATCTATGCACAGGTGTATGGCAGTTAAAGATGGGATGCCATGTGTGAAAAGCTTTTTAAAGAAAGAGTTTTTTTTTTTTTTTCTAAAATGATAATGTGTTTGTAATTATGTAATTTTAGGCAAATGTTGTTATCTGAGATATACTTTCAGAAGATACATTTACATCTGACAATTCATAAAATGCTGATTCCTTTCATTCCTTGAAATATTGCTAGGCATAAACTATCAACAATGCACAGCAGCATTGGAAATCTATTGTGTGAATGTGAGCATTTACACTTGTCCATGGGGTTATTGATTACATGAACTATAAGCTAATGGGTCACAGACTTGCTGTTTGGACCTGTGAGCAAAATAGTTTTGCCAGCATCTTTATGGACAATCTGTTCATATACTTTCACATCATTAATAATTGACAAAGAAATACCTTTTGTTAATGTGCTTTCATCTCAGCTCTTGGAGTAATAGCTTTCTAATGACGACAGGCTGTCATCCCAAATGGAATCTATTCTTGGATACACTAGAACTGTTTGCATCTTCATAACAAGAGACATATTCTGCTGGATCAGACCTTAGTAGCGCAATTTGCTTTTTTGGCATATATTATATCTGCTACTTCGCTTAATGCCACAAGTAAACTTTCCAAATAAGCCACCCATGAAACTCACTGTTTTGTATATATGTATTGTATAGCAACATTCATGAATCTCTTTTGAAACACTGGGGAAGACAACCATAAAAATGATTTGTTAGAGCTATTTTTCTTTTCATTGTGCAAATATTATCTGGAATCAGGAGTAGTGTTGAGCGAACACGGACTGTATTATTCGTGTTCGTACCGAATAATTGGATTTTTTGTACCCGAACACGGACACGGACACTTTACTGTATGTTCGGGTAAAAATCCGTGTTCGGTCGTTTTATTTCCGGGTTTTGCATGCTTTGGCGCTCTTTTCATGGCGGGCTTTCAACAGCCAATCAACAATCGTTTAACTGGTGTGCCTTAAGCCATCCCAGCCATGCCTGCAAATGTCTCAGTAGCTGTGATTGGCCGTCTGAAGCATGTGACCAAGTCTTTATAAGTTCGAGGCAGCCGCAGCGGCGTCATTATGCTGCTTAGATTCAGGGACAGAGCACACATCAACGTGCTGGCTGCTGATTAGGGAAAGATAGGCAGGAAAAAACCATTTGTGTCCGGATAGAATTGAGGGACAGGTCGGAGTGTTTAGGCAGGGCGAGTTGTAGGCATTTTAGGGATAGAGTCTGCTGAATTATATAGGGTCAGTGTCTTCTACAAACTACAATCGATATTGCTGTGTGGGGGGTGGGGTGAATCTGCACTCAATCCTGATCTACGATCTCTTCTCAATCCTGTTAGGGACAGAGTCTGCTGAATTTTAGGGAAACTGTGTTCTACAAACTACAATCGATATTGCTGTGTGGGGGGTGGGGTGAATCTGCACTCAATCCTGATCTACGATCTCTTCTCAATCCTGTTAGGGACAGAGTCTGCTGAATTTTAGGGAAACTGTGTTCTACAAACTACAATCGATATTGCTGTGTGGGGGGTGGGGTGAATCTGCACTCAATCCTGATCTACGATCTCTTCTCAATCCTGTTAGGGACAGAGTCTGCTGAATTTTAGGGAAACTGTGTTCTACAAACTACAATCGATATTGCTGTGTGGTGTGGGATTGGAGATAGGCAGGTGTCAGTGATCCACATCCATTTTTCTGTGTGTGAGCTGCAGTGAACACAATCTTTTTGGGCTGCAGTGAACACAATCTTTTTGGGCTGCAGTGAACACAATCTTTTTGGGCTGCAGTGAACACAATCTTTTTGGGCTGCAGTGAACACAATCTTTTTGGGGTGCAGTGAACAAAATCTTTTTGGGGTGCAGTGAACACAATCCTTTTTGGTGTGCAGTGAACACAATCTTTGTGGGGTGCAGTGAACAAAATCCTTTGTGGGGTGCAGTGAACACAATCTTTTTGGGGTGCAGTGAACAAAATCCTTTTTGGGGTGCAGTGAACAACATCCTTTTTGGGGTGCAGTGAACACAATCTTTTTGGGGTGCAGTGAACAAAATCCTTTGTGGGGTGCAGTGAACACAATCTTTTTGGGGTGCAGTGAACACAATCTTTTTGGGGTGGAGTGAACAACATCCTTTTTGGGGTGCAGTGAACAAAATCCTTTTTGGGGTGCAGTGAACAAAATCATTTTTGGGGTGCAGTGAACACAATCTTTTTGGGGTGCAGTGAACACAATCTTTGTGGGGTGCAGTGAACACAATCTTTTTGGGGTGGAGTGAACAACATCCTTTTTGGGGTGCAGTGAACAAAATCCTTTTTGGGGTGCAGTGAACAACATCCTTTTTGGGGTGCAGTGAACACAATCTTTTTGGGGTGCAGTGAACACAATCTTTGTGGGGTACAGTGAACAGAATCTTTGTGGGGTGCAGTGAACACAATCTTTGGGGGGTACAGTGAACACAATCTTTGTGAGGTGCAGTGAACACAATCTTTGTGGGGTGCAGTGAACACAATCATTGTGGGGTGCAGTGAACTCAATCTTTGTGGGGTACAGTGAACACAATCTCATACTGAAGGTTTGAGGGTGCTGCCTGTTCCATACTCCCCCTACTCCTCATCTAGCCTTTTAGGGGTACAAACAATAGTAATTGGGGCCTAGTGTGGTTGTGTACGTGTGATATACATACACTTTTTTGGGATCATATTTTCTATTCCGCTATTTAATCAAAAACCTTTGGGGATCAGTTAAATTGGGGGATAGTCTGTGTTGGTACGTGTGAGAGAGATCCACCTTTCCAAGTTGTTGGGGTTCATCTCATACTTCTGAAGGTTTGAGGGTGCTGCCTGTTCCATACTCCCCCCTACTCCTAGCCTTTTAGGGGTACAAACAATAGTAATTGGGGCCTAGTGTGGTTGTGTACGTGTGATATACATACACTTTTTTGGGATCATATTTTCTATTCCGCTATTTAATCAAAAACCTCTGGGGATCAGTTAAATTGGGGGATAGTCTGTGTTGGTACGTGTGAGAGAGATCCACCTTTCCAAGTTGTTGGGGTTCATCTCATACTTCTGAAGGTTTGAGGGTGCTGCCTGTTCCATACTCCCCCTACTCCTAGCCTTTTAGGGGTACAAACAATAGTAATTGGGGCCTAGTGTGGTTGTGTACGTGTGATATACATACACTTTTTTGGGATCATATTTTCTATTCCGCTATTTAATCAAAAACCTTTGGGGATCAGTTAAATTGGGGGATAGTCTGTGTTGGTACGTGTGAGAGAGATCCACCTTTCCAAGTTGTTGGGGTTCATCTCATACTTCTGAAGGTTTGAGGGTGCTGCCTGTTCCATACTCCCCCTACTCCTCATCTAGCCTTTTAGGGGTACAAACAATAGTAATTGGGGCCTAGTGTGGTTGTGTACGTGCGAGATACATACACTTTTTTTGATCATATTTCCTATTCCGCTATTCAATAAAAACCTTTGGGGATCAATTAAATTGCGGGATAGTCTGTGTCGGTACGTGTGAGATCCACCTTTCCAAGTTTTTGGGGTTCATCTCATACTTCTGAAGCTTTGAGGGTGCTGCCTGTTCCATACTCCTCCTCCTCCTCATCCATCCTTTTAGGTGTACAAACAATAGTAATTGGGGCCTAGTGTGCTTCTGTACGTGTGAGATACATACACATTTTTTGATCATATTTCCTATTCCGCTATTCAATAAAAACCTTTGGGGATCAATTAAATTGCGGAATAGTCTGTGTCGGTACGTGTGAGATCCACCTTTCCAAGTTTTTGGGGTTCATCTCATACTTCTGAAGCTTTGAGGGTGCTGCCTGTTCCATACTCCTCCTCCTCCTCATCCATCCTTTTAGGTGTACAAACAATAGTAATTGGGGCCTAGTGTGTTTCTGTACGTGCGAGATACATACACTTTTTTTGATCATATTTCCTATTCCGCTATTCAATAAAAACCTTTGGGGATCAATTAAATTGCGGGATAGTCTGTGTCGGTACGTGTGAGATCCACCTTTCCAAGTTTTTGGGGTTCATCTCATACTTCTGAAGCTTTGAGGGTGCTGCCTGTTCCATACTCCTCCTCCTCCTCATCCATCCTTTTAGGTGTACAAACAATAGTAATTGGGGCCTAGTGTGCTTCTGTACGTGTGAGATACATACACATTTTTTGATCATATTTCCTATTCCGCTATTCAATAAAAACCTTTGGGGATCAATTAAATTGCGGAATAGTCTGTGTCGGTACGTGTGAGATCCACCTTTCCAAGTTTTTGGGGTTCATCTCATACTTCTGAAGCTTTGAGGGTGCTGCCTGTTCCATACTCCTCCTCCTCCTCATCCATCCTTTTAGGTGTACAAACAATAGTAATTGGGGCCTAGTGTGCTTCTGTACGTGTGAGATACATACACATTTTTTGATCATATTTCCTATTCCGCTATTCAATAAAAACCTTTGGGGATCAATTAAATTGCGGAATAGTCTGTGTCGGTACGTGTGAGATCCACCTTTCCAAGTTTTTGGGGTTCATCTCATACTTCTGAAGCTTTGAGGGTGCTGCCTGTTCCATACTCCTCCTCCTCCTCATCCATCCTTTTAGGTGTACAAACAATAGTAATTGGGGCCTAGTGTGCTTCTGTACGTGTGAGATACATACACATTTTTTGATCATATTTCCTATTCCGCTATTCAATAAAAACCTTTGGGGATCAATTAAATTGCGGAATAGTCTGTGTCGGTACGTGTGAGATCCACCTTTCCAAGTTTTTGGGGTTCATCTCATACTTCTGAAGCTTTGAGGGTGCTGCCTGTTCCATACTCCTCCTCCTCCTCATCCATCCTTTTAGGTGTACAAACAATAGTAATTGGGGCCTAGTGTGTTTCTGTACGTGTGAGATACATACACTTTTTTTGATCATATTTCCTATTCCGCTATTCAATAAAAACCTTTGGGGATCAATTGAATTGCGGGATAGTCTGTGTCGGTACGTGTGAGAGAGATCCACCTTTCCAAGTTGTTGGGGTTCATCTCATACTTCTGAAGGTTTGAGGGTGCTGCCTGTTCCATACCCCCCCTACTCCTCATCTAGCCTTTTAGGGGTACAAACAATAGTAATTGGGGCCTAGTGTGGTTGTGTACGTGCGAGATACATACACTTTTTTTGATCATATTTCCTATTCCGCTATTCAATAAAAACCTTTGAGGATCAATTGAATTGCGGGATAGTCTGTGTCGGTACGTGTGAGAGAGATCCACCTTTCCAAGTTGTTGGGGTTCATCTCATACTTCTGAAGGTTTGAGGGTGCTGCCTGTTCCATACTCCCCCTACTCCTCATCTAGCCTTTTAGGGGTACAAACAATAGTAATTGGGGCCTAGTGTGGTTGTGTACGTGTGATATACATACACTTTTTTTGGATCATATTTTCTATTCCGCTATTCAATAAAAACCTTTCTAGGGCAAGATCTTAAATTACAGAAATATGAGGAGACCGTCAAATAAGGGCCGTGGCCTGGGTCGTGGTGCTGCTGGTAGAGCTCCTGTTGCAAGGAGAGGACATGGTCGATCTGTGCCAGCTACACGCACAAGTGAAACACCTTCCTCAAGTGTGAGTAGGCGACAGAACCTGCATCAGTATTTGGTAGGGCATCAAACGCCCCTAGAAGTGATGAGGCCAGAACAAGTTGAGGCGATAGTAGATTGGTTTGCTGCTGACAGTGCCTCCAGTTCCTTCACATTGTCTCCCACCCAGTCTACTGCAGAAAGGTCAGAGTTGGCACCTGCAGCCAATGTCCAACCGTCTTTCACCTCACCCCCTTGCAAATCAGGCCAGCAGTCTGAGCCCCAAGCCATACAGCAGTCTCTTATTCTTTTTGAGGACTCTGTCAGCAGGGTTTCCCAGGGCCATCCACCTAGCCCTGCCCCAGAAGTGGAAGAGATTGAGTGCAGCGATGCCCAACCACTTATTCCTCAAGATGAGTACATGCAAGGATCATCGCAGCACGTCTCCGATGATGACGAAACGCAGGTGCCAACTGCTGCGGCGTTCAGCATTGTGGAGACCGACAAGGAGGGCAGGGGTGAAGACTGGGTGGAAGATGATGTGGAGGACGATGAGGTCCTCGACCCCACATGGAATGAACGTCATGCAGGTGAACTGAGTAGTTTGGAGGAAGAGGCGGTGGTCGCACAGAGCCACCAGCACAGCAGAAGAGGGAGCAGGGTGCAGAAGCGGAGCGGCCGTGCCCTAGACACTACGCCCGCTACTGCCCAACGCAGCAAGGGAACGAGCGCACCAAAGTCAGCTCAAAGGAGTTCTCTAGCGTGGAAGTTCTTTAGAAAATGTGCTGATGACAGGACACGAGTGGTTTGCACCCTGTGCAATCAGAGCTTGAAGCGAGGCATGAACCTTCTCAACCTGAGCACAACCTGCATGATCAGGCATCTAAGTGCAAAGCACGAGCTGCAGTGGAGTACACACCTTCAAAACCAAGAAACGTCTCTGGCTCATCCTGCTTCCTCTTCTGCTGCAGTCTCGGCCGCTCCAGCCACATCTGTAGTGATACCGGCACCTGCCACCCCGCAAACAGACGATCTGTCAGCAACACCACCACCTGGGTCACCAACAACCATCTCCACAATGTCCCGTGGAAGCGTTCAGCTTTCCATCTCCCAAACACTTGAGAGGAAGAGGAAGTACCCCCCTACCCACCCGCGATCCCTGGCCCTGAATGCCAGCATTTCAAAATTATTGGCCTTTGAAATGCTGTCATTCCGTCTGGTGGAGACGCACAGTTTTAAAAACCTTATGTCGGTGGCTGTCCCACAGTACGTCGTGCCCAGCCGCCACTACTTTTCCAGGCAAGCCATCCCTTCCCTGCACAACCAAGTGGGGGAAAAAATCAGGTGTGCACTGCGCAACGCCATCTGTGCCAAGGTCCACCTAACTACGGATACGTGGACCAGTAAGCACGGTCAGGGGCGTTATATCTCCCTAACGGCACACTGGGTAAATGCAGTGGCGGATGGGCCTGAGGCGGATAGCAATTTGGCGCATGTCCTTCCACCACCGAGGATTGCAGGGCGCTTCAGTTTGCCTCCTGTTCCTAACTCCTCCTACTCCGCTTCTTCATCCTCTACCGCCTCCTCATCCGGACAGCGTAACACCTTCACCACCAACTTCAGCACGGCCAGGGGTAAACGACAGCAGGCAGTTTTACAACTTGCCTGTTTGGGGGACAAACCACACACCGCGCAGGAGTTGTGGAGGAGCATGGAACAGCAGACAAATGAGTGGTTGCTGCCAGCGAGCCTCAAGCCCGGCCTGGTGGTGTGCGATAACGGGCGAAATCTCATAGCAGCTCTGGGCCTAGCCGGTTTGACGCACATCCCTTGCCTGGCGCATGTGCTGAATTTGGTGGTGCAGAGGTTCCTTAAAAACTACCCCGATATGTCAGAGCTGCTGCAGAAAGTGCGGGCCGTTTGTGCGCACTTTCGGCGTTCTCACCCTGCTGCTGCTCGCCTGGCAGCGCTGCAGCGTAACTTCGGCCTTCCCGCTCACCGCCTCATATGTGACGTGCCCACAAGGTGGAACTCCACCTTGCACATGCTGGAAAGACTGTGCGAGCAGCAGCAGGCCATAGTGGAGTTTCAGCTGCAGCACGCACGCGTGAGTCGCTCTGCGGAACAGCACCACTTCACCACCAATAACTGGGCCTCCATGCGAGACCTGTGTGCCTTGTTGCGCTGTTTTGAGTACTCCACCAACATGGCCAGTGGCAATGACGCCGTTCTCAGCTTAACTATCCCACTTCTATGCCTCCTTGAAAAAACAATTCGGGCGATGATGGAAGAGGATGTGGCACAGGATGAGGAGGAGGAGGAGGATGAAGAGGTAACATTTCCAAGGCTTTCAGGGCAGTCATTCGCAAGGGGCTCCGAGGGTGGGTTCCTGCACACGCAAACGCCAGGGACGCAATTGTCCAGCAGGGGCACAGTTCTGGAGGATGAGGAGGATGAGGAGGAGGAGGAGCTGGAGGAGGAGATGGAACCATGTTCACAGCAGGGTGGCACCCAGGCCAGCTCATGGCCATCACTGGTGCGTGGCTGGGGGGATACAGAGGACACGGACCATACACCTCCCACAGAGGACAGCCTTTCGTCGCCTCTGGGCAGCCTGGCACACATGAGCGATTACATGCTGCAGTGTCTCCACAACGACCGCCGAGTTGCCCACATTCTAACTTGTGCTGATTACTGGGTGGCCACGCTGCTGGATCCCCGTTACAAGGACAACGTACCGTCCTTAATTCACTCACTGGAGCGCGATCGCAAGATGCGCGAGTACAAGCGCACGCTGGTAGACGCCATGCTGCTGGCATTCCCATCTGACAGCGGGGCCACAGTGGAAGCACAAGGCAGAGGAGGAGGAGGAGGAGGTCGCCAACGCAACCAGGGCACCGCCAGCACCTCAGAAGGCAGGGTTAGCATGGCCGAAATGTGGAAAAGCTTTGTCAGCACGCCACAACAAACAGCAGCACCAGCAGCTCAGATGGAACGTCTTAGCAGGAGGCAGCATTTTACCAACATGGTGGAGCAGTATGTGTGCACACGCCTACATGTAGTGAATGACGGGTCTGCCCCCTTCAACTTCTGGGTCTCCAAATTGGGCACATGGCCTGAGCTTGCCCTTTACGCCTTGGAGGTGCTGGCGTGCCCTGCAGCCAGTGTATTATCTGAACGGGTATTTAGCACGGCTGGGGGCGTTATAACAGACAAGCGCAGCCGCCTGTCCAGAGACAATGTGGACAAGCTCACGTTCATTAAAATGAACCAGGCATGGATCCCACGGGACTTTTCCGTACCTTATGCAGAATAGCAATGGATACCGACCTTACCCACCCATTGTTCCATTTTTGCTCTTTCTCACTCTTTTGGGGTGTACCCTCATTTAAAATTTGTGAAAAGAAGCAGTGTTGGCTACCTCGTCCTCCTCCTCAGGGCCAGATTAATGTAGGGTCTATTGGAGCTGCAGCTCCAGGCCCCTACCTTTTATATAGGCCCCGGGTTGGCCATATTCACTGTTACCGCTCTTCTGTCACTTGTAAACACAGAAGTCTGGCTTCTATGCTCGCTTCCCCAGGCAGCACCCTCAGAACCTCCCCACACAGCGTGAAGGCCGGACAAGGAGGGACAGTTGGCGATGCATGGATGTGTTTATGGGCTTCAGAGACAGCATCCCATGTTGAATTAGGCATGCATGGCTGCACCCTTCCTCCTCTGGGTGCATGGCAAGGCACGGCCCTAAGGCCCTTCAAAATCCTCAGCACCAAGCCCATGATGCTGTTAATCCGGCCCTGGTCCTCCTCCACCGCCGCTTCCACCTACACCGCCCATAGGTGTGCGCAGCCTATTGCATTAAGGTGTGCACCCCAAAGTTGAAATACACATGCATGTGTTTGCCAGCAGGGAGAGTAATGTATCGGGGCCATGTACCTGTAGGCAAGGAGAAATAGAGCAGAGCAGGTCCCAGGGAGATCTTTCCCATCTCCTCACTGGCAATGCTATGTGCCCTAGGTGATTAGGGTGTGCCCAGGCACACCCAGCACACCCTGTGCGCACGCCTATGTCACCGCCACATCCACCACAACCTCAACCTCCCTCCTACTCCATATGGGCCTCGTCCTTCAGAGATGAAGAAGAACATTGTTTTATTTTTCTGTTTTTTTTTGTTGTTTTAAGTTATTTCCCTATCCACATTTGTTTGCAGAGCACTTGCCATGCTCTTAATTACGTTTTGCTGCCATTTGCAGCACTCTAGCCCTTTCCTTTGGTGTTTTAGAGCCATTTTAGTGCCTTAAAGTTCGGGTCCCCATTGACTTCAATGGGGTTCGGTGTCCGGGAAAAGTTCGGTAAAAGTCCGGGACACGGACCCGGACTTTTTTTTAAAGTTCGGCCGAACCCGTCGAACACGGACATCTAGGTGTCCGCTCAACCCTAATCAGGAGTACCAGGAGGGCTGTAATAAGCAGGGCCCTTCTTATGGTTTCTATTGTTCATACAAGTATGTTTACTGGGCATCCAACAGTAAAAGTGGCATTAACTTTGTAGCCCTATATACATAATAATGGTTGTAAAGAAAGGTTGGTGCGCTAAACTTAAATTCCACAAATATATAAACAATGCATACAAATGTAAATATGGTGAAAAAATCAAAAGTCCATTCTCTTGTGACAACGTGCAAATGAATAAACTTTGAAGTGACTTGAAACGAATTGTGATTCCTGTAACTCGATAAATTGTGTATGACCACCACGTGAAACGATCCCCACCACCGACAAGCTGTTCTTCTTACCAGATAGACAGATATATACGTGAGTTGATTAATAATACAGCTACTCACTCCCCATGCAGCTTCACCCAAGGTGTGTGTGTAAGCCGCTTACCAGATATCAATATGGTTGAGCATGGGAATACAATCTCATCTCTTCAGAATCGAGGCTGTCTGTTGGTGTGGCGATCCCAATACAAAGTATAATGTCTCCAGATAGACAGATATATACGTGAGTTGATTAATAATACAGCTACTCACTCCCCATGCAGCTTCACCCAAGGTGTGTGTGTAAGCCGCTTACCAGATATCAATATGGTTGAGCATGGGAATACAATCTCATCTCTTCAGAATCGAGGCTGTCTGTTGGTGTGGCGATCCCAATACAAAGTATAATGTCTCTAAGATGGCTCGGACTTGCCCATTAGGCTTTAGACATCCAGTCCACGACTCTCCTTTAGTTGTTCCAGAGACAGGATTCCGCAGCTGCAATCACCAATCATGCTCATCCTACCGAAGTAGGGATGTGTCCACCTTCCATTGCTACAAATTATGTACAGTGACTGGCAGTCTCAAGTGGTGTCTACAACTCTTGTTACATTGGTGCTGTTTTACCCCAGCTATAGAGATTTCTGAATCCTATCATAGCAATACAGCTGCGTCTTTTCTGCCCTTCCTGCGCCACACTAGACACCACTTGAGACTGCCAGTCACTGTACATAATTTGTAGCAATGGAAGGTGGACACATCCCTACTTCGGTAGGATGAGCATGATTGGTGATTGCAGCTGCGGAATCCTGTCTCTGGAACAACTAAAGGAGAGTCGTGGACTGGATGTCTAAAGCCTAATGGGCAAGTCCGAGCCATCTTAGAGACATTATACTTTGTATTGGGATCGCCACACCAACAGACAGCCTCGATTCTGAAGAGATGAGATTGTATTCCCATGCTCAACCATATTGATATCTGGTAAGCGGCTTACACACACACCTTGGGTGAAGCTGCATGGGGAGTGAGTAGCTGTATTATTAATCAACTCACGTATATATCTGTCTATCTGGAGACATTATACTTTGTATTGGGATCGCCACACCAACAGACAGCCTCGATTCTGAAGAGATGAGATTGTATTCCCATGCTCAACCATATTGATATCTGGTAAGCGGCTTACACACACACCTTGGGTGAAGCTGCATGGGGAGTGAGTAGCTGTATTATTAATCAACTCACGTATATATCTGTCTATCTGGTAAGAAGAACAGCTTGTCGGTGGTGGGGATCGTTTCACGTGGTGGTCATACACAATTTATCGAGTTACAGGAATCACAATTCGTTTCAAGTCACTTCAAAGTTTATTCATTTGCACGTTGTCACAAGAGAATGGACTTTTGATTTTTTCACCATATTTACATTTGTATGCATTGTTTATATATTTGTGGAATTTAAGTTTAGCGCACCAACCTTTCTTTACATTTATATCACATATATATCTTGGTAGCAGCTTTACGCACGTTTATCAGCGCACCTTTATTTTTTCACATAATAATGGTTGCCATTAGTAATGGACGAACATCGGCCAGGGCGGTTCGAAAACGCCAGCCGCAAATTTTCTCAAAAGTCCGCGAACCGCGAGTTCGCGGCGGGCCCCATTGACTTTAATGGGAGGCAAACTTTAAAAACCTTTAGGTCATATTTGCAGCCACAAAAGACGTATTAGCTGTGCACAAATAGTCCCAGCACATGGACAATGTCATAACAGAAGTATTGCAATTGAAAAAGTTGCCCTAAATTTTTTTTTAATATATATATATTTTTTCATAAATCAGCCAGAACTGACAGCAGCCGGTAAATACATTGTCTAATACATATAGGGTCCATTCACACATCTGTAAAATGGGTCCGCATCCATTCTACAATTTGGCAGAACCTTTACATTGTTTTTCATTTCCAGTCTGAAAAATTAGGCATTCACAGGATAAAGAAGTAAGTGTCGGCCATTCCAGGCCCCAAAAATTAACCCACATGCATTTACCTGATAGCTAAGAACGTAGTATTCTGTGGCTGAAGGTACATTAGGCATTCACAGGTAACAGAAGTAAGTGTCGGCCATAAAAGGCACCAAAAAAAAAGCCCACATGGGTTTACCTGACAGCTAAGAATGTAGTATTCTGTGGCTGAAGGTACATTAGGCATTCACAGGATACAGAAGCAAGTGTCGCCCATTCCAGGCCCCAAACATTAGCCCACATGGGTTTACCTGACAGCTAAGTACGTAGTATTCTGTGGCTGAAGGTACATTAGGCATTCACACAGTATACAGAAGTAAGTGTCGGCCTGTATAGGCTGCAAAAATTAGCTCACATGGTTTGAACTGACAGCAAAAAACTTAGTTTTTGATGGCTAGAGGTATGGTTGGTGTTCACAGTACACAGAACCGTAAGTGTCGGCCTGTATAGGCTCCAAAAATTAGCTCACATGGTTTGAACTGACAGCAAAGAACTTATTATTTGGTGGCTGGAGGTACATTAGGCATTCACAGAAAAAATAATTGTTGGCCCTGAAAGGCCCCAAAAATGTGCCATTCCATGGACATAAAAAGCCTTTTATGCCACTGTATGTAGCGAAGCCAAGGACCAGGAATTGTTGTGGGTGAAGGAATTTCGATGAAACCTGGTCTACTGGTCACATGTGTTGAATTCCTCAGAGATCCATGCCTCATTCATTTTTATAAATGTGAGGTAGTCTACACTGAGCTAGGCGAGTGAGCTTATAGGTCACGATCCCCCCTGCTGCGCTGAACGTCCTTTCGGACAGGACACTGGATAGGGGGCAAGCCAACATTTCCATTGCAAATTGTGCAAGCTCTGGCCAGAGGTCAAGCCTGCCCACCCAGTAGTCCAGGGGTTCATCACTCCTCAGAGCGTCCACATCGGCCATTAACCTGATGTAGTCGGACACCTGTCGGTCTAGGCGTTCCCTCATGCTGGATCGGGAGTACAGCTGTTGATGGTTCTGCTGAAAGAAGGATCTCATATCTGAAGTGACCAAGACATCTTCCAACCGCCCTCTTATTGCAGGCGCTGTTGGATTGCTACCCGCAACTGTCTCTCTGTGACTGGAAATTCCTCTGCCAGCGCCTGCCGGAAAAGCAGAATGCAGCATTTCACACAGCAATGCCTGGAAGTGCTGCATTCTGACCGCCCTCTGTGATTGTGGTAACATTTCCACCATTTCGTGTTTGTACAGGGGGTCTAAGTACGTTGCCACCCAGTACATGGTCCTTGGCCTTTATGCGTTTTATATGGGGGTCCCCCTTAAAACACTGCAGCATGTAGGCCCCCATTCCCCCTAAACTGTAAGCGGTATAGTGGCCTGTTTCCAGCTCATCATCCAGGATAATGTCGTCCTCGTTCTCCTCCCCCCATCCACAAATAACACCAGGGATCCCAGAAAGGTTTAAAGCATGCTCTTCTTGCTCCTCCTCATCCACCCCAGCACCATCCTCCTCCTCTGACTCCTCTTCAGACTCCTGCTGTCGATTTGTCTCAGATGGATTAGCACCCCCTGGGAACTCATTCAACATTGCGACTTCCTGATCTTCCGGCTCCTGCTCCTCGACAGGTTGATCAATGATACGACGCAATGCACGCTCCAGAAAGAAGGCGTAAGGTATGATGTCACTTATGGTGCCCTGGCCATGACTGACCAGTTTGGTGATCTCATCAAATGGCCGCAGAAGTCTGCATGCGTCCCGCATGAGCAGCCACTGGCGAGGTGAAAAAAACCCAAGCTCCCCAGAACCTGTCCTGCCGCCGAGTTCGAACAGGTAGTCATTAACTGCACTTTTCTGCTGGAGCAGCCTATTGGGTATATGCAACGTTGAGTTCCATCGCGTCAGGCGGTCACAAATAAGACACCTGAGGGGCAGGTTGTGTCGCCGCTGAATGTCAGCAAGGCAAGCCATGGCTGTGTAAGATCTTCGGAAATGGCCCGAGATTTTCCTGGCCTGCCGCAAGACATCCAGGACCCCAGGGTATTTGGCAAAAAATCGCTGCACCACCAAGTTCAGGATGTGTGCCATGCATGGCACGTGTGTTATTTTGCCCTGTTTCAGCACGCTCAGCAGATTGGCACCGTTTTTGCACACCACTTACCAACTGACAAATTCAGTGGTGTCAGCCACTGATCTGCCTGTGAACGCAAAACTGAAAGGAGTGCAGGACCAGTGTTGCTCTTGGCTTCCAGGCACAACAGACACAGCACAGCATGACAACGTCTCACCTGGCATGTGGAATAAGTTCTGGGGATCTTGGGCGGCGCAGGAGAAGAGACGGTAGCAGCAGTAGAGGAGGAGTCAGCCGAGGAGGAGAGGGAGGATGGAGGAGGAGGAGAAGAAGAGGCAGGCCTGCTTGCAATCCGTGGCGGTACAAATAAATCTACACGGGTGCCACAGCCATGAGAGGGTTCACCCAGTGGGCAGTAAAAGTGATATACCTTCCCTTCCCGTGTTTGCTAGACCATGTGTCTGTGTAGATAACACCCCGCTTCAATCTGTGGTATTGTGGGGCCACATGTTTATCACACCAGTTCTACAAATAATTGGCCAGTATCTGTTGTCAATGTGTGTAGCACAGTTAAAACAGCAAAAGAGGCCACATTTTTGCAGGACTAAAATACAATCTTAGAAAAGTATACTGTTAAATAACACCCCGCTTCAATGTGTGCTATTGGGGGGCCACTGGTCTATCACACCAGTTGTTCAAAAAATTGGCCAGTGAGTTTGGCACTGTTTGTATCAGATTTTCAAAGAAATATTTTTTATTGAATTATAAAGATGTAAAAGTACAAACATACATTCAGCACAAGTTGACATATGTAAAAATACAGAATGGCTTATAACGAGCAATATTGGTAATCAAGGGAGCATAGGACAACAACCCCCTGTGAGGCTTATACATAGTTAAGTGTAGACCTGCAGCGTGAAGGAGTAGGTGGTAAATGAAGAGGTAAGAGGAAGGGGCAAGAAAGAGGAAGCGAGCCATCAGGGGATCGGAGCATTCAAGTCAGACAGGGCCGCGGTGAGGCCCATACCCTGGGTGAACAGTACCCAGGGACGGGAGACAGGGGAGTCGTCCGAAAGGGGAGTCGACAAATGAGTCACTAAATTGCATAAAGGAGGGGGGGGGCAGTTGACCGGGCCTGCCCAGTAACAACTAGGCTCCCAGGACGAAAGGAGGTGGGTGAGGAGGTAGGGAAGGGGAGGGGGAGGTGGAGGGGAGTAAAGGTGGGGAGGGGGGAAGGAAGAAAAAAAAAAAAAGGGGGGGGAGTAGGGAAGGTGGATAGAGTGATGAGCCCAGAGAACGGAGTATCCGGTGAAGTGGCTAATAGAAATACATGCAGACTTTACTGACAGAGTTGAGAGTATTCCGGTGTGGACGTATAGTGGGTCCAACACGCCCATTTTTTGTGATGCTTGGAAGGAGTATCCCTCGCGACAGAAATGAGCTCCTCCATCTCCGCCACCTTAGAGAGGCGTTGGAACCACTGCTTAACGGTGGGCACCTGCGCTGTCTTCCAGAGTGCCGGAATGCATTGTCTGGCGGCATTCACCATAAGTATTGTTAGAGATTTAGAATAGGTCCTACTGGAAGTAGGGGAGTGGTGCAAAAGGTATTGGGCAGGGGTGAAGGCGACATCTGACGTGGTGACCTGCTTTATAATCCTATGAACTTCCGTCCAAAAGGGGGTGAGGCGAGGGCAAGACCAGAAGATGTGTAGGAGCGTGCCAGGTTCAACGTGGCACCTCCAACAGATCTGTGAGGTGGAGGGGAAAAGCTTGTGTAGCCTTGAAGGGGTGTAGTACCAGCGGCTGACCAGCTTGTAACCACTTTCCTGAGTAGTGACATTAAGAGAACATTTGTGATTGTTGGTGTAGATCAGTTCCCAGTCTTCTGGGGTGAAATCAACCGCCAACTCCGCTTCCCAATCCTCGCAACGCTTGAGTTTCTTTCGTTCAGGTTCGTCAAGCAAAAGAGAGTGGATGGTAGAAAGAAGCCCGCGAACCGGACCCTCCTGTTGGCACAGGGAGTCAAACGGGGTCGTGGACGATAAGGAGGGGCACGTCCGGAAGACAGACTGAAGATATTGCTTAAGGAGCAAATATGGCCAAGGGGGTAAGGGGGGCAAGCCGGACTTTTCCGAGATGGAGGCTATCGAGAGGGGAGCATCGGTGCCCCAGAGGTGGTGAACTCGCAGTTGATCCTGAGCCCAATGCGAGGATAGGTATGTACGGTGCATGCCAGGGGGGAAGTCAGGATTCAACCGAACAGGGGACATCGGACCCGGAATTGCAGAAATAGAGTGAGACGCACTTACCGACCGAAAAACTTTGAGAGAGGGACCGATAAGGGGGTGGTGTTTAAGAGAAGCGGGGATGTGTGTGTCTTGGAGCCATGGTGATGAGCGTAGATCCAGGGAAGTAAAACCCTTCTCTAGAGAAACCCAGTCTTTTTGGGGCGCATGTACGTTCCAGTCAACTATTCTGGTAAGGTGGCAAGCTGCATAATAATTATGTAGGTCAGGAAGTCCAATACCTCCTCTGGTTTTAGGCAATGTAAGGATCTTGTAGGAAATGCGGGGTTGCTTGTCTCCCCACAGAAAGGCAGTGCAGATGCGGCGGTGATTCTTGAAAAAGGACTGAGGAATCAGGACAGGAACCGTCTGGAGGACATAGAGAAGGCGGGGTAGGGCGTTCATCTTTAAAACTGCTGCCCTGCCGAACCAGGACAGCTGAAGTTTGGACCAGGACCGGAGGTCTTTCGAGATTCGTGCGAGGAGCGGGGGGAAGTTGCGTTCAAATAAGTTTCGGAGGTTAGACGGGATCTCAATACCCAGATAGGTGATCGAATCCGATTTCCATGCGAATCGGAAGTTCGCCCGACAGCGCTCCACTTCCGGCTGGGGCAAGGAAACGTTCAAAGCAAAGGACTTGGAGAAGTTAATCCGGAAGTTGGAAATGGAGGAATATTCCTCGAATACTTTGAGGAGTGCAGGAAGAGTCGTGATAGGGTCTGAGAGAAACAACAGTAGATCGTCCGCATAGGCGGCGATCTTGTACGTTTCGTCAGCAAAGTGAATTCCGTGGATCGTGTCATTTTGTCTAATCTTATGAAGAAGGGGTTCCAGGGTCATGATGAAGAGCAGGGGTGATAAAGGGCACCCTTGTCTGGTCCCGTTGGAGACGTGAAAGGCACTCGACAGGGTGTCATTAACACGGACCCTCGCCTGCGGTTTAGCGTACATGGCCATAATATATCCAAGAAACCGAGGGCCCAGTCCCCAGGCGGAAAGCGTAGCCACCATAAATTCCCATGAGACCCTGTCGAATGCCTTCTCCGCATCCAGGGAGAGCAGGAACCCCTTCTGATTAGTGGTGGAGAGGACATGGTGCAGGTTAAGGGCTTTGATGGTGTTGTCTCGGGCCTCGCGGCCCGGGACAAAACCAACCTGGTCCTTGTGGATACCTTTGGGGAGGAGAGGGAGAAGTCTATTAGCCAGGATCTTCACGAACAGCTTGACGTCCACATTGATGAGCGAAATCGGCCTGTAGCTAGCAGGGGAGGTCGGATCCTTCCCTTCTTTAGGGATAACAACAATGTGGGCCTCAATCATCCGCGAAGACAAGGGATTGTCCGTCGAGACAGAATTATAGGCCGACAAAAATGGAGAAGCCAGGATGTCAGGGAAGGACTTGTAATAGGAAACAGGCAGGCCATCAGGGCCAGGGCTCTTGTTAGGCTGCATCTGCTTAAGAGCCAAGTCCCATTCAAGTTTGGAGATGGGGAGGTCCAGCGCAGAACGAAAATCGGAGGAAGCCTTTTGGGGCAAGTTAGTCGCGAGGAAGTCGGAAATGGCCTGAGACGTGGAGGGGCTAGAGGAGGGGTGGGGACGTGAAGGGTCTAGATTATACAGATTACTGTAGAAAGCCTCAAATTCCGCAGCAATGTCCCGGTTGTTGGATACCAGAGAAACAGAGGACGAACGGAGAGAGTGGACTATGGTCTTCGCCTTCTTCTGACGAAGAGCTGTAGCAAGGAGACGGCCGCTCTTATTGGCGTGTTCATAGAAAAGCTTCTGCGAAAGGAGGAAACCACGCCTGGTCTTTCTATCAAGCTCCTCTGTGAGTTGTTCACGAGCGGAGGTGAGAGCAGTTAAGGTGTCTCGGGCAAGGGACTGTTTATGAGCAATTTCCAAAGTGCGAATGCGCGAAAGCAGCTCAGAGATAAGGGCCTCTCTTTGTTTTCTTAGAGCCGCCGAGAGCGCTATAAATTTTCCCCGGACCACACACTTGTGTGCTTCCCATTGAGTGAGGGCCGACGTATCTAGAGTCGCGTTGATAGAAAAGTAATCCTTTAAAGTTTCTCGGACAGCGGCTGACCTTGCTTTGTCCGTCAACAAGGAGGAGTTAAGGGACCATACCCGGTCTCTGGATAAAGTTAAGGGGAAGGACATGGTGAGAGAGATGGGGTGATGATCCGAGAGTATTGACGGTTCAATAGAGGCCCCCGTAAGGGATGTGAGAGCCGGTTGAGACAAGAAGAGGTAGTCGATCCTTGAATATTTAGCGTGGAGCGGGGAAAAATAAGTGTAGTCCTTGTCTCGAGGATGAAGCGTCCGCCAGGAGTCGTGAAGCTGAAGGTCCCGGAGAGACAGCTTAATCTGCTTTAAAGCCTTGTATGGCAAGCAAGAGGAACCCGAGGAGGTGTCAAGCAGCGGCTCCAGGGGGACATTGAAGTCTCCCCCGAGAATCAAGGTGCCCTGCTGGAAGGGCGTCAATTCACTTATCACCGACCTAAAGAATGAGACCTGAGACTTATTAGGGCTGTATACATTCGCAAGGGTGAGCTGAATATGTTTGAGGGTACCCCGAAGCAATAAGTAACGTCCCTGAGCATCCGCTACAGAGTCAGAAATGGAGATAGGGGTAGATTTTGCGATGAGAACAGAGACACCCTTAGATTTAGAAGAGTCCGACGCAGCGTGAAACGCTTGGGTGAAGTGCTTGTTTGTGCATTTTGGGAGGGCGTCCGAGCGGAAGTGCGTCTCTTGCAGGAACACTACATCCGCTCTGAGCCTGTGCATGTGCATGAGCAGTTTTGAGCGTTTTTGGGGCGTGTTCAAGCCGCGGGCGTTCAAGGATACAACCTTAAGACGGAGGTCACTCAGCTGGGGAGCGGATGCGGGCATTTTCAGCGCACTCAAAGGGGAGGAGGCAAAGAAAAAAAAAAAAAGGGGGGAGGGGGGGAGGGAATCAGCAAGGGGAGAGGAAGGGGAGGAGATTGGTAGGGGAACTACTTTACCGTGAGGGCCAACAGACCAGCTGAGGAACTCAGAGGGGGTGGGGGGGTCTGGAAGTCGGTGAAAGTCGGACGACCGTTAAGGAACGTCGACCGTTGGCGGGCGTAGAAGGAGACAACCGACACGGTGGCCAGACCTCCAGGGACCTGCAGGGGTCAATAGTAGCTTCTGAATGAGCCCAGCGCGACAGGGAGAGTGGGAGATCCGGAGCAAGAATGATCTGCAGTGGAGAGTTGAGGAAGAGTCAGGGACATAGAGCGAGTGAGAGAGCCAGAGAGATAAACGAGGAGTATCAAGGAGTGTGGGCGAGGGTGACCGTGGCAAAGTGTCGGGGGTCCATAGGTTAGGCGGTAGCAGTCTGGAGGGTAGTGGGCAAGTCCGAAGCGAGGGGTGCGTGCGGTAGCAAGATATCCGAGGGTCAGGTAGGGTGCGGACGGTCAGTGTTGTAGTCGGGCGAGAGGCAGAGAGAGTAGGAAAGAGGAGCAGTAGAGAGGAAGAGCATTTCGGTGGGATGCATCTTATGAAGAACATTTCTTAACAGTGGAGGTAGACGTGAACCAGAGAGCATAACCAATCAACACAGCACAGAGAAACAATCGAAAAAAAAGGAAACATGTTGGAACCAATGCAACAGGGGAACAACAGTGCATTAATACATCAGTAATACAGTAATAACTTCCAGCAGCTGTCAAACTACACACAGCACAAGTCCCGGTGTGGTGTTGCCTAGCAGAGCTGTATTCACCGCCGTCACCATTCAGGACGCCGTGAACCCATCGGCGGCCAGCACCCCCGCACACCCGTAAGGATGTAAACCAGCTGGAGGGATGCCGAGGAATACATATCCCGGGGTGCAGGCCGTCGGCGGGAGCGGGCGCCCACTGCCACAGTAATGAGTATCGTCACCAGGGGCACTGGCACCCGTGAAGCATCCCATCTCCCCCAGGATCGTGAGCAACAGCCCGGGGGGAGGGCAAGGTAGAGCAGGAATATCCCGCGGGCAGCAGTGTGACAATGACCTGGTCAACTAGGGGGAAGGGGAGCCCAAAATCAGCGCTAAGGCTCCGCTCCCTACCAGCAAGCAGGGCATCAGTCATACAAAAGGGCAAAATGTCCAGGAGAAGGGCAATACCAGTAAAAAATCACGGAGGAGTCCGGGAAAGGTAGGAGGGGAGGAGGAGGGGCGGAGTAATTGAAGGAGGAGAGAATGTGGGAGGGTGAGGGGAAAGGGGGAGGGGAGGGGAAGAGGAGAGGGGGAGGATGGGGGAAGAGGGGGGGGCAAGAGGGGGGGAAGAGGGGGGGGGAAGAGGGAGAGAGGGGGGAGGGGGGAAGGGAGCGAAAGGGAACAATAATAAAGTGCTCTACAAATACAGTGCCACAGACCTTATATTCCCCCAAGCATCGTAGTGAGCAGTACCCCAAGAGAACAAACGTAGACCGCGTCCATATGAGCATGGGGATAACCATGAGAGTATCGCACTGGGTCGGGGGGGGGGGGCGGGAACAGTATCTCAAGGTGCTGGCCAGAGCTAGGGCCGAAGTGGTCCATCGGCGGACAGTCTCGGGCATCAAGGAGTGGTAGCAGGTGACAATGGGGAAGGCAAGAGGGGGGGGGGAATCGAGGCACAATGAGAGGGGGATCCAAGGCACATACCGGTAACGTTCATGAGGAACTCGAGTCCAGAGTAGAGGGGGCGAAGAGGCATGGCTGCCGGCTTTTCCAGTGACGAGGGTGGGAAGATCAGGCTGCACGGAGGTACCGTATGTGAGGGAAAGGCAGCTCACGGTTACTGGATGCAGGATGCATTGTCAATAGAACCCGCGGGATCGTTTACAGCAGGCATCAGTGCGGAGGCATCAGGCAGCTCGGTGGTGCGGAGGAGTCCGGGACCGTGGACACATCACGGAGGCAAGGGAGACTTCATGACAGGACAGCAGGAGGAGAAAAAAAAAAATAAAAAAGTCATGACCAGCCGACGAGCAGATTCCAAAAAAGAAAAAAGAAGGTCTCTGTGTTACTAGATGAAGGCGATGAGCGAATTCAGCTACGGAGCGTGCCGCGCTCTTCGGTGGACGGGCGAGGCCGTCGGGCTCCCGTTGCGAGGAGCATCCCTGCCATTGCCCGGTGGTGAAGAAGGCGGGTGGGAGCGGCGGCGGCCCAAAACGAAGTTGTCAGCCATCTGGATACCATCCATGGAGACCGCCCGGTGCATCGGGGAAACGCGGAACTCACTGTACCAGTCGGGGACACTAACCGGTGGGATGCCCAGGGTGGCACAGAAGTGCTCGAGGTCTTCTGGTACTCTCAGCAAAGCCGATCGGCCTTGTGACGAGGCCGACAATCCGAAGGGGAACTTCCAGCGATAAACGATCGCCCTGGATCTAAGTTCTTCTAGTAGAGGGCGTAGTTCTCTCCTTCTCTGCAATGTTATGGCAGAGAGGTCTTGGTACAGTTTAATGTCCGCGCCCTGAAACGTGAGGTGCTGCCGCATTCTGGCATTCCGTAAAACATCTTCCTTGAGCTGAAAGTTGGCCAGGCAGCACACCACGTCTCTCGGCGGATCATTCTCTCTTCCACGGGGTCTCAGGGCTCTGTGAATGCGCTCAAATACCACAGGCGCTTCGGGGGGCCTCCCAAGCAGATCATTGCATATGGAGGTGATGGTCTGAGGTAAATTTTGATGCTCAATGCTTTCGGGTACTCCCCTCACCCTCAGATTCCTCCGGCGACCCCGATTGTCCAGGTCCTCGACGTGTCTGTTAAGGTCTCTCAGGAGTATGGCATGCGATTCAGTAACTTGATGTACATGACCCAGGGAGGCGTCATGGCGGGCAGTGACCTGTTCTACCTCCTCCACTCTTGCTGACATGGCCTGGAAGTCACTGCGGAGCTCTGCTATAGCCGCCGCCATGGCAGCCTTAATATCCGCGGCAACAAATTGTAAATCCGCCATTGAGAGGGTCGGTGGGGCTGTCGGAGCTCTCGGAGGATCCTGGGCGGACATAGGCAAGGAGGCACCCAGCTCTGCAGATTGCCTGTTTGGTGAGCGGGAGCGCGAGCGGGCGGATTGAGAGGATGAGGGGGACGGAGAAGGCCGCTGTGTCCGGAAGATGTCCGGGATATTGCGGCTGAGCTGAGTCTCCACTTCTCTCGGAGTGCCCACTCGGGTGGCAGAAGAGCTCCTGGCTTTGCTCCCCATGTCTCGGGCTGTGGTAGGCGCAGGGAAAGGGCTCAGATAAGGCAAAATCAGACCCCTCAGTGCAGGAGCTCAGAGTCAGGCGGCCATATCAGATCGGGTCCAAGCCACGCCCCCCTGTTTGTATCAGATTTAACACAGCAAAAGAGGCAATATTGTTGCAGGACACAAATACACTTGTAAATGTATACTCAGATAACACCCCACTATAATATGTGGTATTGGGGGCCACTGGTTTATCACACCAGTTGTTCAAAAAATTGGCCAATGAGTTTGGCATTGGCACTGTGTGTAGCAGACTTCTCTTAGCAAAAGAGGCAATATTGTTGCAGGACACAAATACACTTATGAAAGTATACTCAGATAACACCCCACTTCAATATGTGGTGTTGGGAGGCCACTGGTTTATCACACCAGTTGGTCAAAAAATTGGCCAGTAAATTTGGCACTGTGTGTATCAGACTTCACTCAGCAAAAAAGGCAATATTGTTGCAGGACATAAATACACTTGTGAAAGTATACTCAGATTACACCCCACGTCAATATGTGGTATTGGGGGGGCCACTGGTTTATCACACCAGTTGCTCAAAAAATTGGCCAGTGAGTTTGGCACTGTGTGTATCAGACTTCACTCAGCAAAAGAGGCAATATTGTTGCAGGACACAAATACACTTATGAAAGTATACTCAGATTACATCCCACGTCAATATGTGGTTTTGGGGAGGGCACTGGTTTATCACACCAGTTGTTCAAAAAATTGGCCAGTGAGTTTGGCACTGTGTGTATCAGACTTCACTCAGCAAAAGAGGCAATATTGTTGCAGGACACAAATACACTTGTAAAAGTATACTCAGATAGGCTCCAAAAATGAGCTCACAAGGGTTGAACTGACAGCAAAGAACGTAGTATATGATGGCTAGATGTACAGTAGGCGTTCACAGTATACACAAGTAGGTGGCGGGCTGTTTAGGCCGCAAAAATTAGCTCACATGGGTTGAACTGACAGTAAAGAACGTAGTATATGATGGCTAGAGGTACAGTAGGCGTTCACAGTATACACAAGTTGGTGGCGGGCTGTTTAGGCCGCAAAAATTAGCTCACATGGGTTGAACTGACAGCAAAGTACATAGTATATGATGGCTAGAGGTACAGTAGGCATTCACTGTATACACAAGTTGGTGGCGGGCTGTTTAGGCCGCAAAAATGAGCTCACATGGGTTGAACTAATAGTAAAGAACGTAGTATATGATGGCTAGAGGTACAGTAGGCGTTCACAGTATACACAAGTAGGTCGTGGGCTGTTTAGGCCGCAAACATTAGCTCACATGGGTTGAACTGACAGCAAAGTACATAGTATATGATGGCTAGAGGTACAGTAGGCATTCACTGTATACACAAGTTGGTGGCGGGCTGTTTAGGCCGCAAAAATGAGCTCACATGGGTTGAACTGACTGTAAAGAACGTAGTATATGATGGCTAGAGGTACAGTAGGCGTTCACAGTATACACAAGTTGGTGGCGGGATGTTTAGGCCGCAAACATTAGCTCACATGGGTTGAACTGACAGCAAAGAACGTAGTATATGATTGCTAGAGGTACATTAGGCGTTCACTGTATACACAAGTAGGTCGTGGGCTGTTTAGGCCGCAAAAATTAGCTCACATGGGTTGAACTGACAGCAAAGTACATAGTATATGATGGCTAGAGGTACAGTAGGCATTCACTGTATACACAAGTTGGTGGCGGGCTGTTTAGGCCGCAAAAATGAGCTCACATGGGTTGAACTAACAGTAAAGAACGTAGTATATGATGGCTAGAGGTACAGTAGGCGTTCACAGTATACACAAGTTGGTGGTGGGATGTTTAGGCCGCAAACATTAGCTCACATGGGTTGAACTGACAGCAAAGAACGTAGTATATGATTGCTAGAGGTACATTAGGCGTTCACTGTATACACAAGTTGGTGGCGGGCTGTTTAGGCCGCAAACATGAGCTCACATGGGTTGAACTGACAGTAAAGAACGTAGTATATGATGGCTAGAGGTACAGTAGGCATTCACAGTATACACAAGTTGGTGGCGGGCTGTTTAGGCCACAAACATGAGCTCACATGGGTTGAACTGACACCTTTTTTTTACACTCCAACATTTGAGCTACAGAAGCCTGCCTTTTTCCAGAAAAACGTGACGATGGCATCATGGAAGGTGGAGTGTTGGACAACTGTGAGGAGACAGGAGAAGGAGAAGAGGCTGGACAGTGAGAGCATGGAGTGTGGCTTTGTGGGTTCTGACAGTTTTGCTCCCACTGGGCTTGGTGATGGGATTTCAGGTGCCTTCTTAAGGCGGTTGTCCCTAGGTGAGTGTTGGGCTTACCGCGACTTATGCGTTGACTGCAAAGGCTGCAGATGGCAACACTGGTGTCAGCAACGGACACATTAATAAAAGCCCACACTGCGGAGCCATGTGCCGGCGTCCTGGGTGCGCCAGATGTGACTGTACATGGTTGATGGCTCGCTCCTGATACATTTGCAGTCTGCTTTCTACCTCTTCTGCAATGCAAGTTCTGCCTGCCTCTCCTCCCTATCTGCCAGTCCGTCAGTCCGCCAGTTCTACAAATAAATGGCCAGTAACTGTTGTCACTCTGTGTAGCAGAGTTAACACAGCAAAAGAGGCCAAATGTTTGCAGGACTAAAATACAATATTAAAAAAGTATACTGTAAAATAATACCTCAATTCAATATGTGGCATTGGGGGTGAGGGCCACAGGTTTATTACACCAGTTCTACAAATAATTGGCCAGTAACTGTTGTCACTGTGTGTAGCACTGTTTACACAGCGAGAGGCCAAATTTTTGCTGGACTAAAATACACTCTTAGAAATTTATACTGTTAAATAACACCCCACTTCAATATGTGGCATTGGGGGAGAGCATTGGTGTAGCACACCAGTTCAAAAAATTGGCCAGTGAGTTAGGCGCTGTGTGTACCAGACTTCACTCAACAAACTAGGCAATATTGTTGCATGACACAAATAGACTTGAAAAAGTTTACTCAGATAACACCCCACTTTAATATGTGGCATTGGGGGAGAGCATTGGTGTAGCACACCAGTTCAAAAAATTGGCCAGTGAGTTAGGCGCTGTGTGTACCAGACTTCACTCAGCAAACTAGGCAATATTGTTGCATGACACAAATACACTTAAAAAAGTTTACTCAGATAACACCCCACTTTAATATGTGGCATCGGGGGGAGCATTGGTGTAGCACACCAGTTCAAAAAATTGGCCAGTGAGTTAGGCGCTATGTGTACCAGACTTCACTCAGCAAACTAGGCAATATTGTTGCATGACACAAATACACTTGAAAAAGTTTACTCAGATAACACCCCACTTTAATATGTGGCATTGGGGGGAGCATTGGTTTAGCACACCAGTTCAAAAAATTGGACAGTGAGTTGGGCGCTGTGTGTATCAGACTTCACTCAGCAAACTAGGCTATATTGTTGCATGACACAAATACACTTGAAAAAGTTTACTCAGATAACACCCCACTTCAATATGTGGCATTGGGGGGGGGGGGCAATTGGTCTATCACACCAGTTATAATACATTATAAGTGCTTTTGTCACTGTGTGTAGTGTTGCTGCAGAAACGCTCAGCCTCACCACCACACCTGTCACAATACTGCACAGTGCACAATAATAGTACTAATCCACTATAATATGCTTTCTACAAAGTATATTATACTGTGCATTACCCCCCTCCCCCACCCCTTTTTAGCAATACCAAAAAATTTGCAGCCCTTTACATGACTTTTGTGGACATTAACAGAGCAATTTGTGTGTGACTGCAGCCAATCTCTAACTGCCCCTAAAGCAACCACTGGATACCTGCCCCTATAGTAAAGACACTTTAATAGACCCTATAACAACATTGGAGCATTTTAAATGACTTTTGTGGACATTGAGAAAGTGATTTTTGTGTGACTGCAGCCGATCTCTAACTGCCCCTAAAGCAACCACAGGATACCTGGCCCTATAGTAAAGAGACTGTAATAGACCCTAAAACGACATTGGAGCATTTTAAATGACTTTTGTGGACATTGACAAAGCGATTTCTGTGTGACTGCAGCCGATCTCTAACTGCCCCAAAAGCAACCACAGGATACCTGGCCCTATAGTAAAGAGACTGTAATAGACCCTATAACAACATTGGAGCATTTTAAATGACTTTTGTGGACATTGAGAAAGTGATTTCTGTGTGACTGCAGCCGATCTCTAACTGCCCCTAAAGCAACCACAGGATACCTGGCCCTATAGTAAAGAGACTGTAATAGACCCTAAAACGACATTGGAGCATTTTAAATGACTTTTGTGGACATTGACAAAGCGATTTCTGTGTGACTGCAGCCGATCTCTAACTGCCCCTAAAGCAACCACAGGATACCTGGCCCTATAGTAAAGAGACTGTAATAGACCCTATAACAACATTGGAGCATTTTAAATGACTTTTGTGGACATTGAGAAAGTGATTTCTGTGTGACTGCAGCCGATCTCTAACTGCCCCTAAAGCAACCACAGGATACCTGGCCCTATAGTAAAGAGACTGTAATAGACCCTAATAGACATTGGAGCATTTTAAATGACTTTTGTGGACATTGACAAAGTGATTTCTGTGTGACTGCAGCCGATCTCTAACTGCCCCTAAAGCAACCACAGGATACCTGGCCCTATAGTAAAGAGACTGTAATAGACCCTATAACGACATTGGAGCATTTTAAATGACTTTGGTGGACATTGACAAAGCGATTTGTGTGTGACTGCAGCCGATCTCTAACTGCCCCTAAAGCAACCACAGGATACCTCTCCCTAAGCTCAAAAGATACTAGACCTATACCTAAATACCAGCCCTGAAAAGGACATTTGTGGACATTGACAGAGCGATTTGTGACTGCAGCCGATCTCTAACTGCCCCTAAAGCAACCACTGGATACCTCTCCCTAAGCTCAAAAGATACTAGTAGACCTTTACCGAAAAATACCAGCACTGGAAAGGACTTTTGTGGATCTTCACAACACTATACTGTATGTGTCTAGCAAACTCTCCCTGACGAGCACAGCAGACCTCTCCCTACACTGGCAGAAAGCCGGAATGTGAAATGGCCGCCAGATCGGGTCTATTTATAGGGTAGGGGGACTGTCCATGTGCTGGAATGTTTCACTTGGCTGTCCCGTTCCACCTGACGGCTGTGTCACGGGTCAAAATTCTCCCCAATGTAAATAAATATTGCCGCCGTGAATGACGCCATGTGTTCGCAAATTTGGCAGGTAGCGAACAAGCAAAATTCACTGCAAATCGACCGCCGGGCGAACCGCAAGGCCATCTCTAGTTGCCATCCATCCTGGTTCACCTGCAGGTTTTTCAGCACAGTTTTTTTTTTCTAACAACCCTCCCCTCAACATCATTCTCCCCATAAACAAAGTTTTTTTCCCTGTAATGTTGCTGGATCTCCTATGAGTTTCTAGTGATTGCTGGGCACCAGTAGTAGGGGTCTGTGAGGTTCCCCACTTACCACCCTGTGTAGGCACATCTCACAGACCACTTTTATTCACAATATAATATAGATAACATATCAAATGTTGAAAGTGAGACATTTTGAAATGTCATGCCAAATATTGACTCATTTTGGATTTCATGATAGCTACAGGTTCCAAAACAGTTGGGACAGGTACAATAAGAGGCCGGAAAAGTTAAATGTACATATAAGGAACAGCTGGAGAACCAATTTGCAACTTATTCGGTCAATTGGCAACATGATTGGGTATAAAAATCCTCTCAGAATGGCAGTGTCTCTCAGAAGTCAAGATGGGCAGAGGATCACCAATTCCCCCAATGCTGCTGCGAAAAATAGTGGAGCAATAACAGAAAGGAGTTTATCAGAGAAAAATTGCAAAGAGTTTGAAGTTATCATCATCTACAGTGCATAATATCTTCCAAAGATTCAGAGAATCTGGAACAATCTCTGTGCGTTAGGGTCATACTGGATGCCCGTGATCTTCGGGCCCTTAGACGGCACTGCATCACATACAGGAATGCTCCTGTAATGGAAATCCCAGCATGGGCTCAGGAATACTTCCAGAAAACATTGTTGGTGAACACAATCCACTGTGCCATTCACCATTGCTGGCTAAAACTCTATAGGCCAAAAATGAAGCCAATTCTAAACATGATCCAGAAGCGCAGGCATTTTCTCTGGGCCAAGGCTCATTTAAAATGGACTTTGGCAAAGTGGAAAACTGTTCTTTGGTCAGACGATTCAAAATTTGAAGTTCTTTTTGGAAAACTGGGACGCGATGTCATCCGGACTAAAGAGGACAAGGACAACCCAAGTTGTTATCAGCGCTCAGTTCAGAAGCCTGCATCTCTGATGGTAGGGGGTTGCATGAGTGCGTGTGGCATGGGCAGCTTACACATCTGGAAAGGCACCATCAATGCTGAAAGGTATAGCCAAGTACCAGAACAATATATGCTCCCATCCAGACGTCTCTTTCAGGGAAGACCTTACTGAAATGGCCTGCCTGCAGTCCAGATCTTTCACCCATAGAAAACATTTGGTACATCCTAAAGAGGAAGATGCGACAAAGAAGACCTAAGGCAGTTGAGCAACTAGAAGCCTGTATTAGACAAGAATGGGACACCATTCCTATTCCTAAACTTGAGCAACTTGTCTCCTCAGTCCCCAGACATTTGCAGACTGTTATAAAAAGAAGAGGGGATGCCACACAGTGGTAAACATGGCCTTGTCCCAACTTTTTTGACATGTGTTGAGGCCATTAAATTTATATTTTTCCCTTAAAATGATACATTTTCTCAGTTTAAACATTTGATATGTCATCTACAGTCAGGTCCATAAATATTGGAACATCAACACAATTCTAATATTTTTGACTCTGTTTCATTTCAAATCCATTGTGGTGGTATACAAACAAGATGTGCTTGAACTGCAGACTTTCAGCTTTAATTTGAGGGTATTTACGTCCAAATCAGGGGAAAGATGTAGGAATTACAACAGTTTGTATATGTGCCTCCCACATTTTAAGGGACCAAAAGTAATGGGACAATTGGCTGCTCAGCTGTTCCATGGCCAGGTGTGTGTTATTCCTTCATTATCCCATTTACAAAGAGCAGATACAAGGTCCAGAGTTAATTTCAAGTGTGCTATTTGCATTTGGAATCTGTTGCTGTCAACTCTCAATATGAGATCCAAAGAGCTGTCACTATCAGTGAAGCAAGCCATCATTAGGCTGAAAAAACAAAACAAACCCATCAGAGAGATAGCAAAAACATTAGGTGTGGCCAAATCAACTGTTTGGAACATCCTTAAAAAGAAAGAACGCACCGGTGAGCTCAGCAACACCAAAAGACCCGGAAAAACACGGAAAACAACTGTGGTGGATGACCAAAGAATTATTTCCCTGGTGAAGAAAACACCCTTCACAACAGTTGGCCAGATCAAGAACACTCTCCAGGAGGTAGGTGTATGTGTGTCAAAGTCAACAATCAAGAGAAGACTTCACCAGAGTGAATACAGAGGTTTCACCACAAGATGTAAACCATTGGTGAGCCTAAAAAACAGGAAGGCCAGATTAGAGTTTGCCAAACAACATCTAAAAAAGCCTTCACAGTTCTGGTACCAGAGTGATGGGTAGAGAAGAGTATGGAGAAGGAAAGGAACTGCTTATGATCCAAAGCATACCACCTCATCAGTGAAGCATTGTGGTGGTAGTGTCATGGCGTGGGCATGTATGGCTGCCAATGGAACTGGTTCTCTTGTATTTATTGATAATGTGACTGCTGACAAAAGCAGCAGGATGAATTCTGAAGTGTTTCGTGCAATATTATCTGCTCATATTCAGCCAAATGCTTCAGAACTCATTAGACGGCGCTTCACAGTGCAGATGGACAATGACCTGAAGCATACTGTAAAAGAAACCAAAGAATTTTTTAAGGGAAAGAAGTGGAAAGTTATGCAATGGCCAAGTCAATCACCCGACCTGAATCCGATTGAGTATGCATTTCACTTGCTGAAGACAAAACTGAAGGGAAGATGCCCCAAGAACAAGCAGGAACTGAAGACAGTTGCAGTAGAGGCCTGGCAGAGCGTCACCAGGGATGAAACCCAGCGTCTGGTGATGTCTATACGTTCCAGACTTCAGGCTGTAATTGACTGCAAAGGATTTGCAACCAAGTATTAAAAAGTGAAAGTTTGATTTATGATTGTTAATCTGTCCCATTACTTTTGGTTCCCTATATATAAATATATTTAACTCAGGTGCTTTCCATTTCTTCTGATCATCCTTGAGATGGTTCTACACCTTCATTTGAGTCCAGCTGTGTTTGATTATACTGATTGGACTTGATTAGGAAAGCCACACACCTGTCTATATAAGACCTTCCAGATCACAATGCATGTCAGAGCAAATGAGAATCATGAGGTCAAAGGAACTGCCTGAAGAGCTCAGAGACAGAATTGTGGCAAGGCACAGATCTGGCCAAGGTTACAAAAAGATTTCTGCTGCACTTAAGGTTCCTAAGAGCACAGTGGCCTCCATAATCCTCAAATGGAAGACGTTTGGGACGACCAGAACCCTTCCTAGAGCTGGCCGTCCGGCCAAACTGAGCTATCGGGGGAGAAGAGCCTTGGTGAGAGAGGTAAAGAAGAACCCAAAGATCACTGTGGCTGAGCTCCAGAGATGCAGTCAGGAGATGGGAGAAAGTTGTAGAAAGTCAACCATCACTGTAGCCCTCCACCTGTCGGGGCTTTATGGCAGAGTGGCCCGACGGAAACCTCTTCTCAGTGTAAGACACATGAAAGCCCGCATGGAGTTTGCTAAAAAACACCTGAAGGACTCCAAGATGGTGAGAAATAAGATTCTCTGGTCTGATGAGACCAAAATAGAACTTTTTGGCCTTAATTCTAAGCGGTATGTGTGGAGAAAACCAGGCACTGCTCATCACCTGTCCAATACAGTCCCAACAGTGAAGCATGGTGGTGGCAGCATCATGCTGTGGGGGTGTGTTTCAGCTGCAGGGACAGGACGACTGGTTGCAATCAAGGGAAAGATGAATGCGGCCAAGTACAGGGATATCCTGGACAAAAACCTTCTCCAGAGTGCTCTGGACCTCAGACTGGGCCGAAGGTTTACCTTCCAACAAGATAATGACCCTAAGCACACAGCTAAAGTAACGAAGGAGTGGCTTCACAACAACTCCGTGACTGTTCTTGAATGGCCCAGCCAGAGCCCTGACTTAAACCCAATTGAGCATCTCTGGAGAGACCTAAAAATGGCTGTCCACCAACGTTTACCATCCAACCTGACAGAACTGGAGAGGATCTGCAAGGAGGAATGGCAGAGGATCCCCAAATCCAGGTGTGAAAGACTTGTTGCATCTTTCCCAAAAAGACCCCCTGGCTGTATTAGATCAAAAAGGGGCTTCTACTAAATACTGAGCAAAGGGTCTGAATACTTAGGACCATGTGATATTTCAGTTTTTCTTTTTTAATAAATCTGCAACAATGTCAACAATTCTGTGTTTTTCTGTCAGTATGGGGTGCTATGTGTACATTCATGAGGAAGAAGAATGAACCTAAATGATTTTAGCAAATGGCTGCAATATAACAAAGAGTGAAAAATTTAAGGGGGTCTGAATACTTTCCGTACCCACTGTATATATATATATACACTGCTCAAAAATATTAAAGGAACACTTTTTAATCAGAGTATAGCATCAAGTCAAGTAAACTCCTGGGATATTGATCTGGTCATTTATGTAGCAGAGGGGGTTGTTAATCAGTTTCTGCTGCTTTGGTGAAATTAACAACAGATGCACTAGATGGGCAACAATGAGACACCCTCCAAAACAGGAATGGTTTTACAGGTGGAAGCATTTTTTTCCCTACTCATCTTTTCTGACGGTTTTTCACTAGTTTTGCATTTGGCTAAGATCAGTGTCAGTAGCATGAGGCTATACCTGGACCCATAGAGGTTGCACAGGCAGTCCAACTCCTCCAGAATGGCACATAAATACGTGCCATTACCAGAAGGTTTGCTGTGTCTCCCAGCACAGTCTCAAGAGCATTGGGGAGATTACAGGAGACAGTAAGTTACTCTAGGACAGCTGGACAGGGCTGCAGAAGGTTCTTAACCCATCAGCAGGGCCGGTATCTGCTTCTTTGTGCAATAGCACCTGAAAAACCCACATAATAAAAAAATGAAGACTTCTCCTTGATCCTCATCTGGGATCTCTACCACTAATATACCTCAAGTCTTCTCAAAAATCTGCACTGATAGGAATGATGGTATAGCAATGCCACAGGTACTTGCACCCAATCTGCTAGCAGTACACTACTTGTTGATTTCACCACCAGGCAAATTTTGCTACCCCAGTTGAAGAACCGTAAAAAAAAATATTGCCCCGGCCGTCCACATGCTCTGTGTCTTAATGCTAGCTTAGCCAAATTGCTAGCACTACAACTGCTGCCTTTTCATCTGGTAGACTCTGCCCCCTTTCGTGAATTTGCAGAATGTGCTGTACCACAGTGGCAGGTTCTAAAAATAAATGTATTTTCACCTAAGGCCATTTCAGCTCTGTACCATTATGTGGAAGGCAATGTTTTGGCCTCGTTGTTGGTTCACATTGCTGCTGACTCGTGTTCCAGCAGTCATGGTCAGAGACGTTATATTTCCTTCACAGTGCACTGGGTAACTCTGCTGGCAGCTGGGAAGGATGCAGGACAGGGTTCAGTGCTGGAGCCGACCCCCAAAAAAAGCTGGTGGTGATTCTTCCGCATTTGTCTGCTCCACCCCCTTCTCTTCTTCCTCTATGGCCTCTTCTGCTGAATTGTCCTCTGAACCAGCAGTGCTCGCTAAGCGTTCAAGGGGCTTAGCAAGCAGTCAGGCTAAAAGATGCCATGCAGTGCTTCAGTTGCTCTGTCTAGGTGACAGGAGCCACACTGGGCCATAGATTCTGTCAGCTCTGCAGGGGCAGGCTCAGAGGTGGTTGCCACCAATGCAGTTTTAGCCAGGAATGGTTGTATGTAATGACACCGACCTTCTCTCCGCCCTCCGACAGGGACATTTGACATATGTTCCATCCTTGGCACATGTCCTGAATTTGGTGATGCAGCGTTTCTTAAACAGGTACCCAGGCTTACAAGATATTCTGAGGCAGGCCAGAAAAGTCTGTGGCCATTTACGGTGGTCATAATTGGTGCAATTCAACCTGCCCACCAACCGCCTCGTTTGTGAAATGTCACCAGGTGTAAATCAACATTGGCAATGCTGCAGCAGCTACACACACAGCAGAGGGCCCTCACTAGGTACCTGTGTGAGTATGGCACATGTATATGCTCTGGGGAGCTTGGCTTCTTTTTGTCATGACAGTTGCTGCTGAAAAAGGATGCATGCATTGTCCTGTCACCATTTGAGGAGGCCTCAAGGATGGTGAGCCGCGACAATGCATGCATCAGTAGCACTATCCCTCTAGTCTTCTTGCTGGAGCACACGCTTCATGGAATCATGAACAGGGCACTTGAGACAGAACAGCAGAAGGAAGAGGAGGACTTCCTTTCCTCACAAGGCCCCCTTTTTGCAGATACCATTTCTGCGGGGCTGCAAAACACACAGGAGGAAGAGGAAGAGGTGGATTGTGGAAGCACAAATGTAGAGGATAACATTCAGCAGTCTTCAAGGGATGGTTCTCATTTCCCAGAAACCCCAGGACTTGTAAGTGGCTGGGGAGAGATCCAGAGGACTCAGAATCTCTTGCCTCCTCAAACTTATGTTGCATGGGCTTTCTGATGCTGCAAAGCCTGCAAAAGGACCCGAGGATTCGTGCTGTAAAGTAAAGGGATCAATACTGGTTGGCAACCCATCTTTATCCACGTTACAAGGGTAAAGTTGCAGAGCTCATACTGCCTTCACAGAGGGAGCAGAGAATGAAACATCTTGAGGATGCCTTGAAGAAAAATTTTTGTAACACATTTCCAGACACTGGGAGGTCACCATTCCCTGGACAACATGTTCCTGAGGCTTCGTTCGGTCAAAGGACGAGCAGTGGAGAAGGCGGCCGGCTGACCGATGCCTTTAAACAATTCTTTAGTCCTCAGTGCCCAGGGCTGTTAGGTTTAAGCAACCATCGCCAGCGTCTCCATCATATGGTTCAGGATTATCTAGGGGGCAAGAGCAGACTTGGAGACCTTTCCAACTGAGCATCCACTGGGTACTGGGTCTTGAGGATGGGCCACTGGCCAGAACTTGCTCAATATGCAATCTAGCTTCTGTGCTTCACACTGCTTTCAGTGTGCTTTCCGAACAGACATTCAGTGCTGCTGGAGGTTTTGTGACAGATAAAAGTGTACATCTATCCACAGACTCTGTTGATTGTCTGAAATGTATCAAAATGAATAAGTCCTGGATCAACAGCAGCTATCAAGCCCCTGATGCTGATATAATTGAATTTGAATTTGCTAGAGATCTGGGATCCCTTAAAGACTGCCTATGCTGCCTATCCTATTCTTGAATCTTGATTGTGCTAGCTTTCAACAATGTTTTTGGTTTCAGGCACCAACAACACCCATGGAACAAGGGACACGTTTCGCAGGTGCATGCAATATAAAAAATTGTTTAAATTTTTTTTACAGCAGGGCCGTTCCTGCGCCCAGCAAGAGTAACTGTGAGGGGTTACAGTGTTCAGGCACCACCAACACCCAAGGTCCAATTTTTCTGCACCTGTTTGACAGCTGCTTGTAATTTCAATTTTTTTTTCTGATTTTTAACAGCATGACCCAATCCTGCACCCAGTAAGAGTAACTGCGAGGGTTTACAGTGTTCAGGCACCACCACCACCCAAGGCTTAATTTTTCTGCAGGTTTGACAGGTACATGTAATTTCAATTTTTTTTTCAATTTTTTTACAGCAGGGTCCTTTCCTGCACCCAGCAAGAGTAACTCTGAGGGGTTACAGTGTTTTTGCACCTGTTTGACAGGTGCATGTCATTTAATTTTTTTTTTTTCAAATTGTTTACAGCAGAGCCCGTTTCTACGCACAGCAAAATTAACTGGGGCTGCTTGCCCTCTTGTAGTGGCCTGTGAGCATTTGCCTCTCCTTGTTGGCCTTTTGGACATGAAGGGGATTTTTTGGGGGGATTTTTAGAACTTTTTTTATAGAGTGTGGGATGGAAATATGGTGCTTGGGTACAATAATTTTATGCTTGGTGCACTATAAACTGTTTTATTATTGTTTTTATTTTTGGGGGATTTATATAACTTTTTTTAATAAAGAAAAAATGAATAAAGCCAAAAAAAACCACTGCTGACGCAGAAGGAATATCACCTGGGATGCAGAAGGGGGCAGCAATTATGCCCTAAATATTATTATTGCACCACAAAAAAAAGAAAACCCCTGCTGACGCAGAAGGAATAGCACCTGCGACGCAGAAGGGGGGAACAGCAATTGTGCCCTAAATATTATTAGTGCTGCTGTGCCACAAAAAAAATAAAAAAAAACCCTGCTGATGCAGAAGGAATAGCACATGCAATGCAGAAGAGCAGAAGAGGGGACAGCAATTTATTCCCCTAAATATTATTAGTGCTGCTGTGCCACAAAAAAAAATAGAAAAAAACTGCTGACGCAAAAGGAATAGCACCTGCAATGCAGAAGGGGGACAGCAATTATGCCCTAAATATTATTAGTGCAGCTGCGACACAAAAAAAAACTTGCAGTGCATTATGGGGCGCTCGTCAGTGGGCAAACTTCCCGCCGAGCGCCACCAGGTGTTCGTGTGTTCAGCGAACATAAAGTCCAACACTACCCAGGAAACCATCCATCGTCTCATTAGGAGCACCCCCCGATGTTGTCAGGCATGCGTACAAGCACATTGGGGCCATACAAACTGGTGAGTACCATTTTGAGTTGCTTCAATGAAATTTCAGCAAAATGGACTAGCCTGCATCATTTTTTCACTGATTTTCGTGGTGTCTTTGAATTCAGCCATTTGAAGATTTATAATTTTAATTTTCATCAAACAATGTGGCATCCTTTCGCTCCTAACACAGTACCCAGTCCATATCTGTATAGATATCCAGCATGCCATTTTTCTCCATTCTGATCTAATGTTTTTTCAAAGTGTTCCTGTAATTTTGTAAGCAGTATATATATATATATATATATATATATATATATATATATATTGTGAAAGGAAGTCAGATAAATCTGTGGGTGTTGTCACAGACGGGAGATACATTTCTGCCTTGTTTAGACAATTCACCAATTACTATCAGGTGTCGGCTGCGAAGGTAGCCAGAAAGGTTTAAGGACGTTGGAAAGCTTCAGCTATTCAGAATGAGGCAATTAAGGCCTCTATAAGTTATCCAGAGGATGACTACTGATTGCTGCATCCTGAGGCTTTGTGCGTTATGGAGAGCAGTGAGCTGAGAGACTTCTGAAGGTGAGGTGGTCTTGACTTTTTCTGTGTGAAAAAGAAAACAAGTAGACTATTGGTTTTCTGCTGTATGACCAGCAGTGTCAGCCCAGCAGTAGGTTGGGACAGACACCATAGGTAGGTTCCTGTGTTGTGAAGGTAGACGCCCCAAGTGGCCAGGGTTTATTTTATGTTTGTTTGATTTATGCTGTTTGGATGCTTGCACTTGTTTCCAGCAAATTGGAAGAATAAACCATAGACCGTTGTTTTCAACAACTCCTCGCCTGTCTCTCTATGTAACGAACCCCCCCAAGGGGTCACCCACACCCGCTACCGAGCTAACCCCTTACACATGGTGGAGTGCCGCGGGCAGTTAAAGTAAACCCAAAATGGAGGAGATACTGAAACAACTGGCTATAGCAAATGCAAATCAACAGCAGGCAAATGCAAATCAACAGCAGGAAAATGCAAATCAACAACAGATAAATGCGGGTTTTCAGCGGAGCCTTGCAGTTCAACAACAGGCTCACCAAGAGATCATTGCAGGCCTGGAACAGAGACACCAGCAGCAAATGGAGGCCATCGTGAAACAGCTTCAGAGACAGCAGACCGAGGCTGGGAGTCAGGCCAGTAACATACCGACTTTTCGGGTAAGTCATTTATTGCCATAGATGACTGCAGATGATGACCCTGAGATGTTTCTGACCACGTTTGAAAGAACAGCGGAGAAAGAGAGTTGGCCTAAAGAACAGTGGGCTGGACTAGTGCCCCCCCTATTATCTGGAGAAGCCCAAAAGGCATATTTTGATTTGGAGCTTGCAGATGCAAAAAAACTATGATCAATTAAAAGAGGAAATATTGGCACGTTTTGGGGTAACCTTGGATGTCCATGCTCAGCGGGTCCAAAATTGGAGTTATTAGCTGAGGAAGCCACCTCAGTCGCAGATGTATGACCTCATCCATTTGGCTAAGAAATGGCTGCAGCCAGAAATTCTGTCTGGACCAAAAATTTTGTAACGAGTAGTCATGGACAAATTTCTTAGGTCTCTTCCTAACACCCTGCAAAAATGGGTGAGTCATGGTGGTCCGGAAACCGCAGACAAACTAGTAGACCTGGTCGAAAGGTACCTAACAACAGAGAATTTGACCTCTTTCCCCAGAGACGCACAGACTTTTCACCCCAAGACCAGACCCTCCCCACCTATAGGTAAGACTGCATCAAGGGATGGGGGTGGAGAGAGGGACTAAAGAGCAACTAGAGGTATTATTGGGACTACTGCTAATTTTTGGCGAGAGCGGCCTGGAATACCCATCCCACAGGAGAGGACTAGAAGGTTGATTTGTTACCATTGCCGGGAAGAGGGACATGTAGCAGCGGTTTGCCCAGGGGGTGATGAAACCATGCAGTGTGACTTTCTGACAGAGAGGCGACAGTCCCTTTTTGCAACCACATGCACTGCAGTAAAGGGGAATGAGAGACCTTTATATAGAATGTGCTTAGATGGTAAAGATGTTGTGGTATTGTTGGATTCAGGTAGCCTGGTCACCTTAGTGAAAAGTGATCTAGTGGTGGGAAAAACCTTACATCCTAGGAAAATTACTGTAGTTTGTGTACATGGGGACACTCGAGAATATCCAGTGACTACGGTTTCCTTTGAAACCTCCCTCGGTAACTTGTGTCACCAAGTGGGTTTAGTTCCCAAACTGCCACATGACGCCATTATGGGAAGGGATTTCCGAAAGTTCTGGGAACTCTGGGATTGCCCAGATTCCCCAGTAGGTGGTTCTTCTGAGCCTGAATCACTGAGCAATTGAGGGACCCCACATTGCTAAGAGCCCGGGAGAATGTAGTGAAGATAGATGGGGAGTTAGTTAACCTTGAGGAGAGGTTTGCCCTCCCTTACTTCATTATTGAAAGGGACCTGTTATATTGAGTGTCACAGAGGATAGAGGACACCCTTGAGCAACTGGTAGTGCCTAAACCGTACCGCAAGATGGTTTTGGAACTGGCCCATGGGCACATTCTTGGAGGACATTTGGGAGCAGAAAAAACCCGGGAGAGAATCACCCAGAGGTTTTATTGGCCTGGGATCACTAAGGAAGTGGAATTGTACTGCTCTTCCTGTCCAGTGTGTCAGATTACTGCACCCACGCCACATTTCCGCAGTCCGTTGGTACCCCTGCCCATTGTCGAGGTCCCTTTTGAGAGGATCGCCATGGACTTGGTTGGCCCCTTACTGAAGTCCACTAGAGGGCACCAGCACATCTTGGTAAAAATGGACTATGCCACCCGTTACCCAGAAGCGATTCCTCTCCGAAATACCTCTGCTAAAACCATTGCCAAGGAGTTATTTCAGGTTTTCAGCCGTGTGGGTCTTCCTAAGGAAGTCCTTACTGACCAGGGCACCCCATTTATGTCTAGGGTGACCAGACTATGTTAACTCCAGAAAGTGACCCAATTACGTACATCGGTATATCACCCTCAAACAGATGGGTTAGTGGAGAGGTTTAATAAAACTTTAAAACAAATGTTGAGGAAGGTGGTGGATAAAGACGGAAAGAATTGGGATTATCTGCTCCCTTATCTGATGTTTACCATAAGAGAGGTTCCCCAATCATCCACAGGGTTCTCTCCGTTTGAGCTACTGTATGGGAGGCACCCCCGGGGCCTACTGGACATTGCCAGGGAAACATGGGAGAGTGAGAGTTCCCCTCATTGAATTGTGATTGAACATGTAGCACAAATGCAAGATAGAATTGCCCAAGTGATGCCAATTGTGAAGGTACATTTAGCCCAAGCCCAGTTGGCTCAACAAAGGATTTACAATCGTGGGGCCCAGGTCCGTTCTTTTGCACCTGGTGATAGGGTGTTGGTGCTGGTCCCCACGGTTGAAAGTAAATACCTAGCCAAATGGCAGGGTCCCTATGAAGTGTTGGAGAGAATGGGGGTGGGGAATTATAAAATTAGCCAACCGGGAAGACGAAAACCTGAGCAGCTCTATCACGTGAACTTGTTAAAACCATGGAAGGAGTCCTTGGTCGCTGAGACTACCCAAATTTCTGCTCCATTTACCCTGGCTGTCCCTGAAGTTGGGATAGTGGAGACTCTGTACAAATCTCAGCAACAGGAGGTTAAAGAATTTGTGCTCCGTAATAGGGAGAAGTTTTCAGACCTGCCAGGTTGGGTCTCCGGAGTTAAACATGACATTATCACCACACCAGGGGATAAGGTCAAGTTAAAGCCTTATAGAATTCCAGAAGCCCGGCGATTTGCGATTCGCCAGGAAGTAAAAAAAATGCTTGAGTTGGGGGTGATAGAAGAGTCAAATAGTGATTGGTCCAGTCCCATTGTCTTAGTGCCCAAACCAGATGGAAGTTGGCGGTTTTGTAATGACTTTTGCCGCCTGAATAAAATCACTAAGTTTGACACCTATCCTATGCCCCACATAGATGAAATGATTGATCGCCTAGGCGCTGCCCGGTACATGATGACGTTAGACCTAACCAAGGGTTATTGGCAAATTCCTCTCTCGGGGTCGGCCAGGGAAAAAACAGCATTTGTAACTCCAGACGGATCTTTCCAATATCAGAGGAGGCCTTTTGGGTTACAGCATGCTCCCGCCACATTTCAACGCACCATGGATAAGACCCTTTGGCCTCAACGAGTCTATGCTGCTGCATACCTCAATGACGTGGTCATCCACAGTGAGAATTGGGACTCACACTTACCAAAAGTTCAGGCTGTGTTGGATTCCATCTGGAAAGCCGGGTTTACAGCCAATCCAAAAAAATGTACCCTTGGGCTAGAAGAGGCGAAGTATCTGGGGTATACTATTGGAAGAGGTCTAATCAAGCCCCAAATAAACAAAGTTGAGGCTATTCAGGATTGGCCATGTCCCACCAATAAGAAACAGGTTTGTGCATTTTTGGGGATCGCAGGTTATTATCGCCGTTTTATTCCCCATTTTGCCTCACAGGCTGCTTCCCTGACCAATTTGACCAAAGGGAAGGAGTCTGTCATGATCAAATGGACTTCCGAAGCAGAGACAGCTTTTCAGGCTTTAAACAGGCCTTATGTAGTCAGCCAGTTTTAAATTCGCCTGATTTTTCACTGAACTTTGTGGTTTAGACAGATGTGTCAAATGTGGGTTTAGGAGCTGTACTGTACCAGATTATCAAGGGGGTAGAACACCCTGATATGTACCTCAGCCGAAAGTTGAAGGCCCATGCGGAGAATTATGCCACCATTGAGAAAGAGTGTTTGGCGGTGAAATGGGCTTTGGATTCTCTCTGTTACTACCTCCTGGGTAGACAGTTTTAACTGGTGACGGATCATGCCCCATTGAAGTGGATGGCACAGAACAAGGAGACCAATAGGAGAATAAATAGGTGGTTCCTGGCCCTTCAGGAATTTAGTTTTGTGGTAACGCATTGCCCCGGTGTTAAAATGGGGAATGCAGATGGTTTGTCCCGAGTGCATGCATGCCTGGCAACCTGTGTCCCAACCCTAGGGTTGAAACAAGAGGGGGGGGGTATGTGACAGGAAGTCAGATAAATCTGTGGGTGTTGTCACAGACGGGAGATACATTTCTGCCTTGTTTAGACAATTCACCAATTACTATCAGGTGTCGGCTGCGAAGGTAGCCAGAAAGGTTTAAGGACGTTGGAAAGCTTCAGCTATTCAGAATGAGGCAATTAAGGCCTCTATAAGTTATCCAGAGGATGTCTACTGATTGCTGCATCCTGAGGCTTTGTGCGTTAAGGAGAGCAGTGAGCTGAGAGACTTCTGAAGGTGTGGTAGTCTTGACTTTTTCTGTGTGAAAAAAAAAACAAATAGACTATTGGTTTTCTGCTGTATGACCAGCAGTGTCGGCCCAGCAGTAGGTAGGTTCCTGTGTTGTGAAGGTAGACGCCCCAATTGGCCAGGGTTTATTTTATGTTTGTTTGATTTATGCTGTTTGGATGCTTGCACTTGTTTCCAGCAAATTGGAAGAATAAACCATAGACCGTTGTTTTCAACAACTCTTCGGTTGTCTCTCTGTGTAACGAACCCCCCAGAGGGTCACCCACACCCGCTACTGAGCTAACCCCTTACAATATATATATATACTGTACATATATATATATATATATATATATATATATATATATATATACCACTCTAAAACATTTTTTTTTTTTTTTTTTACCAAAGAAATGTAGCAGGCTATATTTTGGCCTAAATGTATGAAGAAAAACGATTTGTTTGCCAAAAAATGTGTTTTTTCTTTAAAATTTTCAGTATTTTTTCATTTATAAAAAATAAAAAACACAGCAGTGATTCAATATGACCAAAGTAAAATATAAAATTTAAATTTGCATTACAGTGTTGCATGACTGAACATTTGCCAGTTGAAGTAGCATAGTGCTGAATAGCAAAAAATGCCCTTGTCATGAAAGGGGTAAATCTTTCCGGTGGTCAAGTGGGTAAATAGCCTTAGAAAGGAGGTAATCGAACTAGGGCAGTCACACAGTTAGAAACTAAATGGATTACTTCTCCATCATATCGTTGGTTAGGTTGTCCAGTCAAGGTGCATTGTTTCTCCCATGCTGTAGAATCTTCCTTGCCACTACACAATGTCGAAATATAACAGGTAAACCTAACACAACCCTACATTGATACTAGGTGCACACGCTTTAGCACTGGGGGCATAAATTGATATGGGCTTTCAAAAAAAATCAACCCTTTACTCAAAGCATGTAGCACCTAAGGAAACATTTGGAATAAGTCACTTTCCCCTGCCCAGTAAAGTTATCAGATATACAGTAATTTCATCCACACCACAAGAGTAAAAACACTATTTTTTAAAAACAATCTTAACTAAAATTGATATACATCCAGGGCCACATCCATTTTTTTATGATGTTGTTGATAGTAAGATGTCAGCAGGGGAAGCCTAGGAATTTCTTCAACCCAAAGTTTAATGCAGAACAGATAAAACAGAAGACATTGGGATCGGTTGTATTTATGACAAGTTACGTTTATTCATGTAATGGATGTTTTTTAATTTAATTTTAATTTAATGTTTTTTTTTTTTTAATTTAATGACATGTGCTGCTGCCTTTAGTTGTACCATTTGTGTATATGCAGCTTTTCCCTTGTTCTTCAGGATATTTTCATTATTCTTGGAATACATTGTCACTGCAAGATTGCTTGAGGATTTAGATTACATTATGCATTATCAATTTGTGTTGAATATTTGATTTTCCCAACATATAAAAATAATGTAATAAATAACTACAATTGTCCTTAAATGAATGCAACACTTGTTTTAAAGCAAGTCTATTGGAAGAAATAATTTATGTTCCTGCATACAACTATCCCTGCTATGTAGATACTCTATGAGCACATTTTTTACATAATACTTTGTTACAGTGCTGGTAGAATTAAAATAAAATCATTGTCATAAGTGTGCACAACATCTACCTAGCAATTCTTGCTGCTACTGCTACATCCTCTATTTGACCACCAGCTGCAATATTGCCCACATACAATATTACAAACCACTCCTTAGCAGTCAAAACAAGCATCTATTAAAGAAAGTCAGGTTATTGAGCTAAATTACCAATAGAATTACATTCTGAGTAATTGGTGAGTGTGCTAGGAACCCACAAAAGCAACACATTGCAAGACATTAGGATTTTGTGGTTTGAAAGGCATGCCCTTCTTTGGGGGACCCTTCTAAAAAATACCCTTCTATTCTGTAGGGCATACAGGTTGGTGTATGTGTACTGAATGCTGAGTACATTGGGACACTAGCTCAATTTCAAAAGTCTGGTTTGCCAAGCAGATATCACTTAGTGGTCTATGCATAAAAAAGATTGCCATGTGAATGCCTCAAGTATTTGTATAGCCTTCATGAATGTCTATTTCCTATGATTAGCAGATCCCTCTAGTAGCCATAAACCAGTATTTTCCTGAATGAGGTATTTCAGGAAAATACCAATTTATGACCACTAAATGGAGCTGACAATCATATGAAACAAACATATCAGACACATTACAGCAATTTTTTATGATGGCTGTGTGAATGCTATTTTTTACTAGACTACTTACCGCATGCGTAAAAAGAAAAAAGGTAATCATTCTAGCAATGTTACATGTTTTAGGATTTACAAACCTGTTTCTCTTACGTCCTCCGACAGTCGCCGCCTCTTCATATTCGTCACATATGGGGTATTAGACTTTGCTCCGAAGGAGTAGCTAGGCAACAGAATATGTTAACAATAAAGCTTTAACATATCCCACCCTCAAGGGGTGGTCCCCTCAGTCAATACCCTCCTACTTCCTGCAACCATATCTCAGTTTTAATGTCTAGCTTGTCAGGAGTGGCTGGCTCTCTCTGTGCTGGGACTTTCTGTCCCAGACTCTTTCTTCTTTTTAATATTTTGTTTGAGTTTTTCTCTCTACCTTTAATTAGCTGTTATTTTGTCAGCGTTAGTTAGTTCTTCGGACGAAGAGGATCATGCGGACTGGGTCTCGGGCTGATCCCCCTGGTCGCAGGTCGTGGGTCAGTGGCTTCCCAGTCTGCCATCGAGCGTTCAGCCAGGTAACGCTCCTGGCATAGTGAACGACCCATCCCTGTTCGGTGCAGGGATGATTGGTGAGGTGGCTACCTCACTGGACGCTGTGCGGTTTCTTAACCCCCATTTTGTGCGTCTTGAATTGCGACTCTCCCTGCCTCATGTGCAGCGGCTTGTTCGCCTGTGCGGGTCCCCCACGCCATGTGAGGTAAGTGTATTTATGTGGGGACCTGTCTGTCTGGGGGGGTGTCAGTCTGGGACTGTGTAACCTGCCTCTATTCACACTGCTTGTCTCCCTATCTCTCGGCTGCATGCTGTGGGCTGCAAGGGGGGGGGGAGCTGTATGACACTGTGTGTGTCAGACTGGGCAGTGTGAGAAGCTGTGTGCTGTGGGGCATGTTTTTTTGGCATGTTTGGGCATATACAGCGATCGCTGCGGCGATCTGACATGTATTCTTATATTGGAATGTAATGTGTGTTTTAATGCACTGTGGAGCGGCGGTTTCGGCGCCAAACGACGCCATTTTGCCTACACCCGCTCCGGCCGCATGGTTTACATGCATGGCGGCCATTTTCTTGTAGCCTCCATAGGCTTACATAGAGCGCCCTGGCAGCATCACTTCCTCTTTCCAGGAACACCGATCGAGGCAGCAGCAGCGGCGAGGGTCTCCTCAGGTTTTATCCTTCTGTTCTTGCTATCCATTGCCTGTGTTCAGTTTGCATATTCCCTGTGGGGGTCTCATTGTGCTTGAGTGTGGTGCGGTGGGCTGCGCTTGCCGCGCTTGCTAAAAAGGGGCAGTTAACCCTTGGTTGTCTGGCATTACAGGGGCAATGGATTCTCAGGAGGGCAAATTTCCTACAGTATTGGTGGAAAGCCAGGGGACCGCTGTTTCCCCCCCAGGGGGGGATTTAGCCACTATTGTGGCTGGCCTTGCTGCTCAGGTGCAAATGCTGGTGGCTGCTCAATCTACTAAAAGGCCCAGAGTTGCTCTTTCCTCTGATTCTGAGGGTGAAGGTGATGGGGCTGTTCTGGCAGGGGCCTCCTTATCGGGGTCCCGCTCCTCTCTTGATCTAGTGGGGTCTGAGGTGGAGGCTGAAGTTGAGGGGGTCGATAATTCTCCCCCTGGCTCGCCTGAAGAGCTTGCAATCATGGATGAGTTGATTGCTTCCATTAAGCAAACGCTGCGTTTGCAGGACGAAGTGTGTCCCCCCGCTGCCTTGGCGGCTTATGGGACGCAGAGAAAACGCAGGACGCCGCAGGTTTTTCCCTGCAATGCTGATTTTCAGCGCGCTGTTAAGGATCAATGGCGCGATCTGCGCAAACCTTTTGCGGTACCAAGTAAATTCAAGCTGCGTTATCCTTTTTCGCCTGCCGCTGATGAAAGGTGGTGTGTGCCTCCACCAGTGGATCATGCAATTGCGGTTTTGAACAAAGCCACTGCGATTCCTGCAGAGGGTTCCCCTGTTTTCCGTGATGCCACGGATAGGAGACTGGAGTCTCTTGCCCGTCATACTTATTCTGTTACGGGTTCTATGCTTAAGGCTCTGTTTGCTTCTCTCATGGATGTGTTGATTAAGGGGATCACCGGGGGTAAGAGCACTCTCTTGCCCCATTTCCCCAAGGCTAAGGGGGCTTCTGGGAAGAAGCATGCAAATTTTCGGCCCCCTCAGGGGTCCTTTCGTGCCTTTCGGCCGCACTACAAGGGCAAACCGTTCAAAGGTCAAGGCTCTCAGAAGAAGCCCTGGTCTGGGAAACAGAAGTCCGGCCAATCCGGACCTGCAGCCCATAACAGTTCGGCCTGAAGGGGCGCCCTCACCCAGTTTTGGGGTGGGGGGACGCTTGCTCGGTTTTCTTCAGCCCTGGTTGGCCCGTGTGCGGGACAGATGGGTTCTGGAAATCGTTCGATCTGGTTACAAGATCGAGTTTCTCTCTCGGCCGGAGAGCAGATTTTTTCCCTCAAATCTTCAACTGTCTCCAGAGCGCCTGCGGGACCTGCACCTGGCGGTGCGGGACCTGAGGGCTCAGGGAGTGGTGGTTCCGGTGCCTCATCGGGACAGGTTTCGGGGGTTTTATTCCAATCTGTTCACCGTGCCCAGAAAGGAGGGCAAGGTTCGTCCGATTCTGGACTTGAAGGCTCTGAACCGCTCTGTGCGGGTTCGCAAGTTCCGCATGGAATCCCTGCGGTCGGTGTTGGCTGCCCTGGTTCCGGGGGAATTCATGGCCTCCATCGATTTGAAGGATGCGTACCTTCACATCCCCATATTTGAGGGTCATCAGAGGTACCTTCGATTTGCCATTGCGGAGGATCACTACCAGTTCGTGGCGTTGCCTTTTGGCCTCGCCTCGGCTCCGCGGGTCTTCACCAAGGTGCTTGCACCGGTTCTGGCATTATTGAGGGCCCAGGGCGTTTCTGTCCTGGGATATCTGGACGACATTCTGGTTCGGTCTGCGACCAGACAGGGTCTGGAGGAGGACCTGTCTGTCACAATGCAAACTCTGCAGGAGTTTGGTTGGACGTTAAATTTTCCAAAGTCAACACTGAGTCCGTCGGTTCGTCTCCCCTATCTGGGAATGATACTGGACTCGGTGCAGGCGAAGGTCTTCCTGCCGGAAGACAAACTCAGGACTCTCCGGGAGGAAGTCAGGTCCCTCAGGGACGTTCCTAACTCGTCTCTGCGGACGTGTATGAGATGTCTGGGATTGATGGTCTCGGCCTTCGAGGCGATTCCTTTCGCACAGTTTCACACGCGGGGTCTCCAAGCGGAGATCCTGTCCAGGTGGGACGGGCGGCCTCAATCTCTGGATCTTCAAATCTCGTTGAGTCTTCGCACCAGGGAAAACCTTCTGTGGTGGCTCCAGTCCCCGTTGGTGTCCGGGGGCAAGTCGTTTCGTCCGATCTCGTGGACGGTAATCACCACGGATGCCAGCCTGTCGGGCTGGGGTGGAGTTCTGGGCGTTCTGTCCGCTCAGGGGACTTGGTCGGAGGGGGAGTCTTCCCTTCCGATCAACATTCTGGAATTGCGTGCGATAAGTCTCTGTCTTCATCGCTGGACGGACCGGCTGCAGGGTTGCCCGGTTCGGGTGCAGACGGACAATGCCACGGCGGTGGCCTACATCAACCACCAAGGGGGCACCAGGAGTGCCCGAGCGGCTCGAGAAGTGGCCAACATTCTGTCTTGGGCCGAGACTCATGTCCCGGCGATAACGGCGGTTCACATTCCGGGAGTGGAGAACTGGCAGGCGGACTATCTGAGTCGCCAGACCCTGGATCAGGGGGAATGGTCTCTCCATCCGGCTGTCTTCCAGACGTTGTGCGCGAAGTGGGGTCTTCCAGATGTGGACCTGTTCGCGTCTCGCCTCAACAACAAGGTGAGGAGGTTCGTGGCAAGGACGCCAACCCTCGGGCAGACGCGTCGGACGCGTTAGTGGCCCCGTGGCATCAGTACAGGCTGATGTACGCGTTTCCACCGATTCAGTTGCTGTCCAGGTTCCTTCGCAGGTTACACTCGGAACGCAACACGGTGATTCTTGTGGCACCGGACTGGCCTCGCCGGTCCTGGTACGCAGACCTCGTGAATCTGGCGGTCGACGCCCCGTGGCGTCTGCCTATTCGAGACGATCTACTGTCTCAAGGACCGATATACCATCCTGCTTTACAGTCGCTGGCTTTGACGGCCTGGCTGTTGAGACCAAGGTCCTGAAGGAGAGGGGTCTCTCTCCGGAGGTCGTTCATACTTTAATCAACGCGAGGAAGTCTTCCTCGGGGAAGGTTTATTACCGTACTTGGAAGGCCTATTTTGCCTGGTGTGAGTCCAAGGGGTTTTCACCCCGCACGTACTCGGTGTCCCGTGTGCTGTCTTTCCTTCAAACGGGGGTTGATCAGCGTTTGGCGCTGGCTACGATAAAGGGTCAGGTGTCTGCTCTGGCCGTTCTGTTTCAACGTCCCGTGGCTTCCAACCCATTGGTTGGCACCTTTGTTCAGGGTGTGCGGCATCTGGTTCCCCCGAGGCGGGATCCTCTGCCCCCTTGGGACTTGAATCTCGTTCTCTCTGTGTTACAACGTGCTCCTTTTGAACAGATCAGGGAGATCTCGTTGTCTATGTTGTCCAAAAAGGTCGCCTTTTTGGTGGCGATCACTTCGGCTCGCAGAGTGTCGGAACTGGCGGCTTTGTCCTGCAAGTCTCCGTACCAGGTTATTCATTTGGATAAGGTGGTCTTGCCACCTAATCCTTCTTTTCTGCCGAAACGAGTTTCGGAATTCCATCTTAATGAGGATATTGTCTTGCCTTCGTTGTGCACGAAGCCTAAACATCCAAAGGAGGTGAGATTGCACTCTCTGTATGTTGTTCGGGCGATAAGGGTTTACCTTAAATCGACTGAGTCTTTTCGAAAGACGGACTCCTTGTTTGTTCTTCCAGAGGGTCCTCGGAAGGGCATGGCGGCTTCGGCCTCTACCATCGCCAAATGGATCAGGCAGACCATTGAACAGGCCTATGCTTTGCAGGGGAAGGTTCCCCCTGTGCCTGTGAAGGCGCACTCTACTAGATCTCTGAGTACGTCTTGGGCCTGTCGTCATGGGGCTTCTGTAGCCCAGGTGTGTAAGGCGGCGACTTGGTCGACCGTGCGCACTTTCACAAAATTCTACAAAGTAGATGTTCAGGCATCGGCGGATGCTTCCTTTGGCCGCAAGGTTCTTAGTGCGGCTGTTCCCTAGGGTCCCTTGTTGGGGGACTCCTGGCGGTTGGGATAAGTTTTGTATCCCCTGGTTTTTTTGTCTTTTCCTGGGTTGTTGCTCCTGTTGAGCACTTATTTTTGCTGTTGCCCAGCTGGTTTCCTTCCTTAGGTAAGGTTCCTTTCTTTGATGTGGAGACTGCGTTGCCTTTCGGCGCGGATGCGTTTCCCACCCCTCATGTTTGCACTGCTTTGGGACGTCCCCATATGTGACGAATATGAAGAGGCGGCGACTGTCGGAGGACGTAAGAGAAAACGGAATTTTTGTAAAATCTTACCTGTAAAATTCCTTTCTCTGAGTCCTCCGACAGTCGCCGCCCCCGCCCCTCTTTTGGGGTTTGATTGTATACTCTACTGCTATTCCACTAAAACTGAGATATGGTTGCAGGAAGTAGGAGGGTATTGACTGAGGGGACCACCCCTTGAGGGTGGGATATGTTAAAGCTTTATTGTTAACATATTCTGTTGCCTAGCTACTCCTTCGGAGCAAAGTCTAATACCCCATATGTGACGAATATGAAGAGGCGGCGACTGTCGGAGGACTCAGAGAAAGGAATTTTACAGGTAAGATTTTACAAAAATTCCGTTTTTTCCACACATAAAAAAACTTGCACAAATAGTTTTCCTTTATTTATTTCTTAATTGTGTGTTTTGTAAATATACTGTAAATCTCGTTGATTTTTTTTAGAACATTTGCTATAAAATTAGTTGACAGGTGCATCCTAATATACCTACATAGCAAAGAGAAAATTGATGTTACTGTCAGACTCTCACACAATCAGCAACATTATTATTCATCATCATTATCTTCTTTTTTGCAGTCTTTTTTCCTGGGGCACTTTGGCTTGACTCTCGAATGTCCCCTCTGCGCATCCCGGGAGCTGCGATGCATGCTGCGTGCCCTCCCCTTCTCCCTCTGCCTTCTGGCACGGGGGATCGGGCGGGCGGTGCCGCCGTGCATCAGCGCCACGCCTCCGCCGGCGCATGACGTCATTTTGGCGCCAATGTGCCGGCATTTGAATCTCCACCTCAGTGTTCATTAGACAGCCCATGGGATGGTCATGCCCTTTGGTGTCCACCTCTCCCGCGGTGCTTCTTCTTCACACACTGCCGTGGCGTTGGGCTTACAGAGCAGGGTTAATCTTCGGCGGGCACGGAGCACCATGCTTTGGTGTTTGGGTTCTACTTTTGGTACTATTCATGGTCATTTCTCTTACTTGCACCTTTATTGTCTCCCCTTTGTTCATGGCATTTTGTGGTCTGGCTTTCTCCTTTTTCATTTTAGCATCCACTCTGGGATTTCACTATCTCCATTTCCCCTCCCTTTTTAAATTCTCATGTTTTCACATCACCACTTGGTTTTCTGCCGACCTTTTGGTTCTTTTTTGGTCTCACATTCCCTATTATCCCACCCATGCTACTTATGATCACACTCTTTTCTTTTATTTCCAGCACATTCCTTTTGGATTACTATGACACCGTTTCACCTGTATACATTAATCTATTCTAATATACTTCATTTTCTATTTTTATAGATACACTCATACTTTTTTCACAGACATCTGTATACGGTGTAGCATTAATGCTCCTTTACCTCACCTATCCCAGCCCACACCACCATGTGTGCGGCGTGTTCCACCCTGTCTACCCATCTGTGCCCCCTCAGCTCCCATAGGAGACACTTAGGGCCATCTCCAGTCTCAATGCCATCGTACATGTAAGTTTTTGGGAGCTGTGGGGCTTCATCCCCCCCCCCTTCTTCCCCTCTATCCTCCCCCTTTTCAGTTTTTGCAACTATCCTCATTTGTGCCCATATTTCCTATCTATTTTTTATACATTTTTAACAAACATACATCTACTCCTGGCGAAGTGGCGAATTGGGTCCAAGAAACGCGTTGAGGTTACGATGTTTGTATTATACTACTGAATTACTTTTTTACCTGGACTTCCAATTATTTTGATGTCTTGCATACTCTTATTATCTCTGTATTCATTGGGAATCAGCCCTTTTGGTGATTATGCAACTGAACTTGGGGAGTGCTTACCAGATTTTTTATATTTGATGTTCATCATCTGCTATATTCTATGTGTATATATTCTGTATGTACCAATAAATGTTATTTTTTATCTCCCTGCCGGCCTCCTCATGTCTCTCATTTAAAGTCCCAGCCCTTCTCTTTTTTGTTACTAGCAAAGAGAAAAGATCAAGATTTTGTGCTTCAAACAATGATTAGGCTCTGAGCCAAACAAGTAAAATTACAGATTATATTATTAGTTTTCAGGGGACACTGATTTTTAGACTACAATAGGCCATGTTTACCCTAGAGGTTGGGGGTAGTGGGCACTAAATCCATGCCCCCAATTGTTCCTCCTTTAGCTGCAAAGATAGCAGAGGGGGTGTGTACGTATGCCGTGGCAAACATTATCCTCACTGTTACATTCAGTAAACAGTACCACCCAGGTGAATTCAATCTATTCAACGAAATGGAGAGCCCCACAATCATGTGCAGTGTTCAAGTGATTAAAGCAGGTGGTGAGGAGGTGATATAACACCTTTGCATCACCTGTCTAATGCCCCCCAATTTGAACGTTGGTTGCAACACTACTGGAAACTAGCCCTTAGTATATTAAAGCTAGTGCAAAAGATTTATAAACATTTGATCACTAATATAGGTACTGAAGGTACTTTGAAATATTCTTTAGGAAGCTGGAACAATATTCACAAAAAATTCCCATCTTTCTATTTTTATGTTGTCATCACACTCTGCTTATGTTGTGTTTGTGCTTTTATTTACCAAATTAAGCTTTGTTTATATTTAGTAGTCACGTAGATGTTGAAAGACAAATAATTATATAATTATCTAAATTGTATCTGGAATAGATAATTACTATATTTATAGATGTTGCATGTCATAACAATGTTTAATGGAGTAACTAGCATAAATTATGGTGATTTTAGCACTGAGCAGGAAAACATTATTTTTAACCATCAAGAAGATGGTCATAACCTTTATGGGGGGAAAAAAAGATAGAATGTGTTTTTAAGTTTGTTGAGAATTAATATTTTCACAAACATTGCAATCAGTGTTGATGGTGCTATTTACTTAACCACTTGCCGACCGCCGCACGACTATCTACGTCGGCGGTCAGCCCCTCACAGGCAAACTAACGTAGGGCTACGTTGCTTGCTTGTGAGGGTCTAGGGAGCGAGCGCGCGCCCCCCGGGGCGCGCTCCCGCTCCCGCGTGGTCACGGACCCCCCCGCGCGTGTGACCAGCGGACCCGATGTCCGCCGGTCACTCGGCGATCGGCGGGGGAGAGGGAGAATGTCAGGCAGCTTGTGTAAACAAACTGCCTGTCATTCTCCTCGCTGCAAAGACACTGATAAAACGGATCTGGTATGTAGATCCGTTGATCAGTGTCCTTACAGCTAGAGCCACAGCCAATCACAGTAGAAACCACGCCCCTAGGGACACACACAGCCCCTCCCTTCCAAATAAAGTTAACCCCTTCACTACCAGTGTATTTTTACAGTAACAGTGCATATGTATAGCACTGATTACTGTAGAAATGTCACTGGTAACCCCAAAAGTGTCAAAAATGTCAGTCAAGGGTCCGATCTGTCCGCCGCAATGTCGCAGTACCGCAAAAAAAATCGCAGATCGCCGCCATTACGCGTTAAAAAAAAAACAACAAAAATGACAAAAATCTTTCCCTTTGTTAGTAAACGCGATAACTTTTGCGCAAACCAATCAAAATACGCTTTTTGCGATTTTTTTTACCAAACATAGGTAGCATAAAATAAATTGGCCGAAAATTTTTAAAAATTTTGATTTTTACATTTTTTTGGGGGGAATTTCATATAAAAAAATGTGAAAAATATTGCTATTTTTGCAAAATTGACGCTCTTTTTTTGTTTATAGCGCGTGATCAAAAAATCGCACAGGTGATCAAATACCACCAAAAGAAAGCTCTGTTTGTGGGAAAAAAAGGACGTCAAATTCGTTTAGGTACAGCGTCGCACGACCGCGCAATTGTGCGTTAAATTCACGCAGTGCCGAATCGCAAAATACCCCCTGGTCGGAATGGGGGTAAAATCTTCCGGGGCTTAAGTGGTTAAGTAGTGTAAACCAATGTCTAAACATCCTCATGTGCAACACCAAAAACTATAATGTCAACCTTGTAGTATCTTACTGTGAACCGACACGTAGTGTGGCTTGCAAACTAGTTCATTCATGTAATAAGATTTGATACCATTTCATTTAGACATTAAGAATAGTAGGATCAGGAGTGTGCACCTTATTTACCCAAAAAATATCAAATGCTTACAGTTAAATACCGGGGTTATGGCTGCAGCTGGATGCCATAACCCTTCTTCTTTTTTTTCCTCAGGCAGTCGGGTTTCCGATAAAAGGGATCCCAGTGGTGGAATCATCACAAGATCACTTTTATAGGCGGCGTAGAAGTGCCCCTATCTCTGCTTCCCAGTCATTTCCCAGCTTACGGGAGCTGTCAGTAAGCCTGGAACTGATCCAGTTCGGCTGATGGACCTTGCTTTGTGCACTGGTGCGCAGTCATGTCGGAACAGGAAGGGCCATCCGCAAACTGTTCCCACAAAGTTGGGAGCATGAAATTGTCCAAAATGTCTTGGTATGCTGATGTCTTAAGAGTTCCCTTCACTGGAACAAAGGGACCAAGCCCAACCCCTGAAAAATAAGCCCACACCATAATCCCCCCTTCACCAAATGATTTGGACCAGTGCACAAAGCAAGGTCCATAAAGACATGGATGAGCGAGTTTGGTGTGGAGGAACTTGACTGGCCCTCACAGAGTCCTGACCTCAACCCAATAGAACACCTTTGGGATGAATTGGAGCGCAGACTTCCAGCCAGGCCTTCTCATTCACATTAGTGCTTGATCTCACAAATGCACTTCTGGAAGAATGGGCAAACATTCCCATAGACACACTCCTAAACCTTGTGGACAGCCTTCCCAGAAGAGTTGAAGCTGTTATAGCTGCAAAGGGTGGGCCAACTCAATATTGAACCCTACGGACTAAGACTGGGATGCCATTAAAGTTCATGTGCGTGTAAAGGCAGGCATCCCAATACTTTTGGTAATATAGTGTATACATAGATATATTTCCTATTTATGTAGCAGGTTTTAAATTATCATTATTTTAGTCTAATTAATCCCACATCACCTTGACAGGCAAGAGCCAAGTTCTTGCAGTTATGAAAATGTGACTTTTTCTTTAAATGAAATATGCAAACTGTCTCTTATCATGCCAACGAACAGATCAGCAATGCAGAACACTAGCAAGTCCTTTATCATAATCACACAGCTGACTTGGAAATACAGCAGTTAACAGATTTTCTACCAAGGCAGTCTTAGGCAGCAGACCTACCTCAATACATTGTATTTTAAGAATAATTGAATCCACTTTATTCTCTGCACTTTTAAAGCTCTTGCACAATAAAAAGTCACATAAGAACAAATATATGCAAGCTTTTGCTGATATGTCAGTGGTTTTGAGAGGTGTTACATATTCATTTGGATTGCATCTGCTCTTTTATGGTATGTTAGGGCACAGCACAGTCTCCCTCATACATTGTTTTCACAGCAATGCTGCATTATACTGGCACTTGGCGTGGGATTAATTAGACTGAAATATTGATAATTCATAAACTGTTTCAAACTGTTGCTCAGAATTGTGCTGCATATTTCTCACCTCTAATTAGAAGGTAGTGATGTAGAGAGATGTCAGCTAACCTTGGGTCACTGGTAAGCTAATTACCCAGTCCTATTGTAATGCCATTAAACTGGTAAAAAATAGATGAAAATGAAAATATTACCTCTACAGTGACCCACAGCTTATTGACATCTCAGGAAGTAAGTTATCCTTTCGTTTAGTAGAGTTTAGTTAATTCAGATTATGCCAAGATATTTTTTATTTTGTGTGGTAAAGTAGCATTATTTTTAAATTGTATTAAAGTGGTACTATACTCTAAAAAACTACTAAAAATTGTAAATTTATTTTAGCAGAAGAGACTTTGCATATGTCTTCTGCCAAAGTAAATAAACAAAACATTTCTCCCAGCAATAATTTTCATTATGTACAATGTCTGTGGTATATGCACAATACAGTGTATACTGCACTACCTATCCTTGGAATCTCTAAGATGCCCAAATTCAATTTGAGCGTTACCGTTTTGTTATGTTACATACTAAAATTTGGAGTTTAAATGATACCCTTTGTAAGGATGTGTTCCTTAAACTTTGGCTGCAGTTTGTTCTTTGCTATAACTTAATTTAGCGTGCTTCTTTAAACACTTGCCGACCTCCAGCAGTACATATACTGTGGCAGGTCGGTTGTGTCCCGTGAAACAACATATTTGCTAGCGGGGACGAGTGTACACGCCGATTGGCTACAGGGGGAGCCAACCAGCGGGTCTGGGCAACCGCTGTCGTTCTCAGTGTTAGAAAACCCCCCCTAGGGACACATTTAACCATTTGATCTCCCCTGGTGTTAACCGCTTCCCTGCCAGTGTCATTCGTACAGTAACAGTGCATATTTTTAGCACTGATTACTGTAATAATGTCACTGGTCCCCCCAAAAGTGTCAAAAATGTCAGTTAGGTGTCTGATCTCCGTGAAGACGTCAGAAGACGAAACTAGTTGGGTGGGACTAGGATGTTGGAACACACGTTGGAACACACTGCACAGGTCTGTCACGGTCTCACGATGGGATACATTGTAGCTGGAGACAGACGGTTCATAAACACAGGATTGCCTAATGATTGATTGAATACTGCAACTCTGCCTTAATCCTTAGTGTCAGGAGGACACTTATGAAATGTGAGTGAGATTTTTATTAAATAAAAGTATTTTTAACATACAGAATCCCACTATGTCAGCTTATCCTTTCTCCTATATATATGACACATCCCTGCCTGGATTTACATGGCTGTCTGTCTGAGGAGGACTAAGTGAAGGGGGAGATCAAACCTACACATTTATAAACAGCGCTATTGCTGGTTTATAACTTTACCAGCTATTCCATCTGGTGAGTCATTTAAGGGGGTGACTGGTGGAAGCAGCACAAAGGGTGCCTCACTGCACACATTACCTCTGAAGAGTCAACACAATTACCTCTGAAGAGTTAGCACAATTTGCACCTTACTTTTGAAGAGCCAGCACAGTTTGCACTTTTTGCACATTTTTCTTAGTTGCACTTTATTGGACTTTGTCTTCGGACTTTTTATGAATCACTATCAATTTATTTTATATTTATAAGAATTTTTTTTTTTTTTTTATCTTGTTGTGAATTGATGATAATTTATTGTGGTATTGCACAATTTAGCACCCATCATTTATTCTGTGTGGTATTTGCACAGATCAGCATATCTATTTATAGTAAAGCACATTTTTGCACAATTTATTTAAAAATGCATGTTTGATCACCACCCGATATGATCACATGCATAGAAGTTTTTTTTTATATATATATATTTAAGTCACTAATCATTTTGCACCGTGCACTTTTTGTATCTTATAATTGCATTTTTCATGTATTCCATATATGTTTAACTGGTTATGCACATGTCACTTTAGGACACATATTTTCTAGTACAGTTGCGCCGATTTCTACATTTTTATTCATCGTATTGCTGCATTGCTTTGCAGTCAATTGGCAGCATTTGTAAATCTATTTGCTCTTTAGATAGCCCTAGATTCCCCTGGTGCTTGATCCAAACCATCTTACTAGGTGTCCGATCTGTCTGCCGCAATGTCACAGTCCAGCTAAAAATCGCTGATCTACGCCATTACTAGTAAAAAATAAAAATTATGTTTATAGTGCAAAAATTTTAAATCTCAGAGGTGATCAAATACCACCAAAATAAAGCTCTATTTGTGGGGAAAAAAAAGGACATGAATTTTAGTTGGGTACAGCGTTGCACGACCGAGCAATTGTCCGTTAAAATAATGCAGGTCTCTTTAAGATTTAGCCGGTAAAGGTTGATGGTCCTTTTATGTTTAAAGCGGATTTCCGGCCAGAAAATCGACACAATCGATTTTGTGGCCATCGGCTTGCTTTTCGTCACCTGAAAAGGAAATGGATAGTTACGATTTTTTTTTTTTTTTTACTTACCTTGTATTGTAGAAAAATATACTCACCTTGCTTCCACTTTCTCCCTCGGCGGCTGCGGCCCACGCTGTCACTTCTGGTTTGCAATGATTCCTGGGAGCTGAACGTCATCGCTCCCAGGAATCAATGCACCGGCACCGGCCCCACTCGTCACTTCCGGTGCAGCGCCGCATTCCCTGCTAAACAGCTTCTGGGCATGCCCAGAAGCTGTGGAGGAATGCGGCACCGGGTCAGGTGCCGAGTGGGCCCGGGTCAGGCGCATTCTGGAAGAAGAGGACATGGAAGAGGACGTAGAAGAGGATCACGCTGGCTTCAGCTGCCCACATCCGAGATGACAACGCTGGAGAAGAAATTTTAGAGGTGAGTATTTCTTCTTGCAGGTAAGTGCGACCCGGGACAGTACAGAGGTTATCCATTGTAGAATGTACTAGCCCTGACTGTCCCGGGGGTATTTTTATTGAAAACATTTTTTCATGGCCGGAACTCTGCTTTAAGATAATGAATGAGGAAATAAAGACAAGTGGCAGATTAGCATTTGTCTGAGTCTGACTTAATATGTCATTCCGACAGCTGTGTGTTTGAGGTGTGGAGAACAGAGAAGTGCTTATAAGGTCATTATTGTAGTAAAAAGAAAGGTGTTAATTAGTAACAGAGGTGAAGGTAGATAGAGGGACCATCACCCTTTACCGGTTAATTTAAGATACAAAAGGAGAAGTACAGTCAAATTTCGTTTGGCTGTACTTTTCCTATGGATCACAAGAGTGCAGTTTGTTTTGCACTCCTGTGACCGCGTCATCGCAACCACAGAGTCAGGATCTGCCAAATCCCTGGACCGACACCCGGCTCAGCCACTCAGAGAGCCGCTGAGAGCCTGAGCCAGCCGCTCTGCCCCCTCCACAGCCCAGCGCTCCACTGAGCGAGGAGGGGGCAGAGCAGAGAGCTGTGACTGACAGCAGCTCTCTGCTCATGAAGGTTTGAGAACCGAGCGATCGATGGTGTTCGATTGCTTGGTTCTCAGTGTAGAGGCGGGGGACAGATGTAGCATTGCACTGATGCTGCATCCACCTAGGTAAGTATAAATTTAAAAAAAAAAAAAACAGAAACCCATACTTCTCTTTTAAAGATGCAAGATTTGATGTACAATAGCTGAGATCCCCTGATCAGGCATAATATATTTCTGAAAACTGGTTCTAGAACTGAAATACTTATACACAGTTGTACATTTCGTCCACGTTGTAATCTGTGTATAAATATGTGGGTTTCAGAACCATTTTTCAGAAATGTAAAGTCTGACAAAAGGGATCTCAGCTATCTTAAAAGCTTGCCTATTTTATAACTCAATTAAGCCAATAAACATAATTACTTTTTGTATTAATTGATGGTAACACACTTAAACTTTGTTACATAAAAATCACACCTATATAATATCCTTTTATTCAGCAGACTTTGACAGTTAAACATTGGGGTACATATCTGTGTCTGTGCTAATCCCAGAAAAATTGTGTTGGGAAGAATTAAAGAAAAATATTGATTTACATTTTTTCACTATTGCTTCTTAATTTTTTCACGCCGATGTAACACATATATGTGACCTCACTGCACTGGGCCATATATATATGTTTCTCCCTTTGTTCTGGGAGCACGCCGCATGACGCGCTCCCTGCACAGAGACCGTGAGCCCAGAGCCCCGTACTAAAGATCAGGACTCAGATCTCCCAATGCCAAGTCACCTGATTGCTGTTGTAGCCTCTAAATTGGCTATCACAGTGATCAGTCACTGTGAAGCCCACCCCTGTGTTTTTTTTTTTTTTTTTGTGAATGGAAAAGAAAAATACACTGTATCTTTGCATGTTCATTGCATAAAGAAAAAAAGTGTTTGTAAAAAAATGTAAAATAAGAAATAATAAAAAATAAATAAGAAATAAAGAAAAATACCTAGATCAAGGTTTGATCTAGGTCAGTGCCCAGATTAGTGTTTGGGTCAAGTGAGGGTCAAAGGTCAAGGTCAGGGTAAAAAAAATCAGGAACAGTATATTTTGGACAGGATTTTTTTTTTTTAATTAGCATCAGTGTCAGTTAGGGGCTTATTTACTAAAGCTAGAGAGGGCAAAATTAGTCACAGTTCTGCAGAGAAACCAATGAGCTTCCAGGTTTTATTAAACAAGCTGAGGTTAGAAGTGGATTGGTTTCTCTGCAGAATTTTGATTAAATTTGCTCTCTCTAGCTTTAGTAAATAAACCCCTAATGTCAGTGTGTTTTAGGTAGGAAAAAAAAAAAAAAGCAAAATGTGCACTATTGATTCTGGGCTGTACTACGGGTACAAACAACAAATAACATTCACATATATGGTATCATTGCGATTATTAGAAGCAGGGGAATTTATTTGGGGCTGTTCTTTGGTGGTAGGTTATGGTACACAACAAGAATTACACAGCTAATATATAGTTTTCCTTTGATAAAAGGAAAAAATGGAGATATCTATAACTATTTACTACCAAATAAAAGCCCAATTTGTCCTGAAAAAAAAAAAAACGCAGTATAATCCCCCTGGATGTACAAAGTAGTTGTGATATTATGTGCGGTTTTACTGCCGCATGGCAAAATTGTGCTTAGGTATTTAGATTTGTTTTACCCTTAGGTGTGAAGGGGTTTATTAAAACCTTAAAGTTGTGATTTTTTTTTTCATAATTTAAACCTAAAGATTTTTTTTTTCATATCTGCTATCAAATTAAAGTTTTCTTGGGGTGTGGCGATGGCTGGACAAGATGGCCGCATAATACCTCAGCTCCTGTCTAAAAATGGGCTTCACTATATCCACGCCACTCTCTAGGCACCGCTCTGCCCTCTCCTGTGCTTCCCCGGACAGCTGAACAACCCCACCCTCCCTGGATGATGTGACAGCGGCAAAAGGACACAATGCCAATTAAGAAACTCTCAAGTTTTTTTCCATCCATGAGAGCTGGTCCAAATCACCAGTGCCAATCCCAGACCTCTAGCGGCAGCTCTGTAACCACTGCAGCTGCACAGGGCGCTCATACTGAGACAGGCAGGTGATTCCCTGCAATCAGGCCACTCCACACCATCCACCCAGAGCCATGTCAACTCAAAACCAAGGCGGGGCTCAGCTGCAGAGGATGAACCATTGATGGAGGTGAGCAACACCCAGTCCTAAACACACTCTATTAAAACACGATCCGACCCTTTTGCAACGTTTCCCACATCTGGACAGCCCGTTTCTGATACCACGTTAAAGGAGATGTTAATATCTCTCCGCACATCTATACAATCTGACATCCTATCCTCCATAAACCAATGACAATTGGAACTACGTGAGTTAGGAGGAAGAGTGAGTCACGTTGAAAACAAAATGTGCAAGGTCGCTACCTCATTTAACGTCCTAGTCAATTCCCATGTATCTCATCAAGATTACCTGATGTTCCTGAAGGCTAAGGTGGCTGAACTCGAGGACAACTCAGGCTGCAACAATTTAAAAATCAGGGGCATACCTGAAACGGTTAAGACCCAACAATTAACCCATTTTGTGCTGGAACTATTTAAAGTAGTGGTTCCTAATCTTACATCAAAGGATCTCACCATAGACAGGATCCACCACATTCCAAAACCATCCTTTCTCCCTCTGGAGGTACCTCATGATGTCCTGATGTGGATTCACTTTTTCCTAGTGAAAGAAAAAATTCTAGAAGCTTTTTGTTGCAACGGCCAGCAGCCAGCGCAAGTCGCTAATATCCTGGCCCTGCCAGATTTTTCCCAATACACTCTGCAACTCTGAAGTAACCTGAACTCTATCACTAAGACAGTGCAGAACAATAAACTCATCAACAAGTGGAAGTATCCAGCCAAGCTAAGTGTGACCTATCATGGGAAATCACATATAATTAACTCCCTAGCGTTAATCTTCTCAAACAATGGGGAATCATACCTGAGATACAAGCTACGTTCACTAACTCCTCATGCCAGGCTCCTTATGTTTATTATTATGACTAAGCAAATGTAATTTCGTGAAACGCGTCAACTGTGTCCTCATCCCCTGTCTCTGATTGTCACTATGGACTGTTTTTATCGTTTGGATTTTCAATAAATGGATTTTAATACTTCATACTTTCAAACTGGAGTGCGGTTGTTTCTCTCTACTCAAGTATCTCATCAAGATGACCTGATATTCCTGAAGGCTAAGGTGGCTGAACTTGAGGACAAGTCACGCTGCAACAATTTAAAAATCAGGGGCATACCTGAAACGGTTAAGACCCAACCATTAACCCATTTTGTGCTGGAACTATTTAAAGTAGTGGTTCCTAATCTTACATCAAAGGATCTCACCATAGACAGGATACACCACATTCCAAAACCATCCTTTCTCCCTCTGGAGGTACCTCATGATGTCCTGATGTGGATTCACTTTTTCCTAGTGAAAGAAAAAATTCTAGAAGCTTTTTGTTGCAATGGCCAGCTGCCAGCACAAGTCGCTAATATCCTGGCCCTACCAGATTTTTCCCAATACACTGGAGCGGAAGAGGAAATACCCCCCCCAACCCACCCGTGATCCCTGGCCCTGAATGCCAGCAATTCAAAATTCCTGGCCTTTGAAATGCTGTTATTCCGTCTGGTGGAGACGCAGAGTTTTAAAAGCCTGGTGGCAGTGGCTGTCCCACAGTATGTCGTGCCCAGCCGCCACTACTTTTCCAGGTAAGCCATCCCTTCCCTGCACAACCAAGTGGGTGACAAAATCAGGTGTGCACTGAGCAATGCCATGTGTGGCAAGGTCCACCTAACTACAGATACGAGGACCAGTAAGCACGGTCAGGGACGTTATAACCCCCTAACAGCACACTGGGTAAATGCAGTGGCGGCTGGGCCTGAGGCGGATAGCAGTTTGGCGCATGTCCTTCCACCATCGAGGATTGCAGTATGCTTCAGTTTGCCTCCTGTTCCTAACTCCTCCTACTCCGCTTCCTCATCCTCTACCGCCTCCTCATCCGGTCAGCGTAACACCTTCACCACCAACTTCAGCACAGCCAGGGGTAAACGACAGCAGGCAGTTTTAAAACTTGCCTGTTTGGGGAAAAAAAAACACACACCACGCAGGAGTTGTGGAGGGTTATTGAACAGCAGACCGATGAGTGGTTGGTGCCAGTGAGCCTCAAGCCCGGCCTGGTGGTGTGCGATAATGGGTGAAATCTCGTAGCAGCTCTTGGCCTAGCTGGTTTGACACACATCCCTTGCCTGGCGCATGTGCTGAATTTGGTGGTGCAGAGGTTCCTTAGAAATTACCCCGATATGTCAGAGTTGCTGTAGAAAGTGCGGGCCGTCTGTGTGCACTTTCAGCGTTCTCACTCTGCTGCTGCTTGTCTGTCAGCGCTGCATCGTAACTTCGGCCTTCCCGCTCACCGCCTCATATGTGACATGCCCACAAGGTGGAACTCCACCTTGCACATGCTGGCCAGACTGTGCGAGCAGCAGCAGGCCATAGTGGAGTTTCAGCTGCAGCACGCATGCATGAGTCCCTCTGCGGAACAGCACCACTTCCCCACCAGTAACTGGGCCTCCGCGAGACCTGTGTGCCTTGTTTCGCTGTAACATATGCAGACTAGGCAGCAATGTAATATTTTCCCTAAATGGGTGTTTATTGAATAGCGGAATAGAACAACAGTATCTAACGAGTGTATGTCACAGTAAAATATGCAGACTAAGCCGCAATGTAATATTTTTTCCCTAAATAGGTGTTTATTGAATAGTGGAATAGAACAACAGTATCCAACGAGTGTATCTCACAGTAAAGTATGCAGACTAAGCCTCAATGTAATATTTTTTCCCTAAATGGGCGTTTATTGAATAGCGAAATAGAACATCGATATACAATGTGTGTATCTCACACGTACAGATACAGACTAGGCCAAAACTTAATATTTTTTCCCTAAATGGGTGTTTATTGAATAGCGGAATAGAACAACAGTATCTAACGAGTGTATCTCACAGTAAATTATGCAGACTAAGCCGCAATGTAATATTTTTTCCCTAAATAGGTGTTTATTGAATAGCGGAATAGAACAACAGTATCCAACAAGTGTATCTCACAGTAAAATATGCAGACTAAGCAACAAAGTAATATTTTTTCCCTAAATTGGTGTTTATTGAATAGCGGAATAGAACAACAGTATACAACGGGTGTATCTCACACGTACAGATACAGACTAGGCCGCAATTTAATATTTTTTCCCTAAATGGGTGTTTATTGAATAGCGGACTAGAACAACAGTATACAACGGGTGTATCTCACACGTACACATACAGACTAGGCCGCAATTTAATATTTTTTCCCTAAATGGGTGTTTATTGAATAGCGGACTAGAACAACAGTATACAACGGGTGTATCTCACACGTACAGATACAGACTAGGCCGCAATTTAATATTTTTTCCCTAAATAGGTGTTTATTGAATAGCGGAATAGAACAACAGTATCCAACGAGTGTATCTCACAGTAAAATATGCAGACTAAGCCACAATGTAATATTTTTTCCCTAAATTGGTGTTTATTGAATAGCGGAATAGAACAACAGTATACAACGGGTGTATCTTACACGTACAGATACAGACTAGGCCGCAATTTAATATTTTTTCCCTAAATGGGTGTTTATTGAATAGCGGACTAGAACAACAGTATACAACGGGTGTATCTCACACGTACAGATACAGACTAGGCCGCAATTTAATATTTTTTCCCTAAATGGGTGTTTATTGAATAGCGGACTAGAACAACAGTATACAACGGGTGTATCTCACACGTACAGATACAGACTAGGCCGCAATTTAATATTTTTTCCCTAAATGGGTGTTTATTGAATAGCGGACTAGAACAACTGTATACAACGAGTGTCTCTCACAGTAAAATATGCAGACTAAGCCGCAATGTAATATTTTTTCCCTAAATGGGTGTTTATTGAATAGCGGACTAGAACAACAGTATCCAACAAGTGTATCTCACATGTACAGATACAGACTAAGTCGCAATTTAATATCTTTCTGTCCCCTAAATAGTTTTTTTTATTGCAAGGCGCAATACTACAGTACGCAATGGGTGTATCTCACTGTAACATATGCAGACAGGGCCGCAATCAACTTTTTTTGTCCCCTAAATAGTTTTTTTATTGCAAGGCGCAATAGAACAGTATGCAATGGGTGTATGTCACTGTAACATATGCGGACAGGGCAGCAATAAACTCTTTTGTCCCCTAAATAGTTTTTTATTGCACGGCGCAATAGAACAGTATACAATGGGTGTATGTCACTGTAACATATGCGGACAGGGCAGAAATAAACTCTTTTGTCCCCTAAATTGTTTTTTTATTGCACGGCACAATAGAACAGTATGCAATGGGTGTATGTCACTGTAACATATGCGGACAGGGCAGCAATAAACTCTTTTGTCCCCTAAATAGTTTTTTTATTGCAAGGCGCAATAGAACAGTATGCAATGGGTGTATGTCACTGTAACATATGCGGACAGGGCAGCAATAAACTCTTTTGTCCCCTGAATAGTTTTTTTTATTGCAAGGCGCAATTCAACAGTACGCAATGGGTGTATCTCACTGTAACATATGCGGACAGGGCAGCAATAAACTCTTTTGTTCCCTAAATAGTTTTTTTTATTGCACGGCGCAATACAACAGTATGCAATGGGTGTATGTCACTGTTACATATGCGGACAGGGCAGCAATAAACTCTTTTGTCCCCTAAATAGTTTTTTTTATTGCACGGCGCAATACAACAGTATGCAATGGGTGTATGTCACTGTAACATATGCGGACAGGGCAGCAATAAACTCTTTTGTCCCCTAAATAGTTTTTTTTATTGCACGGTGCAATAGAACAGTATGCAATGGGTGTATGTCACTGTAACATATGCGGACAGGGCAGCAATAAACTCTTTTGTCCCCTAAATAGTTTTTTTATTGCACGGCGAAATAGAACAGTATGCAGTGGGTGTATGTCACTGTTACGTATGCGGACAGGGCAGCAATAAACTCTTTTGTCCCCTAAATAGTTTTTTTTATTGCACGGTGCAATACAACAGTGTGCAATGGGTGTATCTTACTGTAATGTATGAATGAAAAACTGAAAAATAATTTTTTTACCCTAAATACTGTAAAAGAATTATTTTCCCCTCACATTGGTGCTTTTTGAAGAGGAGGTTAGAAAAGCAATGTCTGTCTGACATACAGTCTTTAAGGTTAAATATGAAGGAAAAAATGTTTTTTCTTATTTAAATGCAGATTAAGCACACACATATGCACTGAGGTTGCATGAAATGTGCAGCACCGCACGCCTAACAGATTGATAACATTTTTTTGTTTCTCCCTTCTCCTCCTCACTTGGCTCAGGTCAGGGCATAAAGATCGTTCTACTGCACCCCCACACAATACAATCAATGTAGATCGTTGTCTGATTAAAGCAGATTGTTCCTATCTATGCTTTCCCTAAAAGCAATCTCTCCAGCCTGGCCCTACAGTAAACTGCAATCTCTCCCTCCTGGCAAAAACATTGTTCACTGCACCCCACAAAATCAAATCAATGTAGATTGCTGTATGATAAAGCAGATTGTTCCTCCTATGCTTTCCCTACAAGCAATCTCTCCAGCCTCGCCCTATAGTAAAGTACTATCTGTCACTCAGCGGCAGCAGTCAGGAACCTCTCCCTACAGTAGCATTAGCAGAGTGATGCGTGTCGCTGTGTTACTCCAGCTTATACATGGCTACAGACATGGCTGTGATGGCTTCTAGGGCACACTAGTTAAACGCTTGCTGATTGGCTGTTGAAAGCGTGCCATTAAAACCACGGCAAAACATTAAAATAACGTTACCGTACAACGGACAGTACCCAAACATACAGTGAAATGTCCGGGTTCGGGTCCGGGTACCGAATACCCAAAAGTCCAGTACGAACATGAACAATACAGTCCGGGTTCGCTCAACCCTACTCTTCAGCAATGGGAAGAAGTGAGTATCTATTTGGTAAAACACCTCTACCACACTAACTGACTTAAAAACTTTGACTCCTTATGAGTAAAGTTTGATCTCCCTGGATCGGCCTCTTATCCATACATGAGAATATCTAGCTTCCTATCCAAACATCCCCCTCACTACCAGCAAATACCTGGTAAAGTCTGGCAATTCTTTTCCTCTCTAATCCCCACCCAAAAGGGCATTTCCCTCTTTTACAATTCTTTACAATATAAGCTGACCTTCTCCAAAACACCCCTGTGTTTAAATGGGACGAGGACCTTCACACATCTTTCCCTGAATACCAATGGACAACAGCTATCCATTGCACCTACTCATTGACATATTGTGAAGCCCAATGGGAACAGTCACAAAAGCTGATCGATGGTACCTAACACTGTACTAAATGTACAAATTTTCCAAAAACACACTCCCCTCTTTGCAGGAGGGAGTGCAGACAAGTAGGCAATCTCATGCATATATTTTGGCCATGCAACTTACCAGCTTTTGGAGAAACATTTTTACCATTCTTTCAGAGACCACAGGTGTATTAACTAACCATTAATCCTGCTCTCGCAATCCTACACTTGGGCATAGTCAGCTTCCATCGCATTCTAAGAACTGTTGTATTACACATTCTAGTGGCAGCAAAACCAGTAATGGCTAGGCACTGGACTAAAAATTTGGCATCCAACCCCTCAGAACTTGTAGATCTCACTAATATGCAATTTTCGCATGAAAACATGTATTCATATAAGATATCAAAGTGGGAGATATTTAACAAAATGTGAGAACCATGGATGGATACTAAATACTATGTCAATGTCTTTTGATATAACACATTGCATTGTTCACTCCCTTTTCTCTTTTACTTGTTCTACTTTGAATAATTGTGATTATTTATGTGAGTACGCCAGCCTTTTTCTGTTTTCCTTTTTTATTGCAACTGCAACTCTATAGTTCTTCTGTTTTCTGTATAATTTTGAAATACCAATAAAAATTTTGACCGTAAATTAAAGTTTTCTTTGTCCATGGAAAAAAAAATGTATTAAATGTTAGGATAGATTTCAAAACCCAGAGGATATAAGGTGTTAAACCTTATAACACTTGATGGAAAAAAAATACCTGGTGACTCCAGTGTTTAACTTCCATGCACACAAGCAAGAGTTACATCATTTTAGACCAGCCAACTATGATGATGTAGGATGCTGAACTCAGAAGAAGACCAGGTGAAAATTTCTAAGAAGTATAGTGGATATAGCAAAGAGGACCTTTCTACCACACGGGTGAGGAATAATTTCTGTGTAATTGACAGTAGCGCAACCAGCCATGTGAAGAAGCGCTGCCCTGAAGAGTCTGCTTGTGAAGACAGTAGATAGCAGTAGGGGAATCACACAAATAGAGATGGGGTAGCTAATCTGTTATTAAAAGATCAACAAGAATAGCAAACAAAATATATTTGAAGTGTAATAAAAAGAAGTCTAAAAACTTTATTTTCCTTGAATTACAAAGTTGTTCATTAAGAGTGGAAAAGAACATAGATAATCAGACACTTAAATTTCCAAGAACAGTGAAAAACGAAATAACTCCTCCAATCACTGTCTGATAATTGTAACAACTAGTAAAGATTTACAGATAGCAGAAATATCATCCTACTTATATAAATGTACATAAGTAGTAAAACATAAAAAAAGAGATACAATTCAGGAAACAAATACTAACACTACTAAAACAATATAATAAATTAATACACACTGCATATCACCTTTTATAACTATGGTCTGGGTGTTTTATTTGGACGTATAGTTCATATTCCTATCGCACACCTTACTGGTTTGTAGGCTCGTGTGTACTGGGTGCTGAAGCAATCACCAGTTGGCAACTGGATAAGTTACAAGTAAATACATATTCGCCAGCACACCAAGGATCTTGCAAAAGCAGTCCAAAAAACGTTATTCAAGATACGGTCACATCAAAAAATGGTGCAACGTTTCGGAGCCGCAAAGGACCCCTTCGTCAGGCATGTGATTAGCATGGGACTGCTTTTGCAAGATCCTTGGTGTGCTGGCGAATATGTATTTACTTTTATTTGGACGTGACATACACAGCGTTGATAACTGAAAGAAAAATACCTTATATGTTATGTCAATCTAGGGTGGCCATAGACAGCCTAAATTCACCCAAATGCTGAACCGGCCAAGATTCGAACCATAGATAAGCAGGCTGAATGTACCAAGTCAATCGATCAATCAACTTGGGTACACCAGCCTGCCGGATTCGCTTGTGATTATTGCTAGTGGCCGCTATAGCCACTAGCAGTACAGTAATCACTGTCTTCTCACAGCAGGGGGGCATGGCAGGGAGAATACAATTGCTCGGCGGGTGGGGGTTCCCCCTGTCAGCACTGTCTGTGTTAATAGGGGAATTCTGCAAATTTCTTTCTGGCAACCCATGATTGCAGGAAAGAACTTTGCAGTCTATGGCCTGCCTTAGTAATGCATGAAAAGAGAAGGTTTGAAAGTTTTTGTCTAAAAATTATTAAAGAATCATTTTAATTAAGCTAAGAAAAAATGTGATGAATCATCAATAATCAGAGTGGATAGTGGAAATTGCAGTTAGGGATGATCGAACGCTTCGGGTCGACCATCGGTTCGGCCCGAACATTGGGTGTTCGAGGTTCGGCCGAATTTAGAACTTTTTGCCCAAAAAGTTCGGAATTTGGCAACCAGAACCGCCCAAAATGCAATGCTTCAGGAAATGGGCTTTAAAAGCCAGTGATTGGACCAGAACCATTAGCAAAAGCCAATTGAGGGGGCAGGAGAATGCTAGGAATGTGATTGGAGTGACTAGGGGGTCCCTAGACCAATCATTAGTGAATACACCCCCCAGTATATAAGATCGCCCCCGCCATATTCCTAGCATTGTTATACTGGACATGGAAGAGAGTGGAAGCAGTTCTGTTAATTTTACTTTAAAAGTGTCATTTAGCTATTTTTAGTGTGAGGAAAGGGATATCTAGTGTAGTTAGAGTGCTCCTTTACACTTAAGTTAGCTTCAAAAATTGAGTTTCTGTAGGGAAAGTGTTAAGTGTAAGGGGGCCGTAGTGTAGTGTAGGGTTAACTGGCAGTGACTGCTATGGCAGAGTGACAAAACCCTTCCATAGCAGGGTGACCGCTATAGAGAAAAGATCATTTCTCTGAATAGCTTCAGCACACCCATATGGCTTCTCACCAGCCAAGCATTTTTTATGCTGCAGGGGTTGCCACTGCCAGTGCTTTTTTGAGGACATGTTTGATGTCAGACATGACATCTGAACATGTGTATAGGGGGTATATATAGACATATATGTCTGAATATATACCCCTAGACATATATAGGTATGATAGTAGCAGAAATAAATGCTTGCGCTAATGAAATCATTTACAGTAATATATTTCTGCTACTATCACACCTATATATGTCTAGGGGTATATATTCAGACATATATGTGTATATATACCCCCTATATACATGTTCAGATGTTTTGCCTGCCTCAAAAGAACCCCAAAAAAATACTAGCGTCAAAAAAAAAATGCCCAGGTGTGTTTTTGCTGGCATTTTTTGGGGGGTTTTGGAGGCAGGCAAAACATCTGAACTTGTGCACAGTACCACTATACACAAGTTCAGATGTTTTTCCTGACTGCAAAGAACCCAAAAAAATGCCTGCTTTGAAACCGGCAAGGTGTGGAGAGAAGCTAACCCCCTGAGCTGAAAGTTTTCTAATACATACAATCCTTTTTTTTTCTGGTTCTGGACATGCTACAGAGCTGAAACTTCACAGGTACACCTTTTAGACCCCCCAGACACAAAATCACACAAAAAAAGTTCTTAAAAATTGTCATTTTTGATAAAAAAAGCCAATTATTGAAAAAAATAGATTTTTTGATTTTTAGATCTGGGGGGTCTAAAAAGTGTACATGTGAAGTTTCAGCTCTGTAGCATGTCCAGAACCATAAAAAAAAGATTGTTTGTATTAGAAAACTTTCTGACAGGGGGTTGGCTTCGCTGCTGTAACACCTTGCCAGTTTAATAGAAGGCATTTTTTTTGAGTTCTTTGCAGTCAGGAAAAACATCTGAACTTGTGTATAGTGGTACTGTGCACAAGTTCTGATGTTTTGCCTGCCTCCAAAAACCCCCAAAAAATGCCAGCAAAAACACACCTGGGCATTTTTTTTTTGACGCTAGCATTTTTTTTGGGGTTCTTTTGAGGCAGGCAAAACATCTGAACTTGTGTATAGTGGTGAATATATACACACATCCATATATTTATATACACACCTAGACATATATAGGTGTGATAGTAGCAGAAATATATGCTTGCGCTAATGAAATCATTTACAGTAATATATTTCTGCTACTATCACACCTATATATGTCTAGGTGTGTATATAAATATATGGATGTGTGTATATATTCACCACTATACACAAGTTCAGATGTTTTGCCTGCCTCAAAAGAACCCCCAAAAAAACGCTAGCGTCAAAAAAAAAATGCCCAGGTGTGTTTTTGCTGGCATTTTTTGGGGGTTTTTGGAGGCAGGCAAAACATCAGAACTTGTGCACAGTACCACTATACACGAGTTCAGATGTTTTTCCTGACTGCAAAGAACTCAAAAAAATGCCTTCTATTAAACCGGCAAGGTGTTACAGCAGCGAAGCAAACCCCCTGTCAGAAAGTTTTCTAATACAAACAATCTTTTTTTTTTATGGTTCTGGACATGCTACAGAGCTGAAACTTCACATGTACACTTTTTAGACCCCCCAGATCTGAAATCCAAAGTAAAAATCAAAAAAATCTTTTTTTTTTTATTATTTTTTCAATAATTGGCTTTTTTATCAAAAATGACAATTTTTAAGAACTTTTTTTGTGTGATTTTGTGTCTGGGGGGTCTAAAATGCGTACCTGTGAAGTTTCAGCTCTGTAGCATGTCCAGAACCAGAAAAAAAAAGGATTGTATGTATTAGAAAACTTTCAGCTCAGGGGGTTAGCTTCTCTCCACACCTTGCCGGTTTCAAAGCAGGCATTTTTTTGGGTTCTTTGCAGTCAGGAAAAACATCTGAACTTGTGTATAGTGGTACTGTGCACAAGTTCTGATGTTTTGCCTGCCTCCAAAAACCCCCAAAAAATGCCAGCAAAAACACACCTGGGCATTTTTTTTTTTTTGACGCTAGCATTTTTTTTGGGGTTCTTTTGAGGCAGGCAAAACATCTGAACTTGTGTATAGTGGTGAATATATACACACATCCATATATTTATATACACACCTAGACATATATAGGTGTGATAATAGCAGAAATATATGCTTGCGCTAATGAAATCATTTACAGTAATATATTTCTGCTACTATCACACCTATATATGTCTAGGTGTGTATATAAATATATGGATGTGTGTATATATTCACCACTATACACAAGTTCAGATGTTTTGCCTGCCTCAAAAGAACCCCCAAAAAAACGCTAGCGTCAAAAAAAAAAATGCCCAGGTATGTTTTTGCTGGCATTTTTTGGGGGTTTTTGGAGGCAGGCAAAACATCAGAACTTGTGCACAGTACCACTATACACGAGTTCAGATGTTTTTCCTGACTGCAAAGAACTCAAAAAAATGCCTTCTATTAAACCGGCAAGGTGTTACAGCAGCGAAGCAAACCCCCTGTCAGAAAGTTTTCTAATACAAACAATCTTTTTTTTTATGGTTCTGGACATGCTACAGAGCTGAAACTTCACATGTACACTTTTTAGACCCCCCAGATCTGAAATCCAAAGTAAAAATCAAAAAAATCTCTTTTTTTTAATTATTTTTTCAATAATTGGCTTTTTTATCAAAAATGACAATTTTTAAGAACTTTTTTTGTGTGATTTTGTGTCTGGGGGGTCTAAAATGCGTACCTGTGAAGTTTCAGCTCTGTAGCATGTCCAGAACCTGAAAAAAAAAGGATTGTATGTATTAGAAAACTTTCAGCTCAGGGGGTTAGCTTCTCTCCACACCTTGCCGGTTTCAAAGCAGGCATTTTTTTGGGTTCTTTGCAGTCAGGAAAAACATCTGAACTTGTGTATAGTGGTACTGTGCACAAGTTCAGATGTTTTGCCTTCCTCCAAAACCCCCCAAAAAATGCCAGCAAAAACACACCTGGGCATTTTTTTTTTTGACGCTAGCTTTTTTTGGCAGTTTTTGGGTTCTTTTGAGGCAGGCAAAACATCTGAACTTGTGTATAGTGGTATATATACACACATACATATATTTATATACACACCTAGACATATATAGGTGTGATAGTAGCAGAAATATATTACTGTAAATGATTTCATTAGCGCAAGCATATATTTCTGCTACTATCACACCTATATATGTCTAGGTGTGTATATAAATATATGGATGTGTGTATATACACCACTATACACAAGTTCAGATGTTTTGCCTGCCTCAAAAGAACCCCAAAAAATGCCAAAAAAAACGCTAGCGTCAAAAAAAAAAAAATGCCCAGGTGTGTTTTTGCTGGCATTTTTTGGGGGTTTTTGGAGGCAGGCAAAACATCAGAACTTGTGCACAGTACCACTATACACAAGTTCAGATGTTTTTCCTGACTGCAAAGAACCCAAAAAAATGCCTTCTATTAAACCGGCAAGGTGTTACAGCAGCGGAGCCAACCTCCTGTGCTGAAAGTTTTCTAATACAAACAATCTTTTTTTCATGGTTCTGGACATGCTACAGAGCCGAAACTTCACATGTACACTTTTTAGACCACCCAGATACTAAATCCAAAGTAAAAATCAAAAAATCTCTTTTTTTTTTAATTTTTCAATAATTGGCTTTTTTTATCAAAAATGACCATTTTTAAGAACTTTTTTGTGTGATTTTGTGTCTGGGGGTCTAAAAGGTGTACCTGTGAAGTTTCAGCTCTGTAGCATGTCCAGAACCAGAAAAAAAGATCATATAGGTGTTAAAGTTAAAGGAGGGTCCCGACCCACATCCCTGTTCTACTGAAAAATTATCTTTTTTTTTTTTCATGGTTCTGGGCATGCTACAGAGCTGAAATTTAACATGCACACCATTTAGACCCCCCAGATACTAAATCCAAAGTAAAAATAAAAAAATCTCTCTTTTTTTTTAATTTTTTCAATAATTGGCTTTTTTATCAAAAATGACAATTTTTAAGAACTTTTTTTGTGTGATTAATAGTTAATGGGGCATGACCCAGAACCCTAGGCACTTTTTAGGGGCATTTATTGGGTTTTAGGGCTTAAAAATGGTGTTTTTTGATTACCGAAGTTCGGGTCCCATTGATTTCAATGGGGTTCTGAAATCCGAACCGAACTTTTGGAAAATTCGGGTGTTCTGGTCGAACCGAACTTTTCAAAAGTTCGATCATCCTTAATTGCAGTAGAACATAAGATTACAGATTTCAAATCCAATATAAGCATTTTGGAATGTCTGCTATAAGGTCACCTTATAGCAGACCTTATAGCACCTTATTTTTATCCTCTAAAAACTTAGACCACATAAACAAACAGGGGACACACAAAAACAGATCTGTGTAGCCAGGCCCAGCTACAGGAGGAACAGAAAAAAAGCCTTGGTTAACCACCAATGTCAATCTGTTAGTGACCCCCCAGTCTTCACCACCCCTGCTGCATGAGATCCTATGGCTATAGTTAAAACTGTGAATATTGCTGGAATTCTAGTAGGCACTACTACTACTGGCAAAAATTCCAAGAATTTTGAAAATAAGGTCATGGTTTGCAAAGGTAATAAAGAAATTCACTGATGGCCTTTTAAATGTATGACATCACAAAGTTCAGACTATACAAGCAATCAAGGTTCTGAACTAAACGTTTATTGATAGATCATGCTTCTTTTATACAGGGAATATCATGGGTGTTTCACAAGTTAATGAGTTAACATCATGGGCGTATGTTATAATAACAGAATTTTTCCAGATGATGTTCAACACGGAGCATGTCAAAGTGCAACTTATTCTTCTAGCAAAGCCTTCTTTGTCTTAATTAATAACAGTAAGCAAACAGAGCAAATATAAATTGTTGATTTTCCAGAGCAAGCTGACATCAAATGGGAACAAACATGGGATATAAATTGTCTACTAGCAATGATTTAGACTGACAATTCAGTTAGAAGTATTTTTCAGGTAAAAGGTACAGTATATGCCACATAATTTTAATATTACATAGGTAAAATAGTTAAAGATACATTTGTAATTCATAATTATATACAGTAATTTAATTCTCAAAGGAGTGGTCAAAAAGTGCCTAAGATAACTCTTTTTCTACCCTATGCCAAATTAAACTTCCAAATAAAAAGTGGAACTTTACTTTTAATAGTTTAATTACAATTAATGTTCCTTAACAAAAAACATACATTCTACGGTAATAATTACGCTGCCAAGATTAGTGTGTGCTGTAAATAGCTTCTAGCATTCCTCCTTTTTATTCTTGCTGAGGGCTGCCATTTTGTTGCATCCCAGAGCTTGCTTGCCACCACCACACAGTGCCGGGAGAAGTATCTGAAATTCAGACTCACTATAAATTTACCAGGAAATCTTCCAGAGGAGTCTTTGCAGCACAAATCAGAGATCTGGAGGAAATCTGATTTTACTATATGCTGTTGTTGGCTAGTCCATGAGAGTGGTTAGGCATAGGCGTCTGGTGAGTCTGAATTTCAGATACTTCTCCCAGCACTGTGTGGTGGTGGCAAGCAAGGGTGGTCCCCATAAGTTGCACCTGTGATCCTTCATGTTTGCACTTTCATTGCTCTATGCACTTTATACCTATGGACTTTATGGACTCCTATTGATGTGATTTCATGCTTTTATGTATTTATGATTTTATGCTTATATTTATCACATCTGATTCATATATTTTGGTATATGTTATTGTCCTTTTTATTTGGTAAGAGGTTATCACCACCCCTGCGCTACTGAAATTCGAATGAAAAAGCCAGTTCCTGTTTTTTCTGGATGAATTTTATTTTTTATTATATTTACTCATTTAAGTAGCAGCAATTTGTTATTTGTGTTATTCTGTCAGGTTTGTGTTACCTGTATTTCCTAAAGCGCAGTGGATTACAACATCGTCTATTAATTTAGTACAAGTAGTGATATTTATATATTTAATTTTTCCCCTGTAATATAATTGCAGTTGCCTGCCAGTGAGTGTCAGGCCCACAGACTGTACTAGGCAAAAAGAAACAAAAAGAAGGGCACACCGACCTAGCGCATTATCCTCAATAAGGCTTTATTATACAACATATAAAAAATGGCTACTCACAAACAATGGTAGAAAATAGTCATATCAAGCTCAGTCGCTCGAGTGTCAGGAGTAGTTCATGTATTAGTCCATATTCCTGTTAAGATGACGGCTGACGCGTTTCGAGGCTCAGCCTCTTCCTCAGAGCCACTGTGTCATGACCAACTCATAAGTTTAAATAACAATGCATTGCTCAAACCTCCTCCCTCAGATCTCGGGAGCCCGTCCCTCTAGGGGCGTGGCAGTGATAATACACCCTTCCCTCTTGTGCCACTGCCATTTAACCCCCAGCAGCGTTGGTTGATGGAACCCATATGATAAATGCACCGTAGTTTCATGCTCAGAACAACATAGCACAGTTACACATACAATCAAACGATTAAATAAAGTTCATCACCAAAATACAGCTACACTAGTTAACCTCCATATATAAAAACATATTATGCACAAACACAATGTGGATGGACACTGGTATTGAATGTGATTCAAGAATGTACTTCACTACTACTGGGGGACCATTGGTATGTTACTGAGTGTATGCATATATTCCCTGCACCTCCGCTGATGTTAGTGGCTGGACAGACGGAGATCCGAGAGGACCAATTTTATCCACTGGGGTCTATCCAAGTATTATCCAGGAGATGTCCATGTTGCTGGATGTTTGAGGTACACTTACCCTTTTGCTGTGTGCCCCACATAAAGTGAATCGGGTATGTGTTGTCTCCCAAGTCTGAAGGATGTTGTAGGATGGCGCCAAGTGAACTGGGAGGGGAGGAGCCGGACGCTGCAAGTGTCCGCAGCATGTCCGATCACTGGCTCCGTGGAACGCACGCCGCTAGGCAACTTCCGGGTTGCCGCGCCATGCGTTCCAGCCCGTTGACCTCACTTCCGCTGACGTCACTTCCTGGCAGATGAAAACAACAGGACAATCGTCTCACATACATCCAGCCAATTGCTGGGTGTAGCACTCGTCATCCGTACGTCACCATCCAAGTTGTCTAGCGGCGTGCGTTCCACGGAGCCAGTGATCGGACATGCTGTGGACACTTGCAGCGTTCGGCTGGCTCCTCCCCTCCCAGTTCACTTGGCGCCATCCTACAACATCCTTCAGACTTGGGAGACAACACATACCCGTTTCACTTTATGTGGGGCACACAACAAAAGTAACATAGAAAGAAGGGGAGGGAAAATTGTATACCTCCAAAACCTTATATTAGGATATTTCAGCATATATGTATAATTGTATAATAGTCATTGCCATATGGTATTCATTCAAGGTGTACCTACCAGTTAACTTGTCACACAGTGATTACATATGGAGAGCACAATCAATTGAAAGTATTCACACACTGGATGATTTAAAGCACGTTATTCCAAACAATTTAGGAATGTTAGGTGATTTATGCCCTTTATGGATTAAAACCTGACTCTGCGTCAACTACGTAATTTTCCATGGGAGTTTTGCCATGGATCCCCCTCCGGCATGCCACAGTCCAGGTGTTAGTCCCCTTGAAACAACTTTTCCATCACTATTGTGGCCAGAAAGAGTCCCTGTGGGTTTTAAAATTCGCCTGCCTATTGAAGTCTATGGCGGTTCGCCCGTTCGCGAACATTTGCGGAAGTTCGCATTCGCCGTTTTATGTTTGCGACATCTCTACTCCCAGTGCTCTATGTGGATCAACCAGAACGCCTTCACCACACCTCAAATGCTCTTCACAAGAATGGGCACTCACCAGATGACTCCAGGTCATAGACGTTTATGCATAGGTTGCATACACCCTTTTGCAACACCGGATAGAGACACTCTTATTTCACATCTGAGGAATCTGTGTACTCCTCAGAACTCCAGATCAGATGACCGTACCGTACCAATGCAAGACAAGCAAGATAGGAGGCGGATAGTGTGATAACGTTTAAAATGTATTCCACATCTACTAAGACACGTCCACTACCCCCCCCCCCCCCCTATTCAATCTGCTTACATTTAAAATGATCAAAATAGGCAAATATCATATTGTAAAGCCCAGACGAATAGCCATCTCACCGCCAGTACCTCTACACCTCGGGTTCCCAGCGGCGAGTTCCTATGGCCCTGACGTCTGAGGTTTCCTAGGAGACAGCATGCCTACGTCCTGACACGTTTCATCACAGGGACTTCAACCGAGGACTGCGTGCTCTATTCCACTGCAATCTGAATTATTTTTTTCTGCTAGTGCTAGTGCTTTGGGCATACTCCTCCATAGTGAATTTTTGCTAATGAAACAATAAATAATTTAATACATTTTCATATTTTCATTTAGAATAAATTTAGAGTTTTTCTGTATTTAGGTGGTTACTGTTTGTTAAATGTTTTGCATTTTGCCTGCACTGTTTGATTGAGTGCCCATCTACACTATAGCAGTGAGTTTCATATTTCTGTAGAAGAAAAATGCAGCTCTCTGCAAGGGCACAGAGAAAACAATGTTTCCTATGATGTGCCCCGTCACACTTCCCCAAAGCTGTCCCCTGCGGAGCAGAGTGGTACGGAAAACCGCAACAGTTTTCTGCACCACTCCACAGGTGAACTCACTCTACAGGCCAAAATGCACAGAAAAAACCCCGCGGCTGTGGTCAGAAGAGGGGAAATAGGAGGGGGCGGAGCCGGCCTGTGAGGTGAATGGCAGCGTGAGTCTGCAGCTCCTCACCACACAGAGAGTCCGGAGCTGATTAGAACAGAGAGGGTCACTCCACAACACACCAGCTATGTTCCGGACACCCTTGGGCACACTCCGATCATGCCCCAAAAGCGAAAAAGAACACGGAAAACCGGGTAAGATGCTCAATTTCTTAACCCCGAACACCAGGCCGCGCAGCCAAGATGGTGCCGGCCCGCCACGCTCCTCACATCCCCAGCGTTTACCATCCCCGGGATCGGAGGATAGAGGGAGTACCTCGGGAACACAAAACGGCGGTCTGGGCCCTTTATTCTACAGTCTTCCCCAGCATCGCAGTCTAATAGCCCGGTGAAGTCTAAACAAAAGACCGATCACGCTGAGGCTGTCTCCTCACAGGGCCTCACCATTAATGACACTCTAGAATTCCAGGAAACTATGGCAGCTCTCCCTGCAAACGACCAGCCTGTGATGGCCTCTATGTTAAGGGACATGATGCTTTCACTGCGCTCTGCTATTCACTAAGATATGCTGCAATTGATGTCTCAGTGCAACACTGCAGTGGTGGCTGTGACCGACAGAGTGACCAAAATAGAGGACAAGATGTGGGAATTTGCCAATACATTTAACGACATGGTGGATGCCCATAATGAACACGATAATGAAATCATATGGCTTAAATCTAAAGTGGCAGATCTTGAGGATCGTTCCAGATGGAACAACGTTAAAATTAGATGCATACCTGAAACTGTTAAACCTCAGGACCTGGCTGGCTACCTTACCTCTATTATGCAGTACTTACTGCCAAATGCAGCACCCACTGATCTAGCAATAGACAGGATCCACAGGTTACCTAAACCTAAGCACATTCCAGACAAGTACCCTAGAGATGCCATCGCTGGGATTCATTTTTATACTGTGAAGGAGAGACTCATGGCACGGATGAGGAGGGCTGTGGATCTCCCGTTCAGCGTGCAGGGTCTGTCCTTTTACACGGACCTTTCTGCACACACCATGAACCGTAGAAAGAATCTACTGACCCTAACAAAGCCTCTGAGAAACCACCATATGCAGTACCGCTGGAACTACCCAGCAACTCTCTTAGTTACAAAGGGGGACAAGGAATTTAAAATAACAACCCTGGAATATGGGATTAACCTGCTCCGTCAGTGGGGCATTCTGGACTCTGATGATCCAGACACCCAACACCATTCTCGGGGACCTGATCATTCTCCGTCCAACTGACCGAGGAATTCTCCCCAAGTGTGTCCACATATTCCCTGTAGGAGTTGACCCTCCATTTACAACACCAGCCAGTCCTACGATATCCGGCAGTTCTGTTCGGCTGTTTGAAGTGTTTTTATACTAATTGCCCCAAATTAGCAGGATTATATTCTGCTCAGATTTCCATCCGGATATCGTCTAATTTTTATCTAAAGGCGCCAACTGTTCCTTGCGCCTCTCGCTGTGTGTCTCTTTTTGTTTCTTCCCTCTACCCAGTTTGTTTTAATTTTGTTTTTTCATCTTTTTATTTTTTCTGGTGTTTTCGTTTTGAAGTGTTCACATCGCTTTCACCCCACCATGTCTTTTAAGCTGGCATCCTTGAACGTCCGAGGTCTCAACAGTCCATTCAAGCGCCATATGCTATGGAGAGAACTCAAATAGCAAAAATGTGATATCATGCTCATACAAGAAACCCATTTCTGTGCTGCGACACACCCCTGCTTAAGGTTAAGCAATTCCCACATGCCTACTATGCAAATGGTGCTAAGAAAAGAGGGGGAGTGGCCATCCTCATCAAGGATTCTGTGGACTATAAGTACATTTCACATCACTCTGACCCTGATGGCCGCTTTCTCCTTTTAAAGTGCGAAATCAACAATGTTGCATACTCAATCCTCAATGTCTATGCCCCTAATGCGAACCAAAGTTCCTTCTTGAAAAAGCTGTGGAAACGCATTAAACCTGACATCTCAGGCTATGTGATCCTTGGGGGCGATCTAAACTTGGTGTCTAATTTTCGCCAGGACGTCTTCAGGGACCACCCGCTGCACTCCCGCAGATCGGATCTATCCAAATTTTTGGTTTCCTCGGACCTACAGGACGTCTGGAGATGTCATCACTCCACAGAGCGGGATTTTTCCTTTTTTTCTAAAGTACATTCCTCATACTCCAGGATTGATATGATCTTAACTGACAAGTTTTTGCTTCAGAAGGTGGTAGACTCTGCCATTTGCCAAATTACGTGGTCGGATCACGCACCAGTTTCAGTGACTATAGGCCCCCAAGCCTGCTTTACGAGAGCCAACAGATGGAAAAATGACACCAGTATTTTTTTTTTTTTTTGACACCAGTATTTTTTGCGACCCAGGGACTTCCTCCGAGGTCCAGGTGGCCCTGGAGGAATTCTTCCGTATTAATGACAATGGGGACACTTGTCCATTCACGATTTGGAATGCCCATAAGGCATTTATGTGTGGTTTTCTCATGTCAAAAAGTGCAGCTAAACGGAGGCAGAGGAGGCAGCGGCTGGAGGACCTTTTAAAAAAAATCCAACATTTAGAATCTATTAACAAACAGAACCCTCTTCCAAACATTACTGACCAATTGGCACATGCCCAAAATGAATTACGCTTGCTGTTAATTGGACAACATCAGGCTCATATCCGTAAGCTAAAAGCCAACTTTTTTGCTCACGGTAATAGGGCTGGCAAACTCTTAGCCAACCATCTGAAAGACGAACGTATCCGACAACGTATCTCTAAACTGACTCACCACTCCACTGGACTGACTTTGACCAACCCCAAGGATATTGCGGATGCCTTCAGTCAATACTATGGCTCCCTTTACAATTTAAAAGACGACCTGTCAACTCCCCAACCATCTCCGGAAGACATAGACGGCTTCCTAGCGTCTATTTCCTTACCCAAATTGAATCCTTCCGCACTATCAGACCTAAACCTTCCTATCTCTGAAGCGGAAATTTCTAAGGCAATTCTATCTCTACCCTTGAATAAAGCCCCTGGCCCTGACGGATTCTCCTCAGAGTATTATAGACAGTTTGTACATATTTTATCCCCAAGACTCCAGGGGGTGTTCCGCAAAGCTGCCTTGTCTGCCTCCTTCCCTCCAGAGATGCTGGAGGCTACAGTGATAACACTTCCTAAACCGGGGAAATCCCCGGATTGCGCGAAGAATTTCAGACCCATATCTTTACTAAACGTGGATCTGAAGGTCTACGCAAAAATTTTGGCTAACCGCTTGTCTGGGTTCCTGCCTGACCTTATCAAACAGGATCAGGTGGGTTTTGTCATGGGCCGTCAAGCTACTGACGCTACGAGACGCCTCCTGAATCTTATCCACCATGCCGAGTCCACTAACACGCCCACACTGTTCCTGTCCCTTGATGCCGAAAAGGCTTTTGACAGGATCCATTGGGGATACTTATAAAAAGTATTGGAACGCTTCGACATGGGGGGTGAGATTTTGGACGCGATCATGGCTCTATATACTCAACCCTCAGCCTATGTCTACATGGAAGGTATGTTCTCCAAGAAATTTGATATCACTAATGGGACCAGGCAGGGGTGCCCGCTTTCCCCATTGGTCTTCGCTCTTTTGATGGAACCTTTGGCGGAAAGGATTAGAAGTCATCCAGGAATTAGGGGGGTTAGACATCCACGGTTTTCCAAATAAGATATCATTGTTCGCGGACGATGTTATCTTGTCTATGACCGCACCGTTAACCTCCCTCACTGCAGCTCAGGAAGTTCTTCAGGAATTTCACTCTATTTCGTATTATAAAGTCAACGATACCAAGTCGCACATGCTAGGGGTGACAATTAATGACACTTTGCGGAAAGAGATCCAACGTTTGGTGCCCTTCCAATGGGGCCAGGGCCCCATTGATTACCTAGGTATCAAACTCACTAGTAGTGTGAAGGACTTGTTTAAATCCAATTTCACCCCGTTTCTGGCCTCCCTGACAGGCGACCTCAACAGATATGGTAAACACTTCCTTTCCTGGTCAGGCAGGAATGCAGCGTTTAAAATGCTGACATTCCCGAAGCTCCTATATTTATTCAGGGCGCTTCCCATTAGGATACCATTGTCATTCTATCGCACGGTACAGTCCTTGGTCTCCAAGTTTCTATGGGCCGGGAAAAAAACCCGCTGCTCACATAAGCACTTAGTCAGACATCCCCTGGTGGGAGGAATGGGTGTTCCAGATATAAAGCATTACCATGTGGCAGCTATCCTTACGCAGTCTCTTCATTGGTTAAAACCGGTTCGAGCTCCCAGCTGGAGTCAGATAGAACAGTCGGGGGTGCCTCATGGGTCTCTAGCTAACCTTATACTCAGCATTCCTCTTTCTAAACGCACATACTCAGTAGTGCATCCTACTATAGGTGCCACGATTCATGCGTGGCAATACTTTTTCGCCCACAGTGCCACGACAAGTCGAGGAGTGGATGTTCCTGTCCCTCTGACAACCCTTTCCTACCTTTCCCCGAACTTAAACTTGACCCACTGGCCATCTTATGGTTTACGCACGATCCACGACTTCACACAAAACCAAGTGTGTTCCTCTTATACCAATTGGTGTGAAAAAGTCCCTTCATTTACCAGGGAATATCTCACGTTCCGCAGAGTGTCACATCTGATTTCTACCCTGGACGCAACTGGTATCTCCATACCAGAGCAGATCCATTCCTTATGTTTCGGGACGGGCAATCGTTTAAAGGGTATAGGCACATTCTACACAGCTCTTCATGATAAAAAATTGTTTGAGAAAAACACCCATCATCTCAAATGGGAGGGCGAACTTAGTCAGGAGTTCACAGCAAAACAATGGCTAAATTCCTATAAACTCACTCATGCACATACCAGATGTTCTAACTTCAGGGAAGGGCTTCAGAAAATACACCTCAGATGGTACAAAACACTGTACACTATTGCCAAATACTATCCGGAGGCGTCTAACCTATGCTGGAGGCAATGTGGGCAGGTGGGCACCCTACTACATGTATTGTGGTCATGTGTATCCCTGAGAAGCTTTTGGGCCTCTGTATCAAAACTTATAGCTACCGTGACTGGGATACTCAATAGGGTGACGGTTGAACAGGCACTCTTGGGTATCAATATTGACAGATACCCTCCCCAATTTAGGACGGTAGTCCAAAACATTCTATTTGCCACTAGGCTGTCCATAGCTCGTAAGTGGAAATGTAGTGAAGTCCTTTCCCAAAGGGAAGTCATCTAACTAGTGGGAGAATCTTATATTTACGAAAAAACTCTAGCCTTCACCGAACTTAAGATGCGACAGTTTAAGGCCAAGTGGTCGATTTGGAACGATTTTATTCTCAAACACAGTTCCTACTAGGTTCAGTTACTACTGGGCGGTGGGTACAAGTGGGTCCAGGTGGAGAGGGGCTCGACTCCAAATGGGGGGGTGCAGCATGTTCCCTATGTGGGGCACCCACCTCAAGGAAATGTGATCTACTGTCAACCATGATTGCATAGGAATGGGTCGCAAGCTCCTCCCCTCCCTCCCCAACCAGCCATATTGTTGAAGAAATATATTCTAAGAATGATTGCTAGAGAAGGTTCAGTTACTAAGTTACTCCCTATGAGTAGGTCCTTTCAGGGGCCGTATGCCACTCAGGTCTGTTTGAAAGCATTGATATTCACCTTCCTCTTTTGTGTGACATTCGTTTGTATAATTTCATTCATATTTTTGTTCATGTCTATTTTCTGTATTTCTTGAAAATAAAATAAAAAGATTTAAAAAAAAAAAAGAAGAGGGGTAATAGGGGTGGCGGAGGGGGCAATTAGAGCACAAGATCCCTGTATGGCTCTCTGTGCAGCAGCTGACAGCCAAGTTAGTCTTCTCTCCCTCCCACTGCTTTCAGATGCTGTACAGAGAGAGGATTGGTTCCCGTAATTGCCCCAACCCCACAATGCACTAATCACCCCCTCTTGTCCATTGTCCAATTACCCCACAGTGATCACACACTGTGTTCATTCACAACTGAAACATAGTAAACTGTGTTTACTATGTTTCACTTTATGAATGAAAATTAGCCTCTGTCTTTTGTGCATTTATCTGGCTACAGAGAAAATAACTGGGAATTGTCCTTAGTCTTTTTTTCTGTCTCAAAAGTGAGACTTCAGGGGTTTTCTAAACTCCTGATTTTTCAAAAATTGTAAAAAATAAAATAAAAAAATTTGTAAAAAAATAATAAAAAATGTAATAAAATAAATTTAAAACTAGCAACCCCATCCACTTCCCTACTGACACCGTCCTCTGCTCTACTAACTGATACTGTCCACACACAGAAAACAAAAAAAGGTTGCAAAATGCGATCTGAATTTAACAAACACCCATAAAAGTGCAAGTATACAGTACATGCATAAAACACAGGTACATGCAGGTGAATGCATACCAGTTTTTACCTGCATTTTTCATTCACACAAACATGAACCAGCCCTTAATGAATTACAAAATAAATAACTTTCTATTTATTGCATAGTTTCTGCCTTTTTACCATCTTATTTTCATTAATATTGGTTATTCTGGACTTTGCCCAATTTACACAAGTATCTCCTCAACTACACTGACAAAAAAATTGTAAATAGCATTTTAATACCGTGCTCTGATTTCATTAGAATTTGTGTTCACTACCATATCCTAAAGCTATTCACTTTGGTTAGTATATACAGGAATTCTAGAATAGCAGCTTAGTATTCCCAGTTGAACAATGTGAAGTCCTCTTTGAATTTCAAATGTGCAATTATTCATTTTTTATGCTGTAAGAAACTTGCATTAGAATAAAGGGACTGAAATCACAAAAAGAGGTACCAATATCAAATAGTTCTCATGAAATTAATATTTAGAAACAGGATTTCCTTTCAAAACAGACCATATATAGAAGACACGGCACATAATTCTTTTCTAGCTGACTTATACTAAAGATTGGTTTACAAAGCTGAAACATTAGCTTTATAGTACAACAAGGAAGTCAAGGAAGTTTCCTTACACAGCTGTCTAAATATAATACCTTTAAAACATATCGGCCCCCTTCCTAATTATTTTAGTTAATACAAGGATGCCCTGAGTTTTCTTCCTTTTAAAAATACCATATATATTACAGCATTCCAGAAAATCGAAAATGAAAGCTTTCTGCAACAACATAAACCAGGGGTCTTCAAACTATTACCCTCCAGTTGTTCAGGAACTACAATTCTCATCATGCCTAGTCATGTCTGTGAATGTCAGTGTTTTACAATGCCTCATGGGTCATGTATTTCCACAACAGCTGGAGGACCGTAGTTTGAAGATCTGTGACATAAACAAATATGTGTGCTTTATGGATTCTGTTGTCTTGTGTATGGGTGAGTCTGTGTAATTGGCAACATATTGAATGTTATTTTCATAAGTAATTAAACATGCTATTTTTTGGGCTTTGGGTTTAGAATACTGGGTAGTCCAGTGTCACCTACAGTATGTACTATTTGCATTTATTGTAAATTATGCTAAAAATGTTACTTATGAGCCCAGACCCAGATTGTCCACATTGTCCAGGGGTCCAGCAGTAAACCAGGTAGATATAACTTCTGTCAAAAGTTGAGCAGCTGTCTGTCATTTCACAAAGGGAGAAAGCAACTGTAGGAAGTTGATGAATGATGGGCAGGCTATACCTATGCTGACATTGAAAATAAAGCAGTATCTATAGTAATCCTTATCAATGTCAATCAAATGGATGAGGAATAAAGCCACCACTTTGCTTAGAGCTCTATTCTGTTGTAATCTACCCAGGGGCGGCCCATCTATTAGGGGCACAGGGGCACCGCCCCCCCATCCATGCATCCGGCACCCTAATCTACATGCAGGGGCGCCGGACGCATGGAGTTCAATGGGGATTTTTTTTTCTGAAGCATGTGATTAGAGCCAGAGACTCTAATAGGCTTCAGAAAAGGGTGGGCCCGGGGCACAGAGCAGTGCGCCCCGAGCCCACCCAGTTGTGTGACAATAGCGAATAAATATTCGCTATTATCACACTGACTCGCCTCCCAGCCAATCAGGAAGCGGGTCATGAGACCCCTTTCCTGATTGGCAAAAAGGAGACGTGATTTTACTGGCCATTGGCCAGTAAGTGATGTCTCCTTGAGGGGATGGAGGAGGTGGATGGCCTGATCCTAAAGCCACTGTGAGGAGGCACTGTGTGGATCTCAGAAGCTGAAAGAGGGATTGATGGTGAAAGATGGCCAATGATCAGCAGCCTTGTTTAATTTCTTTCTGAAGCTATTGTGAGATGGTGCTGTGTCAGTGGCAGGTGCTGCCAGGCAAACTTTTGTGCACTGCAGAGACAGCTGTCAACTCGCTAAGGCAGTCGGGAAATGCATTTCGCAGGCTAAGAACCGCATCCTTCTTTCCATAGTGAGTATAGACCTTAAAGAAAGATCCTAATGATTGTTGCTGCTTATATCCCTAGCAGACTGTTATGAGAATTGGTATATCCCATATCAAGGGATCTTATGGAAAGTAGGAGGGGTCAAAAGGAAAGGCAGGGGTCTGGCGCCCCACCATCCTAAAACTTTACCAGCCGCCACTGAATCTACCTCTGTTTCCACCAAAAACAATTACCAAGCACCATGGTAATTTCTAGTTGCCAGAGCACTACAACTTTCTACAGAAATTCTGGTCAGACATACTGGCACAATCTGGCCATACAAAGATTATCAAACAGCTGTCTTTTCCATAAGGCTTCACTCTGATTGCACTTGTTTATGTGAATCAAACATAGAGGAGCAGCTTTTCTTTGATGAAAGAACCATGATTAAACAGTGTTTTCAAACCTGTCCAATCATTCTCCCCACAATCAGCAAGGTTTGATGCTCAAAGGCACGACGACTGCCGTATTGATCAATTGTCATCTTTAGTATGTGGGCACCTTAACTACGGTGAATCCAAATTCACAAAAACAATATTCCTCAGTCTTTGGAGATGCATCTTTATATTAAAACTGCCCAAGGTCCATTTTAAACACCTGATATGGCTAAGGGAACAAACAGGAATTCTTTTGTTGCATTCCACAAGAAATAAAAAGCTTGAATTATGGACTATCAAAAGTGCCTTTGTAATATACAATAAACACCAAAAAGGCTCTAAAATTTCACCCATGATTAGAGTCTTCTGATATTTAGCAAATGCCAAAATTAAAATATTTCCCAAAAATGATAAAAATACACCATATCCTCAACCATACACAGAGGGCATGCCCATGCACAAATCTTTGTATACATGCTTAGGGGTTAAAGTACTACAGTAGTTTGCAAACATGATTCCATACACGGGTGATTAAGATGGAAATGTCAGTGTTAAATACCTGAGCATATGCTACATTTTTTCCTGCGACAGCATAGAATATAATAATTTTTTTACATGTTGGTTAGGTTGTCAGTGAACTTTGAGGTGGAATTGCTCCACAGTGCCACCAGCAATGGAGGTTGGTGAAGTCTTTTTTACAGCCTATTTACTGCTTCTTAAAAACATATTAAGGCCCAAAATTTGTATGACCTAGTGTATCAAATGGTGAATAATAATAAATTTATAATTCAGGTATACTGGACAACTGGACAGCCACTGACATATCTCGTGAATATTTAAAATGAAAGCAGGCACCCAGAGCAGTTTTGATAAAAAAGCATAAAACAAAACTTTACTGGACATCATAAACACAAAGCTTCCTTACACATCTTAAAAGTTAGCATTACTGGACATCATAATACATAAAGCTTCCTTACACATAATAGTTACCATGAACAAATATACAACCCTTGTCCCAAGAATATTGAATAAATACTTAGCTCTGGTAGTGGGCTCAGCAGATCTCTGCAACAACAGGACAAAGAGGTCTTGGCCGCATGTTCCAACTACAAACGAACAAACAAGCCAGGCTGCATCATGGATGTTTTCTGTGTGACCCTCCAGAGCGAGGGTGAGGGAAGAAGGGCTTTTCTCATGCAAATTAACCCTTTTATAGTCCTGTACACAGAAAGACCACCCACAGGATGTGGTCATATCTTTTGACCACTCCTAGGTCACTTTGAGTGAGGTCATTCACACATGGCTGCACCTCCCCCCTACAAGCACATGGTTCATTAAATATACAGCAGCCATTTTAGAAATAAGAGACCACCTGTGGGTGAGAAAGATTATTACACATGTATGGGAACATTTCATGAAAAATCCACAACTGATACACCTAGCATAGGTTTACTTTATTACTATCATCACTGGGGATGACCCGAATCTACCCAGGTTTAATTTTTTTTTTTTAATAATATTTTTTATTAGAGTAAGACAACATACATGAAAATAGAAATGTGAGGCAAAATTTACACATATTAAACATTGCACCGAATAAACTTTTGCAAATAACATAAAGGGGGGGGGAGGAAGAGAGGAGGGAAGGATGGGGGGGGGGATGGGGGAAGAGGAATGTTCCGGCCATGGTAAAATCAAGAACAATCAAAAAACGTACATACAGTAATCAACAGAGTCAAACAACTCTAAACAGCGTCTCTCGCTAAAACCGTAGAAGATAAGGTTAGAAATACAGAAGGCACTGGGTCCACTCCCTGTAATACTGCAGGAGGGAGAAGGAGAGAGAGAGAGAGAGAGAGAGAGAGAGAGAGGGAGAGAGGGAAAGAGAGGCAGCATCCCGCAGCTCCCTGTGGGAACATAATTGCCACGGGAATGTCACCCCACCCCCCCCCCACCCCCATCAACATCAGACATTATCAGGAGGAGTGTTTCCAATGTAGCCAAGCAGTCTTGAATTTCGGGTAAGATAAGGAGTTGAATGCCAGAGATCTCTAGATCTCTCCATGACTTAGTTATCGTTCACAGTTTTCATTACCTCTGAGAAACTGGGTATGTCAAGAGACCACCAGCGGCGCAATATCAGCACCCTGGAGGCCAAAAGAATGTGCAGGACCATTTGCCTGTAGTAAACCGGGTACTCATCCAAGCCCAGGTTCAGTAGGGCTAATTCTTTTTTGGGTGGTTTAATATACCCGTACACTCAGCTATACATCTGAACACTCTGTTCCAATAACTGGTCAAGGAAGGGCAGTCCCAAAGGATATGTGTGAGGGTTCCCCCGGTAGCCACAGTTCCTCCAACAACGATCAGGGATTGTAGGGAAGATTTTCGCCAGCCTATAAGGGGTGTGATACCACCTGTTTGTGATTTTTAACATAATTTCCCAATGTGCTGTGCAGTGGGAGTAAAGGTAGGTAGAGGAAAGCGCGTGAGACCACTGCTCTGGTGTAAATTGAAGGTCTAGGTCCCCTTCCCATTTCTGCATGGACTGAGATTTTGGAGGGTCGGGCGTATGCAAAAGAAGGTCGTAGAACAAGGATATGCCCTTGATGGCTTTCCTGGGGGAATGATAATGAGTCCAGGCTTTGAGGGGGATATTTCTAGTGCTCAGGGGATGCTGTTTAAGAAAGCTGTAAATGCGGAGTATGCTGAGGAAAAGGGCGGGCGGCACCTGAAAGCTACGCATCAGAACCTGTGGGGTTATCAGAGTGCCCCCCTCATAGAAGTGTGAGAGGTCTGAAAGGCCCAATTGCATCAACGTCAAAGTCTGAAGGGAAGGGAGGTGAGTCGTCAAGAGGCTCAGAGGCAGGGAGGAAGAGCAGTGGGGGCAACTTCACATTGCCTCCCCCGGGCGACCTCCAACCTCCGCCAAGCCAGCAGAGATACCTGGAGAGTCGGAGGAAGGTCAGGAAGGGGCCAGGGGATCCAGAGGTCACCCAGGAGAAGCAGCCGAAGGTCCTTGGTTGGCGACAAGTGGCGTTCCGTGGAAGACCAAAGAGAGTCACTGTCATGGGAGAACCACGACCTCAACTGATCCAATCTAGTAGACCAATAGTAGGCATGGAGGTCCAGCAGTTTAACACCACCCAAAGCCTTGGGCAATGTAAGGACAGAAGTGGAGACTCTGGCCTGCTTGCCGCACCAAATAAACTCATGCAGTCCTCGGGACAGAGCATCCAAGTATTTTTTTGGAAAGGGGAAAGGCAGCACCCTAAACACATAAAGTACCTGAGGAAGGATCGACATCTTATATGCCACCATCCTGCCGCACCAGGATAGCTCAACTTTGGACATGGCAGCCATGGTTTGTTGAAGTTTTTTAATAAGGGGGTCAAGGTTAGAGGGAAGAAGTTTAGAAATACAAGGGGTGATATTTAGCCCTAGATACGGGGTACTCTCATCAGTCCAGGGGTAGGGACAGAGGGATTTTAAAAGGGATACTACTTGCCGTCTAATGCCTATATTTAGAGGCATTAACCTTATGATAGGAAACTGCCCTAAATGCCAGTAATATGCGATGCACCGCTGGAAGTGAGCGAACTGGATTTGTGAGAATGACAATAATGTCGTCCGCGAAGAGGTTTACCTTATGCATGGTATCACCCAAGCAAAACCCCTCCACTGCATCGTCAGACCAGATGGCCTCCGCCAGATGTTCAACCATCAAATTGAAGATCGCCGGTGATAGAGGGCAACCCTGGCGGGTTCCATTGGTAATGGCGAACGGAGTCGAGGTGATGCCCGAGGTGAGGACTTGAGCTGAGGGACAAGAATAGAGCACCAACAGGGCCGAGAGTATACTACCCGAAAAGTCAAACCTCTCTAGGGCCATTCGCATGTAGAGCCAGTTAACCCTGTCGAACGCCTTCTCTGCGTCCAGAGTAAGGAGCAGAGAAGGCGTTTGGGTGCTGTTCGCCAGATGTACAAGATTTATAATACGTCTAGTGGCGTCGGACGTCTGCCTGCCTGGCATAAATCCCATTTGGTCTTTTTGAATTAATTGGGGGAGAATGGGCTGCAGGCGTGCGGCAAGAACCTTGGCATATATGTTGATATCACTATTTTGAAGGGAGATAGGCCTGTAATTGGCTGGGAGAATAGGGTCCTTACCCGGTTTGGGAATCGTCGTAATATAAGCACTAAGCATGTCATGGGGGAAGGCAGATTTTTGCACCGCCTGATTAAACACGTCGGTAAGGAATAAGCTCAGGGTGTCATTGTGAAGCTTGTAATATTCGTTACATAGACCATCTGGGCCTGGGGATTTACCTATTGGTAGGGAGCAGATAGCCTTGGAAATTTCAGCTCCAGAGAACTGAGAGGAGAGGGATTGTACCTGAGCATCAGTGAGGGAGGGAAGAGACAACCTATCCAGGAAGCTATTAATGGCCTCGGGGGTAGGCTGTATGGTGAAGTTATAAAGTGAACCATAGGTCGCAAATTCATTCGCTATGTCTTTAGGGTGGGTGAGTTTGGTTTTTGCAGGTGGTGCGTCAGGTGGGAGATACGAGCAGACGCCCGTTTTTGTTTGATCCTAGATGCTGAAAACGTACCCGCTCTATTGGCGTGGGAGTAATACCAGAGGTTAAGAGACTTAAGGTGGCGATCATAACGCTCCATTAGATGGGACCTAAGGGATTCCCTCGTTTGGGTCAGAGCTGTGGCCACAGAGGGGGTAGGATTACACTTATGAGCCGCTTCCAGAGTGCGGATTTCAGTGAGAAGAGCGTTCAGTTTCTGATTGTAAGCCTTGTGGGTCCTGGCTGTTTGTTGGATACAAATCCCCCTTATAAATGCTTTATGCGCACCCCAGAGTAACCACAGGTCGGAAACTGAGGGGGCAATAAATTTGAAGAACTCACTCAGGCGTTCCGCGACCTCCTTTCCAGTGGTGGGGTCTTGAAACACCTTGGCGTCGCAGCGCCATATGGACGTCCGTTCCCTGGGACCGCTCTCCTCCACAACCATCTTCACAGCCGCATGGTCAGACCATGTTATGTTTCTGATGGTTGAGGAGGAGATCTTGCCCAGGAAAGGGAGGTCAGTCAGGAGTAGGTCAATACGGGAGTAGGAGCGATGTCTGGAGGAGTAATGAGAGTAATCTCGCTCCGAACCATGTTGACACCTCCAGACATCGTAAAGCTGTTCCTTGTGCAACAAGGAATGCAGAGAGAGTTGTCGGCCCCAGGCGGGCACCGAAGTGTCAAGCCCCGGGTTGACCACCGCATTGAAGTCCCCAAACAATACCAAGCTACCATAAACGTTCATAGAGATCCTCTGGAGCAATCTGCGAAGAAAACGAAGTTGGTGGCTGATCGGAGCATACACAGCCACCAAAGTCAGAGGCATGCCATTGAAGTCACCCTGGAGGATCAGGAACCGTCCGTCTGGATCACAGATTGTGTCCTTCAGAGAAAAGGCGACCGTGTTCCTGATCGCATTCAAGACCCCGCGTTTCTTCTCTGGGGCACTAGCAAAAAAGAGGTTGGGGAAGTTCTTATGAGAAAATTTTGGTTGTTGGGAAGCCTTGAAATGAGTCTGCTGGATGGACGCAATGTCAGACCAGCTATTGCATAGTTCGGTCCATAAGGAATAACGTTTGGCTGGGTGATTTAGTCAGTTTACATTCAATTAGAGGAATTTTATCGTCATGGTGGGTCAGCGAGGCAGTCCCGAGAGCACTGGACGGTAGCGATGAACAATAAGAGAACACAGAGGCCGGAGTTGGTTGACAATCCCATGGTATAAGAAATCAGGTGGGAAATCCTCATGTCAGAGCAAGGGTAGGTGGGGGTAGGTAGTCCAACAAATGCGCTGAGCGTTAAACAAGACATAAAAAAAGTCCAAAGGCAAGCATCGCTTGCAACAAAAAATGAGGGGCCATATGTGATGATCACATCCTAGGCCTGGGACTGTGGTGTAAGCTGTAAGAAGACACGCTCACCGCTGCTTGGGCTATGCCTGGGGTTCGAGCGTTTACGTGATGCAATTTGCCACTCTCCCAGTAGAGGGGCAGGTGAAGTAGAGGAAGAAGCCGCAGGTGCGGGCGAAGCATCCATGATGATCCCCCAGCGGCGCAGCAGGGCCATCCCTTCTTCCACAGTAGAGATGGTGACTGTGGAGTCATTGTGCGTGATAGTCAGGAGCGCTGGGTGCTTGTGCGGAATATGATGGTTTCTGAGGGCCTTCGTTATAGTGGCCAAGTTTCTGCTTTTCTGGAGGGCGTGCCTGGATAGGTCAAGAAGTATCTGAATCTGAGGGTACTCCCCCGGCATAGTGTGAAGCTGACGCAAAGCCATGAGTATCCGGTCTTTCGCTTGAAAGAAATGGACCCTGAGAAGCACATCACGGGGCAAGTCCTGTGCAATGAAGCTGGGTTTTGGAATCCTATGGATCCTATCTATGGTCAGATCAGAAGCAGATAAAGAAGGCACCAATGCTGCGAAGAGATCCTTAGCCATCTTCTCCAAATGTTAGGGTTGCACTGTCTCCGGCACCCCCCTAAGCTTCAAGTTGTTCCGTCGCGACCGGTCTTCAAGGTCTGCGACTTTGTCTTTGAGCCAGGCTATATCTTCAGCATGACCTTTATGGGCTGCAACAAGGGTGTTAAGTGATAGCGAGCACTTGTCCATGGACGTCTCAACAATATCTATCCTCTCACCCAGTTGATGGACCTCACGCCTCGCCTGCGCCAGGCCCTGTATCACATCAGCGTGGATAGAGGACCACAGAGAATGCATCATGTCCTTCATAAGAGTTGCCGATACAGGGTGGTCACCCACTGGAAAGGCTGCAAATGGGTCAGTGGCTAGTGAGGCCTGTGCATGTGAGTTAGGGGCTGCCATACAATCCATCTGCTCATTTGGGATGGGAAGGGGGGGGACCCCCTACGCGGCTTTTGTTTGGCCGGGCTCCGTGAGGAGGGCAATGGGGGAGTGGAGGAACCTGAAGAGTTCCCACTATCAGGATTTGCCACTTGCCTTAATGGGGGTGAGCCGCCTCCCTGTCCTCCCGCGCTGTGCTGCTGAGACCGCTGCGGCTGGCCGGCACCATGTTGGTGAAGACCGGCCGCACTGGAGATAAGAAAGCCGTCCATCCTGGTGAGTTGCTGGGATCCCTTCTTCCCCTTAGCCATCAGAAGAGTTAGCGGGGGTCTGTGGGAGGATTTCAGTGGTGATTGTGTCTCCTGTGAGGGTTAATGCAGGCTGTAGTCCCGGGTGGCCAAGCGGAGCTCCGGAGCTATGCTTCCATCCACCGCGCCGTACGCCACGCCCCTACCCAGGTTTAATTTGACACAATCTTAGAAAGCAATAACGGATATTTTCTGGGCTAATAAGAAAAAGATTGTCAAGAAAAGGGCATCGGGAGTTGGGCAGTGGTCTGGGGGACATGTACCAGAAAAAGAAATCTATTTATCTTTTAGTGGGTTGAAGCCAACAATGAAAATACAAAAATCCTTCAAATTACAAGCTTAGGAGATGTTTAAAAGCAGTGCAGGCTTTCACAGAACAGTACAATTCTCAGGTACAGCATCAGTGACACTGAATTGCGGGATCACAAAAAATGCATGTTTAATCATTTTTTTGCATTATTCATTATTGTTGATGCTCACAAAAAAAGCTTATTTGTAGCTTTTTCAAAGACAACAATTTTCAGCATAGTAGTCATAGACCTCAGGTGAGCACTGGAAATGGCAGAGACACAATAGCTAAAATCTAATGCAAAGTATGTACCTTGAAAAAATAAAGCTAAAACTATCATGTTCATATAGTTTGCCAAACAATGTCCAAACAAGTCACATCAGATAGCTTGTGATCTTTTTTTTTTGAGTACCACAGCATATTGTGTTCGAAATTTTAAAAAATGTCAACCTGGAGTGCACCAAAACACCTTGAAACAACAAACCTATATTCCTGAGATAAGGCAGCTGTTAGGGTGAATTTAAAAAAATACAGTGCAGGTATTCACTGTGGATCCGCCTCTCCAACCACTACACCACTTCCAGTATGGACCACCTATTAAAAAAGGAAGCATACATTCCACATGGTAGGGTCTGGAACAGGAATGACTATGGAGTGGTTGTTTAATAGAAAACACTGTTTTGACGTCCATTGATATTGGGGTCATATTACAGGGTAAGCAGTTTGGTTATCTCTTCTGGAGGCATTAATGGAATTGATACACCATTATCTCCACATAGGATAAGTTGTATTTCCCAAATACTTGTAATTTTGCTAGACATTTTTTGAAACTTTTCTTTATGATTAAAAGTGTATAAAATTGCCATGTGATGTATGTTATATATTTAAAGGGACATTATTCACAGTTTTTATTTTTGGGTTACATATGTGTGAAACTGACATGGGATGTGTCTTATACCCTTAAATGCATAGTATGTTTGTTGATGGTTTATAAACACTGAGGATTAGCACCATACTGCATATGTGTACTTTTGATTTGTATACATTTGCTTAACTGTAATATTCAGCTAAAATATATGTAAAAAAAAAAAAATTATCTTAGGGAAACAGCTGTCTAAAAATGAAACAACTGTGGAGAAATGAGGCTCGGAGTGTTAGTGTTGCTAAAACACTGTAACCCTACAGGATTTTTTTTGCACAGCCCAGGATCCAGCATCACCTGGTAAAAAATGTTTCCTTTTTTGCAACTGTGAAACAATTGTGTGTCAAATGCCATTGCAACAAACAACAGCAATGGGCCCAATTTGAGAGGGTAATTTTGGCAGGCCTACAGCAGTGGCAGTAGATGTTAACAGTGCTTAGCCAGCAGTTGTAGAAGGAGGTGTTAATGGTGGCCAGGTGTGTTCATGGGGTCAGAAGATAGCAATGGTGGCAGGAGGTAGGATTTATTTCAGGCCTGCAGTGATGAAAAGCTTAGGCTGTACAATTCTTACAAAATATATTTTTTTTTGGTGGCAGAATCTGCAGCAGAAGCTTGGTGGTTGTTGCTGACCCAGGACTGGTTCCTTTTTAACAAATATCAGCTGGTCAACTATGCCCAGGGAGAGACTAACAAAACCTTCCACCACACTAAATGTATGTTCATAGAAAATAATGCATGCAGATCAGCCCAGCTGCTCAATTACATACTGGGAAAGCTTTGGCCAGTAATCCACCCCTGGTACCCAATTATCAAGAGGATTATGAGTTGGAAGGGTGCAAACATCCACCCTTGATCCTATGTAGTCCCCTACCAAATGATGCAGCCACTGCCAATAGCTGTTGGCAGTGGATTGCCCTGGCCTCTGCGTATAGAAAAATATTTTGAACTCTACTTAGACAGCCACTCCCAATGCCTCTATTTACAATGACAGCAGGCCTAACCCACAATATAAATTAAACAGTATACTGCCAGCCTCTGGAAAGGATGTTACCAGATTCCTCCACAACACATCCACCAGGTGTTTCATCTTATGTTCCTTCTATGAACGCAGGAGGAGCTCTGCAGCTTTGCCAATGTAACATGAATCCAGGAAGGTTGCCAAACAGTAATGGTCCCTCTCCTGCATGCTAGGAATCTTAGTGCCCTTTTGCAAACTCAGGAGCATTAACAAGCTTATCCACCACAAGTTACCACAGCCACTTGTCCTCCTCCTCTTCCTGAATGCTGCCACAGCAACCATGCTCCTCATCCTCATGCTTCCATTGTACCTAAGGTCTTACAGGGATGGTATCTGAATATAGCATGCCCCGAGGTACCTGGAAGTCCTCCTCTTTGTCCTGCTGCTGTGCCTCTAGTGCACTGTCTATTATATCCAAACTGTATGGAAAACTTTCCCCCCAATGTAAGAAATATTATAATTCATCACCTGTTAGCAGCCAAATTGAATATTACTAGACTGCGGAAAACCATAAACACGCCAACCCTACATAATGTAATTAATGACCTTAACCAACAATGCCAGATGGAAAAAATAATAGCCAGAAAAAAATATGCAAATGGAAAAATTGGCATTGCAATGGTCCCAGTGGTTGATACACCCAAAGTGTAAAATATTTGTGTAAAATTAATCTAACTAATATCTATGGTGATGCTTATAGATGCTGGACATGTGAATCACCCTTTTCCCTCTATTCCTTTCCCCTGCTGGATTATCATTTGGTATTACTCTTAAAGTGATTAGACGTTTAGTATGCATATTCGATAACACTGTGCCTTATAAAGGTTAACCTTTGTTCAGTTATATTTTGTACTTGTTCTTTTCCAGACAGGTGGAACCACAGTTATAATGCATCTGAAATGTTCTACCTTTATATTTACAAACCCAATAAAGATATATTGAAAGGTATCCAAACTATGAACAATTCCGCGCTAAAGGTAAAATGTGGGAAAGGTTAAGTTCAACATGTGTTATAACTTATAACACATAATGTGTAATAAAATTGCAAAAACCGGAACAAATATATAAACTGTGTATGATGAAATAGCAAAAGTGCATGTGTGCAAAAAGTGCAAAAAGCCTTTCAATATAATCCAAGGATACTTTCACTTTTCTCAGTGAAGAAATGCAATAGTGCAAATAGAGTCGCAAATACTATATATATATTAAAGTGTCCAAATCAAACATTAAGGTCCATAGATGAAGAAAGAAGTTCTGTGATCCACAACAGGAAAAAGAGAAACCACTGCCAGTGCTTCAATCACCAAATGAAGTGAAATTGGGAGCGCTTACCAGAAATAGTGGACTATTGTTGATGACAGAGAGTCGCATAAGCATTTAAGTATAGAAGTCTTGTTGGAATGACCCTGGGTGTATGGTCCTTCTTCTATTAACTCAGGTGCCTGGTCAGCTTGTCCACACAGTATCTCATATGTGTGCCGACATTCTGCGTTCCTTCCATGCCTCTCTATTCTCCCTGTGTGTTTCCTAATGTAGACCAAGCCTCACTCCCAAATCAAGGCTGGTCTAGAATTACGTAATCAGTAACCCGCATCCAGCGCATGGGCGCTAATGTCCAGCAGGAGGAGAAGCAGGAACCAAGCCTCGATCTGATCTTGAAAAGTTTAACTTAACTTTCCCATATTTTACCTTTAGTGTGGCATTGTTTATAGTTTGGATGGTTTTAACAATATTGTTGTATTGTAGTGCCAGCAGCTTGTTTAAGAATACCTTTTAGTAAGCGCAGTAGTTCTTTTATATTTATACAATGTCTATGATAACAGACAGTATCCACTCCAGCAGGGATACTACAGTAATAGTGACACTGATGCCCACATTGCAACAGCTTACCATTCTGGTTGCTCCCTCAAATAGCGCATGCATTCTGTATGAGGAACCACTGACCTGGGGAGAAGAACCCCAATCCCCCCTCTCCTCCCATCCTGGCCTCATGTCATACTTACACAGATACCCAACTAATGTTAAAGGATAGGTTCTCCTTTAAAAAAAAAAAAGGAGGCTTTAAAAAAATAGGAGCCTGTAAAGCATTGCACTCGTGAAATGCATTGTTGTGCAGTTACTTCAGTCAACGAAGATTCAATAAACTACGAGGATGCTCACCAGCAATCTCATAAACTCACAATCTCTCAATCTCATAAACTACAAGCCGTCAGCCACAAAGCATTTGAGTACTTGTAGTCTATTCATTCACAGACCAGTGGGTGCAGGGGGAATACACCCAGCCTTCTCAATCACAGCCAGTAAGCCTATGAGAAGAGAACAAGTCATTCACAGGAGCTTGACTCCAGAGTGAGCCTGCTCGAGTGCCCCCAAAGCAAGAGGCTTGCTTTAGGAAGCAATTGGCAAGGGGGTGGAGTCAGGGCTACCAGCGGGAGACCAAAATCAAAGAGGATTGGGGCTACTCTGTGCAAAACTATTGTACAGAGCAGGTAAGTATAGCATGTCTGCTATATTTTTTTTTTTTTTTTTTTTAAAGCACAACCTTTAGTATCATTTAATGTCCATACAACAGGAGAAAATATAATTGATAGTCCACAAAGGGGTTAATATTTTTTTTTCTAAAAACTTTCAAAGGAGAAGCTTCTCCTAAATGTAAACAATAATCCTGCTAAATAATTCAGTGCTTGACTTTGCCTTGATTGCAGCACAAACGGCTTTGGCTCTGTAAGGGCCAGTCCACACCGAAGGTGGTGTGTGAAATCCACGTTCCGTGCACGTTTTCCACGCCATGTTCAAAATGCACCACATTTGTGATCTGCAGTGGGTGTCAGTGCAATGCTAAAGACACCCCAAATGCAGGTTACAAACAGTGGCTGCACTGGATCGCATGAAACCATGCGCTCTGGTTGCTCTGCATTTTGTACAGTAGTGCATGCACTACTTTTGGTGCTGTCTGGTGCATTCAAATCAATAGGCTGAAATCACACTGCACTTGGAAAGCATGTGAATTGCAAAGGAATGCACAGCATGTTCCTGTGTGATTCATGGTGTTGACCAGACAGGAGAAGGACACATTGAGGGCCAGTTCACACCAGAATGCAGTGTTGAAAACTTGCATTCCATGTGGGTTTCCTGCACCGCAATTAAAATGCACTGCAGTTTTGATCTGCACAGGGTTAAAAGTTAAAAGACCACCAGATGACTGCTGGAACAGGGCAAACAGGAAGTGGTGGGAAAAGTCAGGCCAGGGGTCATGCACGGTGGATAAGTCAATAGTGGCTGCAGTTAGCAGAAACAGGAACAAGCCAGGTTCATAAACAGATAGGCAGATAGTAGCAGAGTTTGTAATGCAAGCTGGGGTAATACATAGGTGATCAAACAGCAGTGGAGTCAAAGCCAGGAATGGAGATCAGACAGGTCAAGGGCAAGCTGGGTTGGTAGCAGGAATTCCAAAATCAAACATGGGGGGGCTGATGATCATCCAGCAATCTTATGTGCACAACAGCAGTCTTTAATAGGCCAGTGGGTCTTAGCATTTGTCATGTCATGCATGCGACATTGTGCATGCACATTCGCAGTGCTGCGCACCTGCGTGCACCAATTTGCACCGGATGCGACCATGCCTATTATTGGCAGTATTGCCAGTTCTTTTTTGGCCATTCTTCTGACACCTTTAATTTGTCAATTCAAGACATGCTGCCACAACTCTTTCACAATGTGTGTTTCTCCCATGTAAAAACAATCCCAGTATAGTCTGCAGCAGATAATGAAATTAAAGCCCTGTTTCTTTTATGCTGCAGATCTCTTCCTCCAGCACCGACTCCTCCTCATACAGCTTCTGCCCTCCCTCAGGTCAGGATTCACACTTAGATTTCCTTCCACCCTCAGTCTGAAGCCACTTTATAGCCCTTCCACCCTCCGGCTGGGGTTCTCGCCAGCCTCGCAAAATACAAAGAACAGATGGCTCCTCATTGTCCAGTAAAACTAGACACTTTATTATTAAATAAACAATCCTACTTGAAATGGCTACAAACTCTTCTGCAATGCCTCAGAAGATCCTAGAAGTCAGGGTACCTATCTAGGAAATGCTGCACTGCCAGGTTGAGGACATATGTCAGGCAGGGCACATGTGTGAGTTTTCACTACAGATGGATAGCAGGTTGGTGCCATTGTCACACACAACCTTTCCTAACACAATATGGCATGGGGTTAACCACTTCTGGAGATGCCCCTGCAAAGTTGACAGAATTTGGGTCTGACTCCATCAGTTGGAAAGGCATGACCTGTAAATCCAGCAATTTTGACAAACTGGAACTAGATGGGCTTAGGGGTTGGTGGGGGCATACTTTTTCTTTTGTTCCAGCAGCTAAGGCAGAAAAACTTGCCTGCTGAATGCTACAGCTAGAGATGGCAGGGTTGGGTTGGCAGAATCAGGAAAAGGTTGCTTGCCGTTACTCTGCATGGCAAAATGTTGACCCTCTTCCCCAGATAATGGGAAATGATTAAGGTCAACCTCTTACACTTCCTAAAAGACTTTCTTTCTTATCTCTGGAGGCTGCTGCTTAATCTTGTATAGTGGGGGTATATATGGAAAGGGAGGAGACAGAGACAGGAGGAGGAGTGCTGCCTGTTTCCTACTATGTCTGGGATTTAGGAGCTGCTCCCAACAAACTTGACATGTGTCTCTTCATACACATGGTACCTAAATGACCAAATGTATTACCGTGCTCGATATGCTTTAGGCAAATAATGCAAATGACCATAGTGTTGAAAAAGGCCCACAAACCTAATCTCTGTGGAGAGGACTGGGGGATGACAGTGCCGTCATCCTCTGAGATATGCCAACTGGTGTCACAGGACGATTGCTTCCTCCACTCCTCTGTCACCTGCCCCTGGGCAACAGCCTCAGTAATGCTGTACCTCTCCCTCACTTTCCTCCTTTGCAATATATAGCACAAAAGTATGTTAGAGACCTCATCATCACCCTCCACCTCATCAATTGTAGCCAACTTGGCAGTAGGCTGTAGCTGCAGAAACATCAGTGCCAATGGGTTCTCTCTGCCTGTTGTCACATACCTCTATGATTCCATTCTTTTCCTCATCAACCTCAGATGCAATTAATTATTATACATTCTCTTATAGCACATGGCTAACATTGTGCTAAAATAACTTAGCTGATTCCTCTGTTCCAGTTGGTGAGGCAACAGCAGGAGAAGCTGTGGATGAGGAAGCAGAACAGGGCACTTCAGCAGCTGCTGATGACTTCAAGCTACACTGTACCTAGGAGATAGAGAAGGAGGATGATGTTCTGTTTAGCCACTCCACCACCATCCCTGAGTGCTCTGGATGAATAGTACACCCACTGCCAGAAAAGAAAGGCATACGTGCCGTACATGCCCTTCCTCTTGAGGCTGCACCCAGCCACTGCTTTGGACTGTGTCTATGGATGCTGCTCATCCCCCGATGGCAGTATGCAAACCATTTCTACATTTTGTTAGTAGCTATGGCAAGAATTGTATGCAGGGATGTGGTTCTTGGGTGCACTGGAAACTGTGGCACTTTTCTAGAGGAAACTGCATCACAATATTTTGTGGGGTTCTGCTGCAAACAAAGGATAGCTTTTGTACTTAATTCAACTTAATGTTGCTGTTGCTGCTGACCCTGTCAAAAAATATATAAATATATAAATACAATGTTTCTATTAAAATAGATTACATTTACAATTAAAGACAAAAAAGAGTGAAAAAGGAGCATCAAAGCAACAAGTTTTTGCTGACACACAATAGAGTAGTTCCAAAAATGACAGTTTGGTCTTATAAAGCACAATGAGTACAGTGGATTTAAACTCTACTCTCCCTAGCTGCCCAAGTTCACTGCAAATTATCAGTGGAAATACCATATCAAAACACAACTGACCTTGGTACACACACCTCAGCCCATAAAAAGAAGTTGCTTAAAGTGACACACGTGGCTTTTTACATTAAAAAATAAAGAATAAAGTGAATTAAATTATTGAAAATTCAAAAATAGGATAAAAATACACCATATATAAATAAATCCAATACCCTTAAACACACAGATAAAATTAGGCAACGATGTCTAAAAACATGGCTAAAAAACAGACATCACGATGACTGCACTTAGTACAAAGCAACAAATAATATTTGTAAAAAAGCGACCAAACTTGGCTTCATGATTAAATACTGTGCTGTGTCTCAGTGAAACAACAGTTAAAAGTTCATGCCCTCCCTAGATTTTCATTCTATGAATAGTCCATTTTATGGAAGTACTCTTTTCCATATTAAACAATGTGCATATACAGCGACAATTTGAAAAAGATAATATCACAGAATTTCAAAGATTTATTGGAGGTCTCAATCAGAATGAAAGTAACATTAAGCGCATGTATTTCTTCTATGAAATTAAAATTTCCTTCTTGGACATATGGTACTTTAATCACTGTATTTTATTGTAAAACAAAAAAAAAACAGCTGCCAATACCCTATTAACAGCGGATAGTAATCATCCAACCTTCATAATGAAGAGTTTACCTACGGGCAACTTCTGTCGCTATGCCATAACTGCATCAAGACTTTAGATTTTAAAAGAGAAGCTCAACAACTGTATAATAGATTTCAGGAAATCACAGTCTCCTGAAAAGCACCCAGAAAAGGCCCTTGCAAAATATTTTGACACACAATTAACCAGGGCCCAGTGAGTTTCATTACTCAGTTTGGAACACAATGGAAAGAGGTCCAAAATGTTCTTGCATGGAACTGGAAAGTATTGACATACTGTCTAGACCTTGTGGAAATAGTAGGACCGAGGCCACAAGTGGTGACATAAAGAGAATGAACAAAAATATTTTAATCCATTCTGAGTTTTTGAAAACACCACTCCAAAACTTGTTGACTAGGCTCCCCCGTATGAAGGGCATGCTCCTTTGTGGGCACTGTCAAATGTGTTCTCCAACTCAGACAATTTAAAGATCTATAAGATCGATGATCTAATAAACTGTGCATTAACAAGAGTTATCTACATGCTGCTGACTTGTTCATGTAAAACAAATTATATAGGGAAAACTAAGCAGCAGCTGAGGGTCCACAATCCCTTGGCACAACATTGTGAAAAGATGCATAAAGCAAGGACTGATAGTTTAAAGGTAGAGGGAATTCTTGCTCTTAAACTCTCTTTGAGAGGCAGTGACTCCAACACTGTATTACTCTGGAAAGAAAAATATTGTTTTTTTTAAACTGGATGCATTAGCCCCCAATAAATACTGTATTCAATTTCCATGTGTTTTTGGAGAAATAATGCATCCATTGATTGTGACATATTGATTTAGATGGGCCTTTATTGGAGTTGGTGATGCAATGTCGTCCCTAACTGTAAAAAGTGACTTTATTATTTCTGCATCTCACATGGTCATCCTATGCCTTTTAAGAGATTTCCAGATGAGGAAATGAGCTTTTGAGGAGAAAGTTTAAATGGCCTGGGCTCAGCTAGCAAGGAGCGTTGAGAGGACACAGCTTTTAAGTAGCATTGGAAAATTGATAACCCTATGGGGATGATTGGATTGTGCATTGTTTATATTGGTTGTTTACCAACCTAAATGCATCTGTGCCCCTTCCTCTACTACTTCTTTAATATGCTGCAGCTTTAAAAGCGCTTTACCATACTTTGCTTTGCCTGGTTATTCCCATTCTGCTGTTACCTGCCATTTGGGATTTATGATCTAATTATGGCTGTTTATGCACTTTGTGCAATAAGGAAAAGAGTACTTCTATGAAATGGTCTATTCATGGAATGACAATCTAAGGAGGCTATGAACTTTTAACTGACTGTTGAATGGTATTATATGTCACTACATGTGGTTCTATGTTATATTCAGTATGCAGTCTTTTACCCAGGTAATTATTATGTGGCATTTTACTGAGTGACATTTTACTGAGGCATAGTGCAGTATTTATTAGTGAAGCCACTTTTTAAAAATATATATATATTTCTTGGTTTGTCCTCAGTGCAGTCATTATGGCGTCTGTCTTTTTTTTTTTTTTTTTTGTCGGTGTTTTAGACTACGTTGTCTAATTCACCATGACAAAGGGTATTTTTTTTTTTTTTTTTTTAAATATATAGTGTATTTTTGATCCTATGTTTGAATTTTCAATACTTTTATAAACCTTTTTTTTTTTTTAGATTTTTGATTGTAAAAAGCCACATATGCCACTTTAGGCAATTTTACAGTGTCTTTACCGAGATCAGTTGTGTTTTGATTAGTGATCGACCGATATCGGTTTTTCGTTGCCGATACCGATATTTTGGCCAATGCATATTGGTATCGGCTGATATTGGCCGATATGTTTGTATTTATTTTTTTGACAGCTACTTTTGTGGAGGGATCTGGGGGTCTAAAAGACCCCAACCCCCTCCTCTGCACTTAAAAGCATTCAAAACACCAAGTTTGACTGTTTCGAATGCTGTAATTTTTTTAAATATGGTGCCAGACAGTACACGAAAGTGATATCACTCATGACATCACTTCCGGGTTTTTGCATGGAGACCCGATCAGAGCCAAATGTGGCTTTGATCGGGTCTTCAGCAGCCATGCAGGCTGGTTGCCTGGGTCCCAGGCAAGCCGCGGAAGGCAGCGTGAGGGGGGCGTCCCCTCCCGCTCCTTGTAATGACAGCCGAGCAGCTTCTCAGCCACATCGGTTGTCATTACAAGACAGCCGACCGCCAGCTATGGACACCGGTACCAGGGTGATGCCTCTAGCTGCAGGCATCACTCCGGTACAAGCACTTTCCCAAAATATCGGTAACCTCCGGGCCAATTACGATATATCGGGAAAAGTGCATATCGGTCCTCGATATATCGGTTTTGCCGATAATCGGTCGATCCCTAGTTTTGATATTGTTTTTTTCCGGTTGTAGTGACTGCATATTTTTGTGAGTTGGCACAAATTCATAGTATTAACCCCATTTAGTGTTTTATTTTTATTTAATCAGTGGAAATACACAATACTGAAAGTAGTGCTTTATATAGCAATTTATATTTGTAGTATCACTCTACACTTCCAACTCTCCCTACCTGCAATACTGACAGCTGTCCTTCATACTAAACTCCCAAAAACAGACAAAGGGAGGCTGGACAGCAACCTATTATAGTGTGTGGGCTGCAACTTTGTACAAAACCATCACTGACCAAAGTCTTGCATCTGACACTCAGCATAGCAATTCCCACTAAACATTCCTAAAGTTCACATTTTTGACCAAACATCCTAACAGCTAAAGTTTAGACCAAACTCCGAGCTCATCTCTAACCGTCACTAATGCTGGGAAATGTATCCTACAAGTACATAAACCAGTTCTCGCTTTATCCATTGCTTTAACAACATTTTTTATGTCTAAATTTGATGTCCTATCAAAGGAAGATTAACTTTTGGAGTGTCAAAATGTGGACTATATACCACATCCTTTTTTTATCAGAACATGTGAGGTACATTTTGGCTATCCATTATGAAATTATTGTTTTTTTCTTGTTCTTACTGTTCCTCTTACAAGAAAAAAAAGCAACGCTTTACGTATCCAAGCTGCCACGTGAGCTGCCACCCAAGCAGAAGACTAATGACTCTCAGTCCTTCTTAGATATCAATGATCACACATTAACTTTTTGTTCATGGCAAAGAGTCTCCATAACCTAACCAAAATCTTTACAAAATACTAATCCATATCCTTGAGAGAAAATGTGTTAAATTCATAATAGCAACTATGACAATATCAAATAATGAACAAGACTAATCAGATTCCATTCTGTCAATAAACGCAGTATTTTTGAAATGCATATAACTTAAAATGCTGGGTCAGAATGAATGCCCCTTTTCTGCTCTGCCTATTTATCATCATCATCAGTTTCAAAACTACCTTCATTATTACCAAGCTTCACATTTTATGGGGTTTCTTTATAACCAACTTCACTTGTACTTGTTAGGCAGAAATAATCTCATGAATGATCTTTTGCCTCCCTCCAAACTATAGGAACTTTAAACAGCATTTACTGTAGCTGTCCTGTTCAATGGTTAATACATGTTATGCAGAAAATGTAAGGTTCCCAGTGCTTATCTTATTCATCCATTTTACAATGAAAATACAGTTTATGGCACATTTTGATGAGTTTCTTTTTGTGATTTAAATGGTAAACCTGAAATCCAGTCAAACAACTAAATACATATTTGAAAAATATATAACTAGCTTACCTGTCAAAGAATGTGTATTTCTGTCCATTCATTCCTAAGATTTACACATCCTTGCCAGACAGCAGAACCAGCCTGTAGACCTGACTTCCCTCTACGGTAATACATTTATAAATATGCTTTGTCGCTGTCCCCAACCTGCGATTGGACAGTAAGGGAGAAGCAACATACCTATGAGCTCATCCACCTTTCACCCTGCTTTTTGTACTATTTTTTTTTTTTGAAAATCTTTTTATTTGGTTTTTGCAAAGATAATGAGTTACATACATAACAGTTGCATTATAACATAACTTATGAATAATTGGATAACTGAGAATTACAATTAAAATGACTGAACAAAGGTTTAAAGTTTAAAGGTATGAAGATATGACCCACAGCAGCATTAATTGGTATAAATGTCAAGGGCAGCGTAGCACCCAAACACACAATGAATTCAATCTCACGCCACGACCCATGGGGGAGGGCGCGGGGTGGGGCAGTGCGGCACTATAGCCACTCCGGGGGGGACGCCCCAAAGGGATCCTGCTGCGTCCCCTCTCTTAGCCCCATCCCCACCTCCCCCCACCCATGTCTCCCAGCACAACCTCCACAGTATCAACTACATACATGACAAGAGAAATTTAGATTATCGGGTACCACGCTGTCCAACGTAGTCAGTCCAGGCGGACCATCTCGCCCGAAACTGTTGCATTTTAAAGGTAGAGATAGCTAGAGTTTTTTCGTGTGCATATGATTCTCCTACTATTTGTACCACCTCTCTCCTGGTAGGGATGTCCTCACATTTCCACCTGCGTGCTATGGACAACCTCGCAGCAAAAAGGACATTCTGAACCACTGTCCTCAATTGGGGAGGGTATCTGTCAATATTTATGCCTAGTAGTGCCTGTTCTACCGCAACCTTGTTTAGCATTCCCGTCACCTCCTCAATCAGTTTAGAAACAGAAGCCCAGAAACTCCGCAAGGAGACACAGGACCACAAAACGTGGAGTAGAGTTCCAACTTGCCCACACTGTCTCCAGCATAAGTTTGAGACGCCCGGGTAGTACTTGGCAATAGAATATGGCGTTTTATACCACCGCTGATGTATTTTTAAAAGACCTTCCCTAAAATTGGAACATCTAGTGTGGGTAGCTGTATGGGTATAAGAACGTAACCACTGAACTTCTGTAAAGTCCTGACCTAGGTCCCCCTCCCACTTTATGTGATAGGCGTTTTTCACAAATGTCTTCTTATCGTGTAGGGAGGCATAAAATTTACCTATTCCTTTCGTGTGTTGATTGATTCCGAAGCACAGCATGTGAATCGGTTCAGGAAAAGGGATGTCGACTGAGGATACTTTGGAAATCAAGTGGGACACTCTAGAGTATGTGAAAAATTCCTTAGCAAACAACGGATAGCGGGTACACCATCCAGAGAAGGAAAAACCTGCCGGGTTGTGTGTGATATCTTTAAGCGTGTGGAGGCCATATGTGGACCAGTGCCCCAAATGTAGGCCTGGGGATATGAAAGAGAGCGCCGTCAAAGCAATAGGGACATCTACTCTTTTAGTACGCTTGGCACTGTGAGCATAAAAGTAGCGCCATGCCTGTATTGTGGGCATAATAGTAGGGTGCGCCATTGGGTAAATGCCATTAGCCAATGGAATACTGAGAATGAGGTCCGCTAGGGTACCATGTGTAACCACTGCTTGCTCAATGGATCTCCAGCTAGGTGTCTGTGCGTGTTTCAACCAGTGTATGGATTGGGTGAGTATAGCAGCCATATGGTAGTCCCGTACATCTGGGACACCCATACCCCCCATGAGAGGGTGTTTGATCAGGTGCATGTGGGAGCAACGGGGTTTTTTACCGGCCCAGAGGAATTTAGATATTAGAGACTGCACTGATCTGTAAAACGTTAAGGGAATCTTGATGGGGAGTGCTCTAAACAGGTACAGGAGCTTTGGGAATGTCAGCATTTTAAACGCAGCATTCCTGCCTGACCAAGTAAGGTAGAATTTGCCTAATCTAGCTAACTCCTGTGTGAGGACGTCAAGGAATGGTGTAAAGTTTGATCCGTAAAGGTCCCCAGTCTTGCTGGTAAGCTTGATACTTAAGTAGTCGATATGGCCATTACCCCATTGAAAAGGGACACTGCCTTGAATCTCCTTCGACATGTGTTCGGGAATTGCTACGCCTAACATGTTCGACTTAGTGTCATTCACCTTGTAATATGAAACCGAGCTAAATTCTTTGAGCACCTCCTGGACTTCCAACAAAGAGGTCCGGGGAGATGTCACAGACAAGATGACGTCGTCCGCAAACAACGAAATCTTGTTGTTGATTTTCTTAATATCTAATCCCTCAATTCCCAGGTGGCTTCTAATTTTTTCTGCAAAGGGTTCCATCAATAAGACAAACATCAATGGGGATAATGGGCACCCTTGGCGAGTGCCATTTGTTATATTAAATTTGGAGGAAAACATTCCTTCTGTGTACACATAGGCCGAAGGTGCCTTATATAATGCTAGTATTGCGTCTAGCATCTCACCCCCCATGCCGAATTGTTGCAGAACTTTATGAAGATAACCCCAGTGTATCCTGTCAAAGGCCTTTTCGGCATCAAGGGACAGGAACACAGTGGGAGTACGAGTGGACTCGGCATGGTGGATGAGATTCAGCATTCTCCTTGTAGCATCGGTGGCTTGACGGCCCATTACAAACCCTACCTGATCCTGTTTGACAAGGCCAGGCAGGAACTTCGAGATTCTGTTTGCCAGAATCTTTGCGTAGACCTTCAGGTCCACGTTTAGCAAAGAAATGGGCCTGAAGTTCTTCGCGCAATCCGAGGGCTTCCCCGGTTTAGGTAACCACAGCAGCCTCCAACATCTCAGGGGGGAAGGAGGCAGAGGTGGCAGCCTTGTGGAATACCCTCCGGAGTTTCGGGGTTAGAATATGCGTGTATTGCTTATAATACTCCGAAGAGAACCCATCAGGGCCAGGAGCTTTATTAATGGGTAGAGATTGAATGACTTTTTCGATTTCAAGATCCGTTATAGGGAGGTTCAGTTCCTGTAAGTCTGTGGCTTGTAATTTGGGTAGGGAAATCGAGGCGAGAAATTTGTCAATTTCTTCTGGTGATGGTTGTGGGGTGGTCACGTCATCCTGTAAGTTATACAGCTCACCATAATAGTGGCTGAAGGCGTCGGCAATATCCTTAGGGTTGGTCAATGTCTGTTTCGAGGAATGGTGCGTCAAATTAGATATACGCTGTCGGGCCTGCTTGTCTTTCAGTTGAGTCGCTAACAGTTTGCCAGCCTTGTTGCCATGGGCAAAGGAGTTGGCCTTCAGTCTGCGTACATGGGCCTGGTGCTGTCCTATCAGTAGTGATCGGAGCTCATGTTGTGCATCGGATAATTGGTCGCTAATGTCTGGAAGGGGGGTGCATTTGTTTAATGTTTCCAAATTTTGGATCTTTTTCAAAAGATCGTCCAGTTGCTGCCTCCTCTGCCTCCTCAGTGCAGCACTCTTAGACATAAGGATACCACGCATAAAAGCCTTATGAGCATTCCATACAATCAGTGGGCATATATCCCCCGTTTTATTTGTTCGGAAGAATTCCTCCAAGGCCTCACGGACCTCAGACGAAGACCCCGAATCGCAAAAGACACTTGTGTCGTTTTTCCACCTATTAGCCCTCGTGGAGAACACCCGCGGGCCAACCGTCATCGACACGGGGGCGTGGTCCGACCATGTGATCTGTCCAATGGAAGAGTCCACAATTTTTTGTAGCAGGAATTTGTCTGTAAAGAACATATCTATCCTCGAGTAGGAGGCATGAACCTTTGAGAAAAAGGAGTAATCTCGCTCCGTAGAGTGATGACATCGCCATACATCCTGTAGGCCCGTGGATTTTAAAAAATTAGTGAGGTCTGATCTCCGGGGGTATGTGCGGGCCCCGCTGGAGATGTCTTGGCGTGTGTTAGCCACTAGGTTCATGTCCCCCCCCAGGATCACATGACCCCTAATGCTCGGTTGGAGGTGTTTCCATAGTTTAGTGATATATGAAAATTGTCTCACATTTGGGGCGTAGATATTGAGGATGGTATATTCAACATTATTAATTTCACAGTGTAAGAGTATATAGCGACCGTCCGGGTCTGAGAGATGAGCATGGTATTGGTAGGGCACAGAGTCCTTAACGATAATGGCCACACCTCCCTTCTTTTTGGGGCCATTTGCGTAGTAGATGTGTGGAAATTGAGTGTTAGTGAGTCTGGGAGGATCCGTGGCGCAGAAATGAGTCTCCTGTAGTAGCATAATATCACATTTTTGAGAGTTCACTTCACGCCAGAGCATATGTCTTTTAAATGGGCTGTTCAACCCATGAACATTGAGGGAGGTCAGTTTAAATGCCATGATGTGATAGGAGTAGTGAAACTTCGGTCAAAAAGACAACAATGTGGGAAAGAAAGAAAAAACAGTGTCTCAGTGCAGAGCGAGTGACAAGAGGTCCTACCCCAATCTGGTGCGTTGGTAACAGCGATGATGTTGGCAGTCCAGGAGGTCCTGTAGTGAGGCTGTAGAATTCAGGTTGACTTGGTGGAACCTTGTAGGGCTGGAGAGATGCTACCGTGGGTCATAAACGGTAGAAGATGAAAAAAAAGAAAAGAAACAGCAGGGATAAATTTATTAACAGTTCAGTGTAAATCACTATGTATGCAGAGCCCTGCAAACAAACGTTAAATAACCGTGTATGGGCACAGGTATGTGGACCGTGCCAACTTTCTTTTAAAAATGAGGCGATATCCAACTGGAAATCTGAGCAGTGTTGATACTGCTAATCCGGGGAACTTAAGAGAACACAAAACATGAGAGTAGCCGAACAGAACAGTCGGAGACGGTAGGGCCGAGTGTTGGATCATATGGAGGGTCAACTCCAAGGGATCAGTGAAGTTCCAGGAGATCATGTAGATCAATTCGAAGCAGGTAGCTCAGGATCCCAAGTGGCCGTTTGAGCCCCAGGAGGTTCTGATGTTTCCAGAATGTCCCACTGTCGAAGGAGCTCAATGCCCCGTTCCAGGATGGAAATTTTAAATTCCTTATCCCCTCTAGTAACAATGAGGGTTGCAGGGTAGTTCCAGCGATACTGGATATGATGATTTCTAAGGGGTTTGGTGATAGTCACTAGATTCCTCCTCCGGTTCATAGTGTGAGCTGAAAGGTCTGCATAGAAGGACAGGCCCTGCATACTAGGTGGGAGATCCACCGCTTTACGCACTTTTGCCATAAGTTGCTCCTTCACTGTGTAAAAATGGATCCTAGCTATGGCATCTCTGGGGTATTTGTCTGGGATATGTTTGGGCTTCGGTAGCCTGTGGATCCTGTCAATGGCCAGATCACCCAGAGCCGTGTTAGGAAGGATTTCCTGCATAATAGATGTAAGGAATGCTGCTAGGTCTGGTGGTTTAACCGACTCAGGAATGCCCCTTATTTTGACATTGTTCCTTCGGGAACGATCCTCAAGATCAGCCACCTTTGATTTGAGCCAAACCAGATCATCATCATGTTCATTATGGGCGTCCACCATATTATTAAAAGTGTCCGCGAATTCCCCCATCTTGTTTTCTATGGTGGAGACCCTGTCAGATACTGCTGTGACTGCTGAGCTGCATTGTGACACCAGTTGCAGCATGTCAGAATGGATAGCTGACCTCAAAGATAGCATTACATCTTTAAACATCGATGCCATCACGGGGTGATGCCCAGCAGGGATGGTTGCTAGTGTGTCCTGGAACTCCAGGGTGTCATCCACAGATATACTGCGGTGAGGGGGAGACAGTTCATGGAAGGTTTTTTGCTTAGACTTCACAGGACTGCTGGATTGTGATCCTGAGGTCGAATGCTGAGCAGGGGGCAAAGGGTCCGCCAGGGAGCTCGGGGAGGATCCCCTCCGTGCCGAGCTAGAAGGCTTCTGTGACTGAGTGCTGGGAGCTCGTGGCGGGCCGGCGCCATCTTGGCTGAGCGGCCTGGTGTGAGGTGAAAAGAAGTCTATCATCTTACCAGGTCTGCAGCGGTCTTTGCGCTTTTGTGGCATGTTCGGGTGATGCCTGGGACTGTCCGGTGCGTAGCTGGCTGGTTTTGGGTTGACCCTCTGTGTTCTACTTGCTCCGGTGTGTCTGTTTAGCGAGGAGCTTCTGGCTCACGCTTCCATCTGCCTCGCTAGCCGGCTCCGCCCCCCTGCTTTTTGTACTATTAATATGTTCTTTGTTAGTATATGAACACTGCAACACAACTTATTGGTTCCCTTTGCGGAATGCAAGAGGGCGATACTAAGACAAAGCTGAATACTTACATTCATTTCAAAATTACACCTAAATGCAACTAATCATTTTGAACTGTAGCAGTCTCCCCATGTGCTTGATGTTTTCATTGACTTCTGGTTCTCTTAGCGTGGTGTGAATTTTGTGTTTCAATCCAACTCTTCTCTTATTGTTGAACACTCTGCCACTGTTACGGCAATATATCCATATGCTGACCAGGCCCTTTTCTGACACTTGTTGTTTACAAGTAAAAATCAGTATTTTTTGCTAGAAAATTACTTCCAAAACATTATATATTTTGTTTTAGCAAAGACACTAGAGAATAAAATGGCGGAGGTTGCAATTTTTCATGTGATGTGGTTTTTGCTCAGTGATTTTTTAAACGCAATTTTTTGGGAAAAAATACACTTTGATGGATTAAAAAACAAAACATAATATAAACCCTAATTTCTTTTGTATAATATGAAATATTATGTTACGCTGAGTAAATAGATATCAAGCATGTCATGCTTTAAAATCAGGCTTGCTCGTGGAATGGCGCCAAACTACGGTACTTAAAAATCTCCATAGGCGACACTTTAACAATTTCTACAAGTTACCAGTTTAGAGTTATAGAAGAGGTATAGTGGTAGAAATTTTTCTCTCACTCAGACATTTGTGGCGATACCTCATATCGTCCGATACCTACATGTGAACACCGTTTACATGTTTGGGCTTGAACTACGTATGCGTTTACCACTGTGTGCAAGCAGACTTTAAAAAAAAAAAATTACACTGTTCTTTAACCTCTTGCTGACTGCCCCACATACATTTACTGCAGGGCGGTGGCTCCTGTGCACAGAATCACATACAGTTATGTGAATCTGCACATTTAGGTCTGAGGCGCGCACATGCGCTGCTGGCGACCCACTTCCGCTGTGATTGGACACAGTGGGAACCAATAAGCGGGTCCAATAGAGGCAATGTCTGCTGGGATTCAACAATCATTTGAGGCACAAGCAGAATGGCAATCTGCCTATGTAATAAAGGCAGATAGCCATTCAATGACAAGGGAAAGCAGTGCTCTTGTGTTTCTGCTAAGCAGAAATATGGATCTCTGCCTTCCCACAGTACAAGCACCCCTCACACAGTTAGCAAGCACTCCCTAGGAACACATGTAACCCTTTGTCTGCTCCTGATGCTAACTACTTCCCAGGCAGTGTCATTAATACAGTGACAGTGCATTTTTTAAGCACTGATCCCTGTATTACTGTCACTGGTTCCTAAAAAAGTGTCAAACGTGTCAGTTAGTGTCCAATTTATCTGCCGTAATATCGAAGTCCCACTATAACTCACTGATCACCGCCATTACTAGTAAAAAATAAATAAATAAAAATTCCATAAATATATCCCATCATTTGTAGATGCTATACATTTTGCGCAAACTAATCAATATGCACTTATTGAGATTTTGTTTACCAAAAATATGTAGCAGAATACATTTTGGCCTAAATTGATGAAGAAATTTTATATTTTTTTTGTTGGATATTTTTTGTAGCAGAAAGTAAGAAAGATTGCTTTTTATTTTCTTAAAATTGTCTGTCTTCTTTGTTAATAGTGCAAAAAAAAAAAAAAAAAAAAAAGGAGAGGTGATCAAATACCACCAAAAGAAAGCTCTATTTGTAAGAAAAAAAGGACAAAAATGATTAAGGTACAGTGGCGCATGATCACTCATTTGTCAGTTAAATTAACGCAGCGCCCTATCACAAAAAATGGCCTGGTCGTGAAGTGGGGTTACTCTTCTGGAGCTGAGGCAATTTAAAAAAAAATTGATAACTTTTATTGCTATCCCAAGGAATGCAAAAATTCCTTGCAATAACAATACAGCATGAGAGGTCCTCTTTACGGAGAGACCCCAAGTCTTTTATCTACCCTTAACCTGCTCACATCCGCGCTACAGCCTATATACGGCTGCAGCGCGGACTTGAATTTTCGGGAGGCCGTTTTTAAACGGCCTCCCATAAACACGCCCGCCGCGCGCTCCCGCGAGCGCGCATCGGGCAGAAGCTGTGTTGGCCGTGTCCCTTGGACACAGCCAATCACAGATCGAGACGAATGGCCAATCACAGCGGCCATTCGTCACGATCGAGGCATCCAATGAGAGATGATCTCATATGTAAACATATGAGATCATCTGTCATTGCCTCGGTAGTAACAGACTCCCCGCGCGCTCCCGCGAGCGCGCACCGGGGATAATCTGTGTTGGCCGTGTCCCTTGGACACAGCCAATCACAGATCGTGACGAATGGCCAATCACAGCGGCCATTCGTCACGATCGAGGCATCCAATGAGAGATGATCTCAAATGTAAACATTTGAGATCATCACTCATTGCCAGCTCTCCCTCCTCACACACAGACTGCAGTGTGAGGAGAGGAGAGATCGTAAGTGGTAAAAAAAGTGCCCACCATTGCCCACCAGTGATCACCAGTGCCCACCAGTGCCCACCAGTGCCCACCAGTGTGCCCACCAGTGTTCCCACCAGTGTGCCATCAGTGTGCCATCAGTGTGCCCAGTCTCATCAGTGCCCACCAGTGTGCCCACCAGTGCCCACCAGTGTGCCCACCAGTGCCCACCAGTGTGCCCACCAGTGTGCCCACCAGTGTGCCCACCTGTGCCCATCAGTGCCTGCCCAGTGCTCATCAGTGCCGCCCAGTGCTCATCAGTGCCGCCCAGTGCTCATCAGTGCCGCCCAGTGCCCACCAGTGTGCCCATCAGTGCCCGCCCAGTGCTCATCAGTGCCGCCCAGTGCTCATCAGTGCCGTCCAGTGCTCATCAGTGCCGCCCAGTGCTCATCAGTGCCGCCCAGTGCCCACCAGTGTGCCCATCAGTGCCGCCCAGTGCTCATCAGTGCCGCCCAGTGCTCATCAGTGCTGCCCAGTGCTCATCAGTGCCGCCCAGTGCTCATAAGTGTGCCCAGTGCCCACCAGTGTGCCCATCAGTGCCGCCCAGTGCTCATCAGTGCCGCCCAGTGCCCATCAGTGCCCGCCCAGTGCTCATCAGTGTCGCCCAGTGCTCATCAGTGCCGTCCAGTGCTCATCAGTGCCGCCCAGTGCTCATAAGTGTGCCCAGTGCCCATCAGTGCCGCCCAGTGCTCATCAGTGCCGCCCAGTGCTCATAAGTGCCGTCCAGTGCTCATCAGTGCCGCCCAGTGCTCATCAGTGCCGCCCAGTGCTCATAAGTGTGCCCAGTGCCCACCAGTGTGCCCATCAGTGCCGCCCAGTGCTCATCAGTGTCACCGTGCCCATCAGTGTCACCAACGATGGCAAAAAAATTTTTCTCAGCCGAGGAGGCCTTCAATATAATCAGTGAGGACATGGACAGGGAGCTTTCTGCTTCGGAATCTTCGGAGTCAGAGTCTGACTCCGAAGTAAATTACGAGCCGGTCATTAGCAGCGGGACGCAGACCGACTCCGACGAGGAGGAATACTGCCCGCCTGCCAAACGAAGGCGTTCTGGTGAGGAGGAGGCAGTGCCATCCACCAGCTCCGCGGTGCCATCCACCAGCTTCGCAGTGCCATCCACCAGCTCCGCAGTGCCATCCACCAGCACCACAGTGCCTCGGCAAGAAAGGCCAAGCTCAAGTGGGGTGTCACCTCGCCCCCAAAGGGTTAGGACCAACGCCAGCCTTCCCTATGCCCTTCTGAACCCCCTGTGGCTTCCTCCCAACTCAGGAGAAGCCATCATCCCCCCTTTCACTGCCCAGCCAGGAGTCCAGGTCAACACTGAGAACTTTGCCCCAATTGACTACTTCCGTTTAATTTTTACGGAGGACCTGCTGACGTCCATTGTGGCCCAGTGCAACCTGTATGCACATCAATTTATCCAAAGTAACCCCACATCTTTTTATTCCCGTCCCTTTGAGTGGAGAGACCTAACGGTGGAGGAGTTCAAGATATTTTTAGGCCTCACCCTCAACATGGGACTCAATAAAAAAAACGAACTGCAAGCATATTGGTCAACCAAACCAATCTACCATATGCCCATCTACTCTGCAGTAATGCCCAGGGCCAGGTATCTGATGATCATGAGGTTCCTACATTTCAACGACAATACCCAGTGCCCTCCCCGAAATTCCCCAGCATTTGACAAGCTGTTCAAAATTCGGCCACTTCTAAATTATTTTTCAGAAATATTCCCTCAATTATTTACCCCAGACCAAAATATATGTGTGGATGAGTCCCTTGTGAAATTTACTGGCAGGCTGGGCATCAAACAATTCATTCCCAGCAAACGGGCCCGCTATGGGGTGAAGCTTTACAAACTATGTGACCGAGCCACAGGGTACACCTATGCCTTCAGGGTGTACGAAGGGAAGGACACCCAGCTGCATCCCCCTGAATGTCCGGACTACATGGGATCAAGCGGGAAAGTCGTTTGGGACCTCATTTACCCCCTCCTTGAAAAAGGCTACCACCTGTACGTAGACAATTTCTACACCAGTTTGCCCCTGTTCCGAAACCTTCACAGAAAGAAGACTCCTGCATGTGGCACGGTCCGAAAAAAACGGAAAGGCTTTCCTCAAAGGCTAGTAAACACCAAGCTGAGAAGAGGGGAGACGGCGAGTCTGAGAAATGAGGAAGTTCTGGCTGTGAAGTGGAGGGACAGAAGAGACGTGTACATGTTGTCTTCGATCCACAATGACAACTATGTGGAATCCCGACGAAGGAATGGCCCAGTCCGAAAGCCAACATGTGTACATGAGTACAACTTATTCATGGGGGGAGTGGATTTCAACGACCAAATGATGGAACCCTATCTACCCACAAGACGTACCTATCATTGGTACAAAAAAGTAGCAATTTATATTTTTCATTTGGCCATATACAATTCCTACATTTTATACCGCAAATCCACCGAAAGCCCCCAACCCTTCCTTTATTACCTGGAGGAAATCTTCACAACCCTCATATTTCCAAACGGCCCACCAGAAAACATTAGATCTGACGTAATAAGCAGACTGTCTGAACGCCATTTTCCAAGTAAAATCCCTCCCACACAAAGAGACCAAAAACGGCAGAAAAAATGTAGGGTGTGTACCAAGGCAGGAATTCGAAAAGACACCCGCTATTACTGTCCCCAGTGTCCTTCCCAACCAGGCCTCTGTGTAGACGACTGTTTCCGCCATTACCATACTTGTCTAAATTATTAGTATGGTAAACGTAGTCCTCCGCTTTCACCCCTTATGCCACTGTATACTCCTGAAATGACCCTGGACTGTTATACAACGACGCCTTTGCCTGCTGATTTTGTACCTATGTCTGCCTGCTCCGGAACTGACCCTGGCCTGTTTTTTGACCATGCTTCTGCCTGCTGATTCTGTTCATACCTCTGCCTGATCTGGAACTGACCCTGGACTGTTATTTGACCACGCCTTTGCCTGACGATTTTGTACCTACCTCTGCCTGCTCTGGAACTGACCCTGGACTGTTTGACCACGATTTTTGCCTGCCTCTGGAAGTAGTGGGATTCATACCACAGGGGTCTCGCATATGTGAGGGGACCAGAAATGTTTTTCTGGATGAAGAAAACAATTTTTTTTGTTTTTCTTCTTCTCAGATTAGGGTCTGGATCCCGGAGGCTTCAAAGCGATTTGGGTGGGAGAAGCCTCTACCCCTGTCCCCATTCTATCCCGACAGAGGCCCTACTTCTGCCTGCAGGACTTACTGCCATCATGCCTCTGCCTACCGCATGCACTGACACTGGACTGGTATCCTTGCCTGGAGAATTGCATGCACTGTTGCTGATCAAGTCCCTGCCTGCTGCCTGGACTCAACTCCTGTGGAAAACTGCGCTTCTAAAACTACAGGTAAGCTTTTGTTTACCCTTTGCTCAGCAGAATGTATTGTGGGGTGTAATTCATGGTAATTCATGGTATGTGCATGCTATGTGTCTTTGCATGTTGGGCCTCTGTATGTGACCTGACTGCATAAAAGTCTCACACATGTGGTATCGCCATACTCAGGAGGAGTAGCAGAATGTATTTTGGGGTGTCATTTTTGCTATGTACATGCTATGTGTTGGAAATATCTTATAAATGGACAACTTTGTGTAAAAAAAATGCGTTTTCATTTTTTTTCCACATTTTCCGAAAGATTCTGGAAAAAAATGACATGTTCAAAAGACTCATTATGCCTCATAGAATATACGTTGGGGTGTTTGCTTTCCAAAATGGGGTCATTTAGTGGGCTTTTTCATTGTGCTGGTGCTCCAGGGCCTTCAAAAGTGTAATAGGTGGTTGAGAAATGAAAAGTGTATTTTATGCTCCGAGAACGCCTGGAGGTGCTACTTCAATGTTGGACCTCTGTATGTGGCCTGGCTGTAAAAAAGTCTCACACATGTGGTATCGCCATACTCAGGAGGAGTAGCAGAATGTATTTTGGGGGGTCATTTTTGCTATGTACATGCTATGTGTTGGAAATATCTTATAAATGGACAACTTTGTGTAAAAAAAAATGCGTTTTCATTTTTTTTCCACATTTTCCGAAAGATTCTGGAAAAAAATTACATGTTCAAAAGACTCATTATGCCTCATAGATTATACGTTGGGGTGTTTGCTTTCCAAAATGGGGTCATTTAGTGGGCTTTTTCATTGTGCTGGTGCTCCAGGGCCTTCAAAAGTGTAATAGGTGGTTGAGAAATGAAAAGTGTATTTTATGCTCCGAGAACGCCTGGAGGTGCTACTTCAATGTTGGACTTCTGTATGTGGCCTGGCTGTAAAAAAGTCTCACACATGTGGTATCGCCATACTCAGGAGGAGTAGCAGAATGTATTTTGGGGTGTCATTTTTGCTATGTACATGCTATGTGTTGGAAATATCTTATAAATGGACAACTTTGTGTAAAAAAAATGCGTTTTCATTTTTTTTCCACATTTTCCGAAAGATTCTGGAAAAAAATGACATGTTCAAAAGACTCATTATGCCTCATAGATTATACATTGGGGTGTTTGCTTTCCAAAATGGGGTCATTTAGTGGGCTTTTTCATTGTGCTGGTGCTCCAGGGCCTTCAAAAGTGTAATAGGTGGTAGAGAAATGAAAAGTGTATTTTATGCTCCGAGAACGCCTGGAGGTGCTACTTCAATGTTGGACTTCTGTATGTGGCCTGGCTGTAAAAAAGTCTCACACATGTGGTATCGCCATACTCAGGAGGAGTAGCAGAATGTATTTTGGGGTGTCATTTTTGCTATGTACATGCTATGTGTTGGAAATATCTTATAAATGGACAACTTTGTGTAAAAAAAATGCGTTTTCATTTTTTTTCCACATTTTCCGAAAGATTCTGGAAAAAAAATGACATGTTCAAAAGACTCATTATGCCTCATAGATTATACGTTGGGGTGTTTGCTTTCCAAAATGGGGTCATTTAGTGGGCTTTTTCATTGTGCTGGTGCTCCAGGGCCTTCAAAAGTGTAATAGGTGGTTGAGAAATGAAAAGTGTATTTTATGCTCCGAGAACGCCTGGAGGTGCTACTTCAATGTTGGACCTCTGTATGTGGCCAGGCTGTAAAAAAGTCTGACACATGTGGTATCGCCATACTCAGGAGGAGTAGCAGAATGTGTTTTGGGGTGTAGTTGTAAGTATTCATATGCCATGTGAGAGAAATAACCTGTTGAATATGACAATTTTGTAAAAAAAAAAAAAAAAAAAAAAATTTATTTTGCAAAGAATTGTGGGAAAAAATGACAACTTCAAAAAACTCACCATGCCTCTTATTAAATACCTTGGAATGTCTACTTTCCAAAAAGGGGTCATTTGGGGGTCATTTGTACTTTCCTGGCTTGTTAGGGTCTCAAGAAGTGAGATAGGCTGTCAGTACATTAGGTGTGATCAATTTTCAATGATTAGCACCATAACTTGTAGACTCTCTAACTTTCACGCAGACCAAATAATGTACACTTATTTGGGTTATTTTTACCAAAGATATGTAGAAGTATACATTTTGGCCAAAATGTATGAAGAAAAATTACTAATTTGCAAAATTTTATAACAGAAACTAAAAAAAAAACGTTTTTTTTTTAAATTTGCGGTCTTTTTTCATTTATAGCGCACAAAATAAAAAGCCCAGCGGTGAATAAATACCATCAAAAGAAAGCTCTATTTCTATGAAAAAAAGGACGAAAAATTTATATGGGTTGAGTGTTGCATGACCGCGCAATTGTCATTCAAAGTGTGAGAGCACTGAAAGCTAAAAATTGGTCTGGATGGGAAGGGGGTTTAAGTGCAAAGTAGGCAAGTGGTTAAAAGCAAAAGATCAAAAAAACAATGTCTTTTGCTTTACCAGAAAATGACCTTTAATCTCGCAGGAGCTGAGCAGCTTTGTACCCTAAGCTTCCCTGGATCCCCATGGGTAAAGTTGGTCAGCAGAAGCAGGGCTATTTGGCACCTCTGGAGCCGCGATCTGTTGTGCGTTTTACACGTTCGGGAATATTATTCTGAACGAGTATAACGAGTTATTTTTGATCGATTAATTTCTTTTTAAAAGCATATACCAATCTTAGTGAAAACAGTCTACAGTATGGAATATATAAGAATATTTATTCACAAGACATGTATTCACAATAAGTGATCAAACTTGAGATGACACAAAAAGATAACCTTACATAAAATATAAACTAAAAACGATAAATGCAATGTGATATTTAGCTTAATGATGAAAGTAAAAATAAAGCAAGATTACGTTTTCCCAGATGTAGTAGCATAAACCATATTTAAGTGTGCTATATAATCAGACCACAATAGTCTGCAAATTGTGCAGCTGACAGTCACTCCACTGCAGATGGAGTGAGAATAGGCCATGCAAAACGAGAGACTAATACGCCAATATGCGCTAAATCTGATATTAATAAAAAATGTATAAAAAGCAAAAATCAGCTCTTAGAGAAAAATCTACATATGGTTAATACGGCTGGGGCTGTGATCTCGTTACCCTTAAATATGAAATATAAAACATATAAGGAAGAAAATAAATGATAGTAAATAATATCAAATAACAGCAAGGTATATTTACCATATTTAAAATGGCTGCTAGCATAGAATGGTCGTTACCAGAGTCCTTAAGATGGCTGCCTTCCCAAAATGGTGGCCAGTTTCAAAGTTTCAGATGAATGATGGAGCAAGATGGAGTCTTTATATTTATGAGTATATGCATGGCTGTAGTAGCGTGTGTGTTGTATGTGTAATGTATCTTGTGTAATGTAATGTGTGTGATGTATCTCTCTCTCTCATCTGGGCTTCCCTTTTTATATTGTATTGAACAAAAGGGCTGTAAAATTACCATAAGTCAAACCCAGAGGAGTAACTTTATCCCCATTGGTTGGGCTAACTTATCCATCAACTGGTGATGTCATTGGGCAACACCTCTACTGGTTAACCAATATATTGGATATTTAAAACTATATGATAAACTCTCCATTTAAAAATATCATAAAAACAACATAATCATTTATCCATACTCTCATCTAATATATACATGTCCATCTAATATCTCCATCATGTATCTAGATAAGGATTGAACCTGGTAACACCATTTAATAGGGATATATTATTAGTATGATATGTATATTGATTGGAAATTATTGATTTACCCATATACTTTACATTTAGTAGCAGTAAGAATTATATAGATACATATACAGTTATATATATATTGCTACATAACAACTTGTATATGTACTTTTCTACACATGGGTTATTTCCAATCAGAATATTATCCATTAAGGGATTATTATGTTAACAACAATACAATCATGATTTGGGACTGGAGATAAAATATGGGTGAAATTCTGACCATTTGACACTACTATATAATAGATATCATGTAATTCTCAATAGAAAATTGTCATAAAATGATAAGTTCCACACCCCCTTTGGTATATGATGGGACAAGGATGTTGTATAAGCTTATGATTATATTAAATTCATTTGAAGATGCAGTTCTCATCAGTCTAAGTGACAATGTTTATTTGACACCATGTAGCTTCCAATGGACAATTGTCTGTATGACACAATCTCTACCCCCATCTTGGTGTGTAGTTAAATGAATTACAGGTTCTTCTCTTTATCCAGGTAGTTTTCCGTTTGTTTTTCTTCTCATGGTAGAAACAATAGTATATTTGCTAGGGAATGGGTGAACACAGGTGTGATCCTGAATTTGAGTTTTGGCCATTGTGTGTTAAAATGTCTCATGGCCAGAACATAATGTTTTATGATCTCCCTGGTTTCTCTCCTTTCATGACCAGGGGAAAAATGGCTTTTTATCCTTTGGGTTCGGTTGTATGTAAACCTTTCCCCCAAGGCCGTTCCACCTGGGATAAGCAATTTAGTCGCCTGTCTCTCCAGAGCATTATATTCAAAGTTTACCGAACACAATTTCCTTTTGGGGGCAGACGACATAGCTTCTCATCTCAAAGTACATGTAAATAAAACAATTTCAACAATGGACGCAATGTGTGCTTCAAACTGAAGGGGTTTTGACTGAATCAGTGACAAGGTCATTTGAGGCCTCAAAGTTCACAATTCTTGATCTGTAATAGGAAAAATGTATTTCTATTTTGTACTGGAAGTCTAACAGATCGCAGGCCGCCATGGAGAGGTTCCTTACTAGGCTGCAATCCCCGGCCTCAATTTCGCAACAGGATCCGTTCGCCACGTTGGACTCGTCCCTGGGTATGGATCCTCCGGCAGATCCCCCTGCTTCCTCTCAGCCTCGAGGGGGGGGGGGCGTTGATCCCCCCAACCTCCACCTCCGCCACCTCTGTATTAACCCCGGCCATTCTGGATGAGAAACTTCAAGTGTTTTTGCAACAGATGACCCGGAATATGGCTACTGAGGTGGGTAAACTTTCTTTGGAACTTAGGGGGGAGATTTCTCACATTGGGGAACGCACCGATACCCTAGAGACAAAGTTTGATGAACTGGTGCAGTATGTCCAAGTGCTGGAGGATGAGAATTTCACACTGAAACACTCCATTTCTCAGCTCCAACTGCAGCAGGAGGATTTGGAGAACCGTGAACGGCGCCAAAATCTGCGTTTCAGGGGGATCCCTGAGACGGTGGGGGATAATAATTTACGCTCATATCTCTTGGGACTGTTTAACTCTATTGCCCCCAATATAGTGGACATTGACTGGCGCCTGGATCGCGCTCATAGATCTTTGGGCCCCAAGCCCCCTGCTTGCGCCAGACCACGTGATGTTATAGTGCGCTTCCATTATTACGACAGTAAAGAAGCCCTGACGTTGGCTACCAGCAAAAAGTCTCAGGTGGAGTACAAGGGGGCAAAGATTCAAATCTTTAATGATCTTTTGCATACTACACTGAACAAACGCAGAAATCTGAGACCAGTGACCGCCTTCCTGCAGAAGCACCGAGTTCCCTATTATTGGGGCTTTCCTTTTCGCTTGGTGGTTACGAAGGATGGTACTCAACACCAAATCGTGATCTGCACGAGGCTGAGGCCTTTATCCGCAACCTGGGCCTTCCCCCTATGCCTGAGGAGGATCTCCTGTCTCAGCCTGTTGTCTCTCGCCCTCTTCCATTCACTCCAGGTCGTCTGTGGACTCCGGCCAAGACCCCGCAAAGGAGGAATGTTGGAACCCCCCTCAGACCTCGTCTCTTCAAACCACCGACCTGATGTGCATCTCCGGATTCTGAAGTGGCATCATTTTTCGGCTGGTGGCGTTGCGGCCCCATGAAGGCCCGTGTTTCCACCCTGTTAGAGTGGATTTGTCTTCCCCACCCATGGGGTTGTAAATTGGCTAAGTATGTTGGCTGGTTCGTGCCAATGGCCTCGTTGTTTTCTATTTTTTCCTTTTTGCTCCGCTGAAGAGCTGGCGGGATTTATCTACTTTTTTTTCCATCTTGTAGAAGTCGGTCACATGGGGGCCCCCATGTTGCCTCACGAATACCAGGACCTGGGTTCTGGTTTCCTGGGAGGTCGTGTCTTCTCAGGTTTTTTATTGAACGTTTTTTTGGACTGTTTTTTGGACTTACAGTATACTGTCCTTTTTTCCTTTTTCTGTTGTCTTCCTGATGTTATTTTCCTTTTTTGTGTTTTATTTTATTTTTTGGCGAGATTTTTTTTTGGGCAGAGCCTCGCCTGGTCAATTTTTCCATATACTTTGGTGCCTCTGTGTCATGACTGCGGCTGTATCACAGATTGCATTGGAAACTGTATGTATGTTAGTTCTCTTGCATACTCACATTGCTTTTTTATTATGGTGTGATGCTTATGATTGCTACCTGGTTCCCCCCTTTCCATGGCCTTGAGAATTCTCTCGTACAATGTTAAGGGGTTGAACTCTGTGCAGAAACGCTGGTTGGCGCTCAAAGAGTTCCGTACCTCGGGTGCGGATGTTATATTGGTTCAGAAGACTCATTTTCGCTCCGATGGCTCTTTTAAATTTGCTTCTAGGTATTTCCCCACTGCCTTCTCGGCCTCTGACCCTTCGGGCAAGGGGGGAGTGGCAATCCTGGTTAAAAAAACATGCCCTATCCGGGTCAGAGATTCCATGTTAGATCCTCAGGGGAGGTTTGTGGTATTGGTCTGTGATTATCTGTCCGCCTCCTTCACATTACTTAACGTCTATGCCCCCAATTCGGGACAGTTGGGTTTCCTTGAGGATGTTTTTCATTCTACCTCCCACCTGTGGGAGCTGTTCACGGTGGTAGGTGGCAATTTCAATCTCATCATGTCCCCACGTAGGGATCGTCATTCGTTACGCAATGACACTCCCTCAAAGCGTATTTATTCACAGGCTAAAGCTTTCCATAGATGTGTACGTTCCCACAGGCTGTTTGATTCCTGGCGCATCAAGCATCCTGTTCATAAACAGTTTTCTTTTTATTCAGCAGCGCACAAGATGCATTCATGGTTAGATCACTTTTTTATCTCTGCTCCCCTTATACCCTGCATGGTCATCTCGGATATTCTCCCCCTCTCCTGGTCAGATCACGCTCCGATCTTGCTAGAAGTTTCGTTAGCCTCCTCACGCCTCAAAACGTGTCACTGGAGCCTGAATGATCGTCTCCTCCAGTCTCCGGAGATTCGTGACAGGCTGGCCCGCAATTTGCAGGAATTTTTTGATTTAAACACTGGGTCTGTTGAAGAGGTGTCCACTCTGTGGGAGTCTCACAATGCTTTTTTTCGGGGCCTCTGTATAGCTGAGGGCTCTAGACTGAAGAAACAGGCCGGTGGCCTGAGATCTTCTATATTGGCTGATCTCAAGGTGGCTGAGTCTCTACTTGTAAGCTCCCCCAGTGTGTCCTCCCTTCGCAAGGTGGTGGGTTTGCGGGATAGGCCTAAGTCTTTGGAGATGTCAAAAATGGCGAAATCACTGTCCTGGTCCCGTCAACAATTCTATGAATATTCCAACAAACCTCATCGGATGCTGGCTAACCAACTCTGACCCCAACCTTTCCACTTGGTTCTGGAGCTTTTGGTCCGTGCCGATGGTACCCCGACTCATTGTCCTTACGCTATGGCAGAGGAGTTTGGTGCGTTTTATAGTAAACTATATAATTGCCTTACTCCTGAACATCGGCTTCATTTTACTCAGGAAAATTTTGAAGCCTTTTTTCAGGACTTATCCCTTCCCAAGTTGTCTGCTGCTGATCTTGGCCAACAGGCTTGCTTGCGTGGTCCCCAAGTTGGTGGATCGGGACCAGGTGGGCTTTGTTCAGGCACGCCATGCTGGGGATAACACTAGGCGCACGGTGGACCTGATTGATCTTCTCAATCGCTTCCCCCGTCCGGCGGTGGTCCTCAGCCTGGATGCTCAAAAGGCTTTTGATCGCCTCAGTTGGCCTTACTTATTCTCCACGTTGCAAAGGTTTGGCCTGAAAGGCCCGTTCTATAGTGCCACCCAAGCCCTTTACGCCCCAGTCACGGCTCGGTGAGGTTAGCCTCTGCCTTTGTGTCGCCTCGGTTCACCATGTCTAACGGTACCCGTCAGGGGTGCCCCTTGTCACCCTTGCTTTTTATGAGGCCATTCGTTCCAATCAGGACATTTCGGGGGTGCTGATGCGTCACAGAGAATACAAGCTTTCATTGTTTGCAGATGATATCCTGCTGACCCTGACTAACCCTTTGGTGTCTCTGCCTTCCCTGCATTCTGTGTTATCCTCTTTTAGTGCTATTTCGGGTTATAAGATTAACACCTCCAAAACTGAAGCCATGCCCTTACATATGCCTACTGACTTCCTCACTCAATTACAGGGTTCGTCCCCTTATAGATGGGGCTATGGTTATGACGATATTATGTAATGTTACTGGTCTACAATTACCCTGGGATCCATTGCACTATTTGCTGGGTCTCCCGTTCCCCGGTGTCTCCAAGTTAGATAACAAATTGGCCTCCTTCATTTTACTAGCAGCTAGGCGGGCTATTCCGCTTCAATGGCTCAACCGCACCCTTCCGGATAAAACTCTTCTTTTGCGATTGATTTCGGAGGCCCGGGGGATGGAATACCTTACTGCTTTGGTCCATGATGATGTGACTAAATTTAATGCTGTGTGGAACGATTGGGACCTTTATCACTCTGCTTTGACTTAGGTTCTTGTGGGCTCTGGCTGGGTCGGGTTTCATGTCTATCGTTTTTCTCCTTGATGTTTTCAAGCAGTTTCTGATGTTCCATGTGTTTTTTTTTTTTCACTATTGCTATAGTAACTCTGTTCTGTACATGGGGGCACCGCCCCTGGTTTTGTATTACTGAATTTTTCTTTTTTTTGCCCATGTATGTTTTTATTCTTTGTATCTTGTCCTTTTCCTTTTCTAAATAAAAAATTACAATTAAAAAAAAAAGAAATTGGCAGGGGAGGGTTAAAAGTGAGCCAGCGGCGAATACGCCGCTCAGGCCACTTTTATGAAAAAGACCTGCTAGCTGCAGCCATAACCTTGGTATTTAATTGGTGTTTAATGTCACAGTAATGACCTATTTTCCCACGTAGGTGTTTGACAAGTGGATATGCAATCTAACACTGACCCACCATCAGGGAGTAAGTGGAAAGCAAAAAGAAGGTGGGAATCCTAACACAGAATATTGATCTTGTGCATGTCTCAACACATTCCCAATATTAAGGGCAACCTCGACCCGGATGCCTATCACACCAAAAGTAAAGTTCATAACATCAGCAATTTTAAGTTAAATAAAAGTTAAATGTGTAAACTATGATACATATTCCAAATCAACAACATTAAACAAAATAATTGTAGATGTTATTTAAAGAGGAATCATAATGCAAGTTTATTATACAGGAAGATCCAAAATTGTATTACATAGTACAAGATCATTTACAAATATTTACTGGTAACAGTTGAGCATATTTGTTCTGCTTTATTGAGGTTTGTGTGTGCTACATCAAAGATAAAATGTATTAGCAAGGACTAGTCTAACCTTTGTGGTCTGACAGCTAACAGGAGAAAAGAATAAAGTACGGTAGAAGGGAAAGCAGGCATAAAGAACATATTTAAATAATATTAACATTCAATAAAATCTAAAAAAAAAATAATGCCCCTGTACAAACCATTAGTAAGACCTCATCTGGAATATGCAGTTCAGTTTTGGGCACCAGTTCTCAAAAAAGATATAAGGGAACTGGAGAAAGTGCAGAGAAGGGCGACCAAACTGATGAGAGGCATGGAGGAGCTCAGCTATGAGGATAGATTAGGGGAACTGAATTTATTCTTTCTTAAGAAGAGGAGATTAAGGTGGGATATGATCAACATCTACAGATACATAAGGGGTTTAAATAGTGAACTTCATGCTGGTTTTTTCACTTTAAGATCATCACAGAGGAGAAGGGGGCACTCTATACGTCTAGAGGAAAAGAGATTTCATCTCCAAATACGGAAAGATTTTTTACGGTAAGAGCTGGGAAAATGTGGAATAGACTCTCTCCAGAGGTGGTTCTGGCCAGCTTAGTAGATTGCTTTAACCACTTAAGCCCCAGAAGATTTTACCCCCTTCCTGACCAGGGCCTATTTTCGGAACTGCGTGACTTTAACAGACAACGCTGTACCCAAATTAAATTGACATCCTTTTTTTTCCACAAACAGAGCTTTCTTTTGGTGGTATTTGATCACCTGTGCGATTTTTTGATCATGCGCTATAAACAAAAAAATAGCGACAATTTTGCAAAAATAACAATATTTTTTTATATGAAATTCCCCCCCAAAAAAATGTAAAAATCTAAATTTTTTAACATTTTAGGCCAATTTGTTTTCTGCTACATATGTTTGGTAAAAAAAATCGCAAAAAGCGTATTTTCATTGGTTTGCGCAAAAGTTATTGCGTTTACTAACTAAGGGAAAGATTTTTGTCATTTTTATTGTTTTTTTTTGCGAGACTGCGACATTGCAGCGGACAGATCGGACCCTTGACTGACATTTTTGACACTTTTGGGGGTACCAGTGACGTTACTACAGTAATCAGTGCTATGCATATGCACTGTTACTGTAAAAATGACACTGGGAGGGAAGGGGTTAACTTTATTGGAGAGGGAGGGGTTAAGTGTGTCCCTAGGGGTGTGATTCTTACTGTGATTGGATGTGGCTGTTTGTGTAACAGCACAGATCAACGGTCCTACATAGCAGGACCGTATGATCTGTGCTTTTACACAGGGAAGAATGACAGGCAGCTTTGTTTACATTAGCCGCCTGCCTTTCTCCCTCTCCACCTGACGATCGCGAGTGACCGGCGGACATCGGGTCCACCGGTCACACGCGCGGGCTTCTTAGGGTATGAGCGGGGGCGGGAGCACGCCTCTGGTTGCGCGCGCTCGCCCCCTATTGGCTTCCAGGCTAGTGACGTACCGGTTCACCACTTTGCCTGGGAGGGGCTGATCGCCACCGTATATAGTCGGGCGGTGGTCGGCAAGTGGTTCAAAAAGACCTGGATTCTTTCCTAGGTGTACATAAATCAAACTGGATACTAATATTTAAAGGTAAAGTTTATCCAGGGAATATGGAATCAGGAAGGAATTTTTTCCCCTGTTGTAGAAATTATTGGATCATGCTTTGCTGGGGTTTTTCGCCTTCCTCTGGTTCAACTGTGGGTATAGGATTGTGTATATGGGATTCTACGGTTATGTTTTCTTTTCTTTTTTTTTCTTGTTTTATTGGTTGAGCTGGATGGACTTGTGTCTTTTTTCAACCTGACTAATTATGTAACTATGATGATACAAAATAATGTTCTTGAAAATCTTAGTAAGGGTAGTTAAAGAAAAAGCAAAATAAATGCAGGTTTATATATCAAACTGCATCATGGTGTTTATCTCTGAATTAGACCTTTCACATGACGTTTATATATAAGGGTTTTAAACAGGCATGTGATGTCATAATTATGTCATAGATCACGTGAACTTGTGGGTCGCTGCTCATTTACAATCTCCCGAAAAACACTAATTTCTTGTATGTGATTTTGATGAAAGACAACAAAATCCACTGAACTGTAAAAAAGGAATACTGTGACGTGCCTATATTGAACTGCTGATAGTGCAATCCATTTGTTGATTCAACAATCTGTAAAGTGTGAGGCTGTAATATGTGACTTGTTATATATCCTACCCAGCTATACAAAATCAAGCCTGGCTATGTTCAGTCATTTGATTTTAATTATGCCCTCAATTGGACTGATTTAATTAATGGGTAATTATTTATCACATAAAGCCATTGGGCACTGATAATTTTGTTTTTTTTCAATGGATGACATGTGTTCATTCAGGTACCCTTTATCTAATTATACGTTTTTTTGAAGACCAGAAAACATTTAATGTGATAAATATGAGGTACAGAGAAAATTGGTAACGAATCAAACACATTTTAAATAGCAACAAATTTTAATATGCCTTTCATTGGTGCTATCCTTCCTAATATAACAAAAGAAAAGCTGATCAGTTTTGGCAGATAACACAGAAGTGTCTTGTGTAGAACTATATATGTGTGAATACTTGGATTTCAATGTTTTCTGAATCTCTGACTAGCATATCCACTTGCCCTCCCGAAGATTTACACCCCTTCATGACCAGCTCATTTTTTAATAAGGCCCTGCGTTATTTTAACTGACAATTGTGTGGTCATGCAATTCTGTATCCAAACAAAATGTATGTCCTTTTTTTCTCTACAAATAGGGCTTTGCTCAAGTGGTATGTGATTTTTATTTTTTACGCTATAAACCAAAAAAGACTGACAATTTTGAAAAAAAAAAAAATTTTTACTGTCTCCTGAAAAAATACTGACTATGACCCTAAGAACACCATCCCTACAGTCAGGCATGGAGGTGGAAACATGATGCTTTGGGGCTGTTTCTTTGCTAAAGGTACAGGCCGATTTTGCTGCTTTGAGGGCCAATGGACCGGGCCATGTATTGTAAAATTTTGGATGATAGCCTTCTTTCCTCAGCCAGAACATTAAATATGGGTCGTGGATGTGTCTTTCAGCATGAAAATGACCCAAAAGATACCATCAAAGCAACAAAGAAGTGGCTAAAGAAGAAGCACATTAAGGTCATGGACCTTAATCCTATAGAAAATGTATGGAGGGAGTTGAAACTTCGAGTTGTGAAGAGACAGTCAAGCAAACTTAAGGATTTAGAAAAGATCTGTAAAAAAGAGTGGACCAAATTCCCTCCTAAGACATGTGTAAACCTGATCACCAAGAAATGTCTTACCAACAAGGGTTTCTCCACGAAGTACTAAGTCATTGTTTGCTTGGAGATCAAAGACTTATTTTACTCACTGAACTGCAACTTAATTTATAACATTTGTATCATGTGTTTTTTCTTTTATTTTTGATTGATATTCTCTATCATTTAAAATACACCTATGATAAAAATTAAAGACCCTTCATTTCTTTGTAAGAGGGCAAATTTACAAAATCTGCATAAATATTTTCCCCACTGTATGCCTATGTGGACAAATCCTGCCCTCCTTGCACGAGGCCAGTGGTACTTCTTGGATGCACTGTTGGGCTTTTTTCTGCCTCTAAACTCCTGTAAATGCCTATAGTGTGCATGGACACATATACTAACATGTTGGGGATAGGGATGGGCCGAACACCCTAAACACAGCAGAACTCCCAAACAGAGGAAATGTTCTAACCCGAACAGTGAACTCCATTGAAGTCTATGGGAGCGGAACAGGAAGAATCAGAAGTGCCCATTTTGAAGTCTTATATGCAAGTAATTGCCCATACAAGGGGTACAGGGGTCGGGGGGACATGTATCAATAAAAAAATATTAAATAACATAGTTTTTTTCAGGAGCAGTTATTTTAATTATGCTTAAAGTGCAAAAATAAAAATTAAAAAATTCCTTAAAATATAGTGCCTGGGGAGTCCCCTTAATGGCTGGTTGGTAAGTAGTGACTGGAAATCCCTTTCCTTTTTTTAGTCCCCTTAATGTTCCTGTAAAGTGGCGCATATGTAGCATGCATTAAACATGCTACAGTAGAAATTACATTTCTAAACAAAAAAAATTAGTCAAATCACATTTAAAATGACTCACGGTTACAATTGCCGACACCCGGCTATTGAAAAATGAAAGAAAAAAAAAACAGCGATTTGGGGTCCCCCCCAAAATCCAAACCAGACCCTTATCCGAGCATGCAGCCTGGCAGGTCAGGAAAGGGGAGGGGACGAATGAGCGCCCCCCCTCCTGAACCATATCAGGCTTCATGCCCTCAACATGGGGGGTGGGTGCTTTGGGGTAGGGGGAGCTCTGCACCCCTCACCCCAAAGCACCTCATCTCCATGTTGATTAGGGCAAGGGCCTCTTCCCAACAACCCTGGGCGGTGGTTGTTAGGGTCTGCGGGTGGGGGCTTATCAGAATCCAGACAAGGGGCCACCAGATCCCGCCCCCCATGTGAATGGGTATTGGGTACATCATACCCCTACCCATTCACCAAAAAATTGTCAAAAAGAAATAACCACAAAAAACCCCCCACGTGATATCACGTGAAGTCAGAAGGGGACAGTGCCACCAGGGAATGTAGCCGAATGGTCCCACCCCTTGCCTATATAAGAAATGTCAAAGCACAGACCAGACATACGGTGGGAGGCCTCCCAAGAGGCGAGAGCATTTTTTATTTTTTCTATTTTTCGGGTCTGATCGGTGGCATGATTGACGATGGATTTAATAAAGGACTTGTCAAAAACTATTTCTTGCGGTTATTACTTTTTGACACTTTTTTGGTGAATGGGTAGGGGTAAGAATTTTTGGTTAATGGGTAGGGGGGGCCGGGATCTGGGGGTCCCTTTGTTAAAGGGGGCTTCCAGATTCCGATAAGCTCCCCTTCTGCAGACCCTCACAACAACAGCCCAGGGTTGTCAGGAAAAGGCCATTGTCCTCACCAACTTGGGGACAAGGTGCTTTGTAGTGGGGAGTAGCAGAGCCCCCCTGCCCCAAAGCACCCCCCCATGTTGAGGTCATGTGGCCTGTTATGGTTCAGGAGTGGGGTTGCTCGATTGTCCCCTCCCCTTTCCTTACCTCCCAGACTGCATGCTCAGACAAGGGTCTGGTATGGATTTTAGGGGACCCTGCGCCCTTTTTTTATTTCGGTGAAGGACCTTGTATGGACTGGGGGGGGGGGGCAGCCTTTTTTTCTTTATTTTTTTCACCAGCATTTTTTTATTTTATTCTGCTGTCAGTGGGGAAACCATTGACAGCTGATGACTCATCAGTTGTTAAGGACACCGTGGCTGGCTTCCCGGCCCTGCTCCTTAACAACCAGCCTACATTGTACCCTGATTGGGAAAAGCTTTTCCCAGTCAGGGTGCAGAATGCACTCTTCAGTGCTCAGTGCATTACCGGGTGTTCATCTGGGCAAACACCCTGCAAATTTGGGTGTTTGGCGAACGGCCGAACAGGCAAATGTTCGGCCAGAACTTATGCTCGGGCAATAACGTTTGCCCATCCCTGGCTGAGTTTAGTTTACGGGCAGAGAAAAAAATCTCTAAAACGCCTGTAAAAGCTCAAGTGTGCATGAGGCCTAAATGATCATGTCCTAGCACAATTTTAGACAGATCACTAAAATTAGAGATGAAAAAGAAGGCTGGCAGCAGAAAGGTTGCACCCTCACTGAAGACATATTTCTGCTCTGCCTCATAGACAGCCAAATTACTATCCTAACAAAAGGCACTTATTATAAAAATGGGCCTTAAAGTGTATCTATGTTTGGATTAAACCTGCAACATTAGCTGGACTAAAAAGTAGACATGCAGAATTGTCTGCACTCTCCTGTTGTTGATACAATGAAAGATGGGTGCTATTCTATTTCCACACACAGTTTCCAGCACAGAGAGCGATGACCTACCCCAACACTCCCATCTCTCATGTTCATGTACGGCAAAGCAACAGATTTACTTTCATCTTCCTCTCACAATCACCACACGCCTTTATTTTTTTCCCCTCTCCCCCTGCCACTCCATTCAGCCTTTGGGGGTGACAAAACAACACTTCTGGGTATATAGAGGCATTCTGCTCATTTCTTTCCATGTTGAGAGCAGAGAGAAAGTTCACCACGTAAGCTCTGACTAGTTCAACTTGAAGCTTACACAGGGCTTCCTGCCTTCACTCCCAAAGTTTACATTAGGCAGTAGAAAAACAAAGAACAGATATGTACAGTATGTGCTGCTAAGGGTGGTGATGATGGGGGTATTTAAAAACAGCTTTACTTTAAACAAACTTAACCCTTTTAGAATACTCACTACTCCCATGTTGGTGTCCAAATGTTCCTTACTGAAAGATTCTTGCATCAAAGTTCTAAACTACTGCTTTGATAACTTTATAAACACAAAAAGACCCTGCAATAAGAAGGTTCCAGTTATCCTCAATTCAGATAAGAAGGACTCAAATTTTCAAGTTAGAAGCTAGATTTACATAACTGAGTGTACAAGGCTTCTAGGATACTTAAAGCGGTATTCCAGTCATTTTTGTGTTTATTATAAGTCAGCAGCTAAAAAGTGTAGCTGCTGGCTTTTAATAAACAGCCACTCAGCTGTCCCATGATCCAGCGGTGCACTAACCCCAGCCGTTTTCTCTCTGTGTCCTCCCATGGCAGTGCCAGCAACTTCACTATGGGCACCCGGCTGTGAGAGCTTGCGGCTTAACAGCCGGGTGCCCACTGTGCATGCGCGAGCGGCGCTGCACTCTTTGACTGGTCCTGAAGTCTTCTGGGACCTGTAATGTGTCCCAGAAGACTTTGGGATGGAGAACTTCGGCTTCCGGTCACCTAAGGCGACCGAAATGGAAGTGGGAGCAGATATCTGTCAAAATTGGGTAAACGCCCCCCCCCCACATCACCAAAATTTCAGTTTCACGAACAGGAGCCCTGGAGGAGGCCTTAAAGCGAAACTTCCCCTTTAGGTGGAGCTCTGCTTTAAGAAGAAATCTCAATATACTGTACATGCAGTGATCGCTTTACACGCTTACTAGCATCTTAGATGGTTTTATCCCAGCACTCATTTAACAGTTAATCATTCTTTTGTGACATTAAAGTTATTGTAAAGGATCACCTTCAGTTTAAAGTAGAAATGAAAGACAAAACATTTTTGTATAGATATAAAAAAACATTATAAATACCTTGTAACGCCGAGTGCTCCGGGTCCCGGGGCTTCCCCGGAGCACTCGAGGCGTCCCGCGGGCTGCAGTGCTCCGGTCATGGTCCCCGACCGTGAGCGCTGCTCCCCCGCATCCTCTGCTACTCACCCGCCGGGTTCCCTCCACTCTGTCCCCCGGCGCACGCCGGGTCCCGGCATGTCTTCCTCCCGGCGCGCGCGGCCCCGCTCCCGGATCTTGTTGCCTTTGGTACCTTGAGAAAGCTTTTGGTGTATCGTTCCCTGCCTGTGTATCTGACCTTCTGCTGTTGCCCCTGACTACGAACCTTGCCGCCTGCCTTGACCTTTTGCTCCGTCTGACCTTGCCTTTGCCTTGTCCTTCTGTACCGCGCCTGAATCAGCTGTCTTTGAGGTTGAGCCGTTACCGGAGGATACGACCTGGTTGCTACCGCCGCAGCAAGTCCATCCTGCCTTGCGGCGGGCTCTGGTGAAAACCGGTAGTAACTTAGAACCGGTCCCCTGGTACGGTCCACGCCAATCCCTCACTGACACAGAGGATCCACCTCCAGTGCCGTCACCTGCCGCCAGTCCGGACCCTGACAGTAGATCCGGCCATGGATCCCGCTGATGTGCCTCTGCCTAGTCTCGCTGACCTCACTACCGTGGTTGCCCAGCAGTCCCAGCAGATTGCCCAATAAGGACAACAACTGGCACAGTTGACCGCCATGCTGCAACAACTTCTTCCCGCACCGCAGCAGCCGCCTGCTTCTGTTTCTGCTTCTGCTTCTGCTCCACCTCCGCAGCCGGTGGCCGCCACCTCCGCTAGAATCCGTTTGTCTCTCCCGGACAAGTTCGATGGGGATTCTAGGATGTGTCGGGGATTCTTGTCCCAATGTTCCCTGCACCTGGAGATGTTGGCCGACCAGTTTCCTACAGAACGGTCTAAGGTGGCCTTCATGGTCAGTTTACTGTCGGGAAAGGCCTTGGCCTGGGCCACGCCGCTCTGGGATCGCAACGATCCTGCCACTGCCTCCATCCAGTCTTTCGTCTCTGAAGTCCGCAGTGTCTTCGAGGAACCTGCCCGTGCCTCATCAGCAGAAACGGCCTTGCTAAACCTCGTCCAAGGAGACGCTACTGTAGGCGAATATGCTATACAGTTTCGCACTCTGGCCTCTGAACTAACTTGGAACAACGACGCCCTTTGCGCAACTTTTAAAAAAGGGTTATCCAGCCATATCAAGGATGCTCTGGCCGCACGAGAGATACCTGACTCCCTGACGGAACTCATCCAGTTGGCCACTCGCATAGATATGCGCTTCATTGAAAGACACCAGGAACTTCGCCAAGAAAAGAATCTTGTTCGCAACAGGCGCTATCCACGCCTGGCACCTCTCTTCCAGCAACCAATGCAGCCGGTTGCTGCACCTTCCACCGAGGAGGCCATGCAAGTGGATCGGGTTCGCCTGACCCAGCAAGAAAGGTCTCGCCGGAGGAATGAGAGCCTATGCTTATACTGTGCGAGTTCCGAACACTTCTTGAAGGACTGTCCAGTTCGTCCTCAGCGTCAGGGAAACGCTCGCACCTAGTGAATGTGGGAGGCGTCGCTGGGTGTGAATTCTTCCTCTCCACGCTTGATTGTTCCGGTACGGATTTCTTCTGCTGCTAAAGTCTCCTTCCCGGCAGACGCCTTCTTGGACTCTGGTTCTGCGGGAAACTTCATTAAAGCCTCCTTCATCAACCGCTTTAGCATTCCTGTGATCCGCCTCGTCAAGCCCTTCTTCATTACTACAGTTAACGGAGAAAAGCTGAACTGTACCGTGCATTACCGCACAGAACCCGTGCTCATGACCATAGGGGTCCTCCACCAAGAAACCATTGAATTTTTTGTTCTACCGAATTGCACTTCTGACGTCCTTCTTGGCTTGCCCTGGCTCCAGCGCCACTCTCCTACCCTTGACTGGTCCTCTGGGGATATTAAATCATGAGGGTCTACCTGCCACACTCATTGCCTCAAGGCGGTACCTATTAGACAAGTCTCTGTCTCCTCTCCAGTGCTTGGCCTTCCTAAGGTCTATCAGGACTTTACTGACGTCTTTTGCAAGAAACAGGCGGAGGTCTTACCACCACATAGACCCTATGACTGTCCCATTGATTTGCTTCCCGGTACCACTCCACCCCGTGGTAGGATTTACCCCCTCTCCATTCCTGAAACCAAGGCCATGTCGGAGTACGTTCAGGAGAACCTCAAGAAAGGTTTCATCAGGAAGTCTTCTTCTCCTGCCGGAGCAGGATTTTTCTTTGTCGCCAAAAAGGATGGGTCATTACGTCCATGTATTGACTACCGTGGTCTTAACAAGATCACGGTAAAAAATCGCTACCCTTTGCCTCTCATCTCGGAGCTCTTTGACCGTCTGTGCGGAGCTATGGTCTTCACTAAGTTAGACCTCAGGGGCGCTTACAATCTCATCAGAATCCGAGAAGGAGATGAGTGGAAGACCGCTTTTAATACCAGAGATGGCCACTTTGAGTATCTCGTCATGCCTTTCGGCCTGTGCAACGCTCCTGCAGTCTTTCAAGACTTTGTCAACGAGATCTTCCGGGACATGTTGTATACTTGTGTAGTGGTCTATCTTGACGACATTCTAATCTTCTCTCCCAACCTGGAGGAACACCGTCGCCATGTTCGTCAAGTGCTCCAACGCCTTCGTGTCAACCACCTTTATGCCAAAATGGAAAAATGTCTTTTTGAGCGTAGCTGTCTTCCGTTTCTGGGATACCTAGTTTCCGGACAGGGTCTTCAAATGGACCCCGACAAACTCTCTGCAGTCTTGGATTGGCCACGTCACTCAGGACTTCGCTCCATTCAACGCTTCCTTGGATTCGCCAACTATTACCGCCAGTTTATTCCCCACTTTTCCACTATTGTGGCACCTATTGTGGCATTAACCAAGAAAGAAGCGAATCCGAAATCCTGGCCTCCCCAAGCTAAAGAAGCCTTTACTCGCCTTAAAACCGCCTTCGCCTCCGCTCCAGTCTTAAATAGGCCCGATCCTCTGAAACCATTTTTTCTGGAGGTAGATGCCTCCTCTGTTGGAGCCGGAGCAGTTCTTCTTCAAAGGTCTGCTAAAGGAAAAAACGTCACCTGCGGCTTCTTCTCAAAAACGTTTTCCCCTCCTGAAAAGAACTATGCCATCGGGGACCGTGAATTACTAGCCATTAAGTTGGCACTAGAAGAATGGAGACATCTTCTGGAAGGCTCCCTTCATCCAATCACCATCTTCACTGACCACAAAAATCTCTCATACCTTCAGTCTGCCCAGCGCCTTAATCCGCGCCAGGCCAGGTGGTCATTGTTCTTTGCCCGATTCACGTTCCAAATCCATTTTCGTCCTGCTAATAAAAACATTAGGGCGGATGCCCTATCACTTTCCACCGATGCCTCCGAAGATGAAACCGTTCCTCAACACATCATTCCCCCTGAGTGTCTAATTTCTACTGCCCCTGCTTCACTGGCACCAGTTCCTCCAGGGAAAACATTTGTTCCTCCCCGTCTTCGCCTACGGACTCTCAAATGGGGTCACTCCTCTCACCTGGCGGGCCACGCCGGAATTAAAAAGACGACACTGCTAATTGCCAGACACTATTGGTGGCCTTTCTTTGAAAAAGATGTAACGGAGTTCGTTCGGGCCTGTGCTGTCTGTGCACGTGATAAAACTCCCCGCCAGAAGCCTGCAGGTCTTCTCCTTCCTCTGCCAGTGCCTGAACAGCCTTGGTCCCACATTGCAATGGACTTCATCACGGATCTTCCCTTATCCCATGGTAACACAGTCATATGGGTGGTTGTTGACAGGTTTTCAAAAATGGCACATTTTGTCCCGCTTCCTGGTCTCCCTTCTGCGCCACAACTGGCGAAGCAATTCTTTTTGCACATTTTTCGTCTTCATGGCCTTCCAACACACATCGTCTCCGATAGAGGCGTTCAGTTCATCTCAAAGTTTTGGAGAGCTCTCTGCACCCAATTAGGAATCAAATTGAACTTTTCTTCTGCCTACCACCCTCAGTTCAATGGACAAGTGGAGAGGGTTAACCAGATCCTTGGTGACTATCTGCGACATTTCGTCTCCTCCCGTCAGGATGATTGGGTTGACCTGTTGCCCTGGGCCGAATTTTCCTACAACTTTAGAGACTCTGAGTCATCCACAAAATCTCAGTTTTTTGTGGTGTACGGCCGTCACCCGCTGCCCCCCCTCCCCATTCCCACTTCTTCTGGAGTTCCTGCCGTTGATGACTTGACCTTGGACTTCTCCTCTATATGGAAAGAGACTCAAAAGTCGCTCACCTTGGCTTCTTCTCGCATGAAGAGACATGCAGATAGGAAAAGAAGAACTCCTCCTGTCTTTACCCCTGGGGACAGAGTGTGGCTCTCTGCCAAATACATCCGGTTTCGGGTCCCCAGCTACAAACTGGGCCCGCGTTATCTCGGGCCTTTTAAAATCAAAAGCCAAATTAATGCTGTCTCTTACAAACTCCATCTTCCTCCCTCTCTCCGTATTCCTAACTCCTTTCATGTATCCCTTCTCAAACCCCTCATTCTTAACCGGTTCTCCCCCAAGGTCACCGTTCCTGCGCCTGTTTCTGGGTCCTCTGATGTCTTCTCAGTGAAAGAGATCCTCGCCTCCAAGGTCGTCAGAGGTAAAAAATTTTTTTTGGTTGACTGGGAGAATTGTGGTCCTGAGGAGAGGTCATGGGAACCCGAGTTCAACATTCTAGACAAGGAGCTCATCCACAAGTACCTGGGCTCCAAGAAGAGGGGGAGACCTAAGGGGGGGGGTACTGTAACGCCGAGTGCTCCGGGTCCCGGGGCTTCCCCGGAGCACTCGAGGCGTCCTGCGGGCTGCAGTGCTCCGGTCATGGTCCCCGACCGTGAGCGCTGCTCCCCCGCATCCTCTGCTACTCACCCGCCGGGTTCCCTCCGCTCTGTCCCCCGGCGCACGCGGGCCCGCTCCCTAGGGCGCGCGCGCGCCACTGCATTGAAATTTAAAGGGCCAGTGCACCACTAATTGGTGCCTGGTCCAATCAGTCCAAAATGTATAAAAACCCACTTCCCCTTCCTGTCCTTGCCGGATCTTGTTGCCTTTGGTACCTTGAGAAAGCTTTTGGTGTATCGTTCCCTGCCTGTGTATCTGACCTTCTGCTGTTGCCCCTGACTACGAACCTTGCCGCCTGCCTTGACCTTTTGCTCCGTCTGACCTTGCCTTTGCCTTGTCCTTCTGTACCGCGCCTGAATCAGCTGTCTTTGAGGTTGAGCCGTTACCGGAGGATACGACCTGGTTGCTACCGCCGCAGCAAGTCCATCCTGCCTTGCGGCGGGCTCTGGTGAAAACCGGTAGTAACTTAGAACCGGTCCCCTGGTACGGTCCACGCCAATCCCTCACTGACACAGAGGATCCACCTCCAGTGCCGTCACCTGCCGCCAGTCCGGATCCTGACATACCTTTTGTCCCTTTCTTGTAAGTGATCACATTCCCTCTGTTCTCAGCTGCATAAGAGCTGAGGGAAGGAGAACCAGCAAGACACTGAGCTTCCCAATGTATGGCTGTGCAGCAGGGGCATATCAGGACAAGTCTGATCATTGGAGGAGAGTACACTGAGTTTGCAGCATAGCTAGAAAACTGACCACGGCATGTTCTCCTGCTTAGTGTGCTCAGTTTTTAATATGAAAGCAGAGGGACTGGCAGGAACACCAGGGATTTCCCATAAAGAAAGCAATACAAAGAGAACCGGAGACTTTCTCATACAAGTACATGGTACAACAGGTACATATCAGGAATTATGAAGTGTTGGGGAAATGCTTTAAGTATATCTAATAGAGTGTTAAAAATAATTGTTGGAAAGATTGCTCAAATCTTTGCCTTTTATAGTAAGAGTTCCATAATTTAGCCCCCACTTTAGATTTACACATTATGTAGGGTATTCATTTTATCTCTGCAGTCAACCTTGGCACTAAATCAATAGTTTATTTCTATTTACAAACTAATTTTGCTTTTAGTTGTGCAATAATCATGTGAGAAATCAAATTCAATGAAAGGCATACTGTTTATACAAATACTTAACTGTAAAACTCGTGAGAAAAATTAATCATCAGACAGAAAATAAGTGAGTTTTAAATTAAAAGCGACATGCCTGATAGGTAGAACATCTGGATGAGTGAGATTAGGGCCACCAACTGTCTACATTAAATAGGGAGAAAAAAAATCTTTCTAGATAATGCTGTTCTCTCTCCTTCACACTTTAATGATAGCACAAAAATCCATAATTAGATAAATTAACTCCTCTAAATGACTATTATATTGCCTCAAGAAATATGGTTAAAATAGAAACATAGAAAATGCTCAATTTCTTTTCTTCTATTCTTCATAAGAGTTTAAATGTAATAATTCTAATTAACTACTAGGCTGTAAATGTTATTTTTGTGATCATCATGAATTATATATCCACATAGTACCTTTATGCTTTTTGCTTTATAGCGATGGCTCTTGCAGAAATTCAAGCTTTCATTACTATATTGTAACTGCAAAATTACAGTATGTCATATGGCAAATGTGATGACAATTGCAAGATGTTTAGCCTTCATCCTTGTATCTTGTTCTGCTTCTTGTATACTACATTATTTTATCTGTGCTGTGCATTATTTATTTAAAAAAAAAATAATAATAATTTATTTATGCTGTGATCAAATCACAGCAGGTCACATGACAGTTGTAGACAATGGATGGCTTCCTTTCATGCCATTCATTGTGTATAATTGTGTTGCAAGCTGTGATTGGTCATTATGATCACATGATACAAACAGGGCCAATCACTGCCCATCTGTACCATGTGATTAGCTCTTGCCAATCACAGCTAATACGCAATCATAATGTTAAAAAAAAAACCCTGATCACTTCCCCAGAGAAGTACAATCATACTATGGTAACATTATATTGCGCTGGTCACAGTAAATTAAAAAAATGTCACAGAAAAAAATAAAAAATAAAATAAAACAATATTGAAAAAAAATATTACATTTTTTTTTCAATCAAAAAGGTTTTTATTTTGCCAACACAATACAATGCATAGAATCAAACAATCAATTGGATAGAACCTCAAACCTGTAGAGGTTTGCAGTGGCAATTGCAATCAGGTAACATGCGAGTGAGTCAATAGTAGAATATTCATATAAAACAAATTATGCAGGATAATAAAACCCAGCCAAAAACAATGGTGGAAGGGAGAATGGGACAACAGGGTTTGACTTTCATGAAATCTGGCAACATTCCCTGCAGCATAAAACTCAAACAGTTGAAGATTTGGAGGAAATGGGAGAAGACCTGCCACTATCCATCCCCCCCTCAAGGGGATTTGGGGAATGCTAAATACCTGGCCAGGCCAAGGTCTCCGGGCACCAAAAAGGTTGTGAAACATCCGGAGACACCCTCCTGGGTCCAGCTGAGGGGGATTCCCAGACTGATACCCGGGGATCCCACCATTGCTCCGAAATAGTGGACATGGCCTTCAGGGTCCATCTCTAGAGTTAAAACCAAAATTTGCAGATGGGAGGGGGCAACAGTGGCAGGCCAACTGTAGCCAACGGTCATCGGTTGATACATCACAACATACCGACACGACAAGAAAGGGGGAAAGAAGAAGAGTGGGTGGGAATAGACATAGCATAGGAGAGGGGATAGTCAAAGAAGGTAGTCACCGGGTGGGGGGTTCAAAAGTAAGAAGGGACGAAGAAAAATCAATTTCATGCTACAATGTGATCTTGAAATGCAGTGCCCACGGCTTGCAGACACACATTTTTTTTTTTCATACTGTCAGTATTCAGTGTCTCTGATCACCACCACACGAGTTATATGATAATGCTGTACTGCACTGGTAAAGGTGTGTGAAAAAAATAGTTTTTCTTAATTATCCAGAAAATTATGACAAAAAAATTACAACTTAAAAAAAATCACCATGCCTCCTACTAAATACCTTGTACTGTCCTGGCATTTTCAGGCCTCAAGAAATTAGATATGCCATCAGTACATCAGAATCTATACATTTTCAGATATATACCATAGTTTGTAGACTCTATAACTTTCCTACAGACTAAATAATATACAATGATTTGTGTTATTTTCACCAAAGAAATGTAGCACAATTAGAACAATTCTTTATTTGCAAAGTTTTATAACAGAAACTAAGAAACATTTTTTTGTTTATTTAGCAAAAAGTCAACTCAGTGGTGATTGACTACCACCAAAAGAAAGCTCTAGTTGTGTAAAAAATAATGATAGTCTGGTTACATTATTGCATGATTGCGCAATTGTCATTCACAATGGGACAGCCCTAAAAGCTGAAAATTGGCCTGGGCAGGAAAGAGGTAAAAGTGACCGGTATTGAAGTGGCTATGAGTGGATTACTAGGGGGTGGCTCATCCATTGTGGTGCACAGTTTGTAAGCTCTGCACCATGAGGGTCAGAATTACAATTGAATGCATAGACAAGCCGCTACTCTAACTCATGCCCAAGTAGAGAAAGTCTGTGAAATCTACCATAACACATGGACATGCCAATATTGATACACAACCCAACACAAAAAAAACAACCCATTGACAGATCCAATAAGGCCCCTTTGTGCCCCAGAGTCTCAGAAATGGCATAGCAGAGACATTTGCCCTCAACATTTTAGTATCTCAATGACATGTAATTTATCTGCAACAGTTTAGAGGTGAGCCCAACAGGTACCCTAATGCCAACTCCAGCTCCCCCTGTGCCTGATTACCTGGTCACCTTAGTATCCTCCTGTCTGCCTTGTTTGTCCCAAAAATAAGAGAAGACCTACAAATTATGACAGGCCAGATTACAGCTGCACTTAGGGCAAAGTTTGGAGAGAAATTTACAGAAAAGCAGACTTACTTAACTACAAGGTTCAACAACACCACCTGGCCCAATTTCAGCTACACCTGGAAGATACAGGCAATTGCAACAGGCAAAATACCATTAGATTCAAGGGCACTTCAGTGTTCACATAAGAATCAGAGTTAAGAGCATTGGCCACTGCTCTAAACAGCATTCCAGGCAAACCCCACGCTAACTCTGTAAAACTGGACAGAGTATGTAGGGTTCCTAAACTGAGAAACCTATCGCAAGCACTCCCAAGAGATGTCTTATATTGGGTCCACTTTTATATTATAAACCACCTAAAGACTGGACAGTGTTACCCCCTTCCTGCCCAGGCCACAATTTTTAGCACTGTCACACTTTGCATGCCAATTACTCAGGCATGCTACACTGTACCCAAATTAAAATGTTATCATTTTTTTAAAAGACAGATAGTGCTTTCTTTTGGTGATATTTAATCACCACTGGCTTGTTTGTGCTAAATAAATGAAAAAATACTGATAATTAAAAAAAAAAAAAAAAATGTCTTCCTTACTTTGCGTCATAAAATGTTGCTAATAAATTATCTTTCTTCATAAATTTAGGTCAAATGTAGTCTTCTGCATTTCTTTGATAATTATAACCCAAATCAGTGTATATTATTTAGTCTGTGTGAAAGTTATAGAGTCTACAAACTATGGTATAAACTGTATATTTTTGTACATTGATTAATCCTGATTGACTGATCTCATTTCTTGAATACCAAGACAGTACAAAAAAAAGGGAAACTCCAGTCAAAAATGAAAATGTTCCTATTAATAGTATGTTAAATATCTTTATATTTGATATTATTCATTTTCTGGCTAGCTGCTTGTGTAGCTTAGAAAGTCTTATCTAAACTAAACAAACAGCTTCTTCCTGTTCTTCACCGACAATGCTATCTCCCTTTATCTGAATTTCCTAAGCTGTCTTTCACTTCCTGAAAAGGTTGTTGGTCTTTCTTAGACAGGCATACCTAGACCTGCTCAGTCCCACCCCCATCCCTCCTATCATTCCTTCTGTTGTCATAGCCTCATTTAAGGCTAGCAGTTTCTCCTGCTTCTCCAGTTTCATTAAAGTAGTGCAGGTACCTTTTCAAGGATGTTGATTTTCAAAGCCGCATAGATGGGAACGGGTGCCATTGAAATCAATGGGCTGTGACTTGTAATGCAAATTTGTGTATCCAAAGTCACATGACAAGTCACACTAGTGGAAACGGAGCTTTAGTCTATGTTTTCACTATTGCGATTTAAAGTGCGACTTTGATCCAACTTTACACTCTCTGGATCAAATTTAGCAAGTAGTGCAGGTACCTTTTCAAAGTCACCGATTTTTAAAGTCGCATTGATGGAAACAGGTGCCATTGAAATCAATGGGCTGTGACCTGTCATGCGACTTTGTGTGTCCAAAGTCCCATGACAAGTCACACCAGTGGAAACGTAGACTTAGTGTGGTTGCCTGTACTATGATCATTGTAGACTAACAGCTGAGACCCCAGATCACTTTCAGCTACACTGACAGTTGCCCTCCTCCTCTCCCCCCTATGATCCTATGATCAGCTCCTCCCATTCTGTATACACCCACTGGCTACACGGGAAGTGATGTCACTAGCTTTCAGTAACCACACCCACTTGCTGCTCTTGGACTGAGCAGGAAGAGGAATTGAAGTCATGTGACAGCACTAAAAACTGCAAAATAAAGGTAGAAAAACTGGGATTTTTTCTTTTTGACACATAAGGCTGAACTCCGCTCACATTAATGATTTTCAGGGAAGAATTTAGGGTATTAGGCTGGACTACTGCTTTAAATGACCCCTTTTTGGAAAGTAGACAGTCTAAGACTCTAAGGTATTTAGTATAAGGCGAGTTGAGTTTTTTTAAGTTGTAATTGTTGCCACAATTGTTTGGAAAATGATAAAAGTAAATAAAAATGTTTTTTTTTCCACAAAATTTTCATTTATAACAAGTTAGTTCTAATTACACCTCAAAAAACATTCTGCTACTCCTTCTGAGTATTGTAATACTACTTGTATTACAAGTACATATACACATACAGAGGCCCAACATCTAAGGAGCATTTTTACACATTTAATTCCCTGACTACCTGTTACATTTTTGGAGGCCCCAGAGCACCAGGACAGTGGAAACACCCAATAAATGACCACAATTTGGAAAGCAAATACCCCAAGTTATGTTCTAAAAGGCATAATGAGTCTTTTAAAATGTGCTTTTTTGCCACAAACTTTTGGAAAATGTGGTAAGAAAATTATTTTTTCCACACAAAGTTGTCATTTTCTAAGATATTTATAACACACATCATAGGCATACTAAGAATTACACAGTTATATAGTTGGTAAGGTTTAATACAGAATATACACCAGTTCATCTAGTTCAGCCTGTGTGGGTGTGGGAGTGTGTATGTTTGTGTTTATGTCAAAACTCTTCCAATATCCTTGTATATTGCATTCACTGAGATGCCCATCTAAAAGTTTTTTAGAACTATCAATACTTCCCACTGAGACCACTGATTGTAGAAGGGAGTTCCACATCATTACCACTCTAATAGTAAAGAACCCTTTACGCAGTTTAAGGTTAAACTGCTTCTCTTCCAATTTTATTGAATGGCCCGTGTTTTCTTAAGCTTCCTGAAAATGAATACTTTTTTTTTCTATGCTAGAATCATTGCTTTGTATATTGTTATTATATCTCCTCTAAAGTGTCTCCTCTCCAGTGAGAATGAGTTTAACCGCTTGCCGACCGTATACTGTAGATATACAATGGCAAGGTGGCTGGAGCAAATACCTAGTACGTGATTCAGCACTTCCAGGTTTGGGGCACACTGCCACTGCCGGAATGTTTCAGCTGTGATTAGACACAACAGGAGCTGATTGGCATGGACAGTGGACTTAATGCCCACCTATACTTCAGTGCACTGACAGAACAGCGGTCTGCCTATGTAAAGAAGGCAGATCACCATTCTGCCAATACAGAAGACATTGATCCTGTGTCTCTGCTAAGTAGATGCACCAACCCATGCCTTCTCCTAGTACAAACACCTGTCCCACAGTAATAAAGCATATGTTAGGTACACGTTTAACCCTTTGATAGCCCCCCGATGTTAACCCCTTCCCTGCCAGTGTCATTAGTACAGTGACAGTGCATTTTTTTTAGCACTGATCACTGTATTGGTGTCACTTGCCCCCAAAAAGTGTCAAAAGTGTCAGTTACTGTCCCAACTGTCCCCCGCAATATCGCAGTCCCACTATAAGTCGCTGATTGCCGCCATTATTATAAAAAAATATCCCACAGTTTGTAGGCGCTATAACTGTTGTGCAAACCAATCATTATATGCTTATTGTGATTTTTTTTGCCAAAAATATGTAGCAGAATACATATTGGCCTTCATTGATGAAGAAATCAGATTTTTAAAAAAAAAAAAATATTGGATATGTTTTAAAACAGAAAGTAAAAAATATTTTTATTGAAAAACAACAGCATGTACAATATAGATAACAATACAACAAGGTAACATATAGGATGCACGTTTTACCCTAAAAACATTAAGCATGTTAGACTATATGGGTCCAAAGAGTCATACATATGCAATGACAGAAACAATATGAACCAGGGGAAGGGGGGTGGCATGGGGAAAGAGGGGTTGAATATTCTCGCATGGGACAGGAGGAGAACATCAACCATCAAAAATCTGGATGACTCTGTACTGGCCATAAAATGTGTCATATGCCATAATAATGATTTGGGGTGCTAAGGGGGGATAGAGAGGATAATGGAGGGGGGGGTAGGGGACTAGAGTACATCCATGAGAGTCAGTTTCGAGTGAGGAGAGGAGAATTGTGTTCCTTTGAGAACAATGAGTTTATGGAAGTGCCTTAGACCTTCAATCCCCCCAAAGTGTTTGCAATCGAGGCTTGCAGGTACCATTTTGTATACTGGAAAGATGTCATCAAAGTTTTTCTTTCAGCATCATGGAAGTTTTGCTCAATGAATGAATGCCATCTAGTAAAAAATGTTTAGTGGAAATACATTTTCTGGTCTCCAGGTCGGTTTTTTCCATATAGAGTAAAGCTTTCAGGTCGTTGCACACCATAGAGATCGAGGGGGGGACGTTGGATGTCCAAGTTTTTAATATAGCTTTCTTGGCTGCCAAGGCGCAAAGATAAGCCCAATGGGGTACCCGTGTAGCTTTCCTGTCTGACATCCCTGGAGTTGGGCTTGGAACTTCACAACCAAAGAGCAAAAAGTGTGGGGACTTCTCCAGGCGGATGTCCAAAACGGAGTGAATAAAGTCCAACACTTGATCCCAAAATATTGAAATTGTATGGCAATGCCAAAATCTGTGTGCCAAGGTCGGCCTATTTTTACCGCACTTGAGGCAAATAGCAGTATTGGCCGGGTTATTCGCGTAGAAGGCTGGTATAAAAGCCCTGTGGATCAACTTAAATTGAGTTTCTCTCCATGTTTCCTTTCAGAATGTTCGGAGCCAAGTCTATCTGGGGAAAGTCAGAGCTCCACTTGTCAAACAGCATTTCCACCGTGAGTTTATTAGTGTGCAATATGGCTTTTTGCTTATATCGCAAAAAGTAAAAACCACAGAGATGATCAAATACCACCAAAAGAAACCTCTATTTGTGGAAAGAAAGCTCTATCACTGCACAACAGCGCAATTGTCAGTTAAAGTAACGCAGTGCCATATTGCTAAAATGGCCTGGTCATAAAGGGGGGGGGGAACCTTCCGGAGCTGAAGATGTTAGTATGTTTGTAGTTGTTCCTCATAACTTAGGTCCTCCAGTCCCCTTATTAGCTTTGTTGCCCTTCTCTGGACACTTTCCAGCTCCTGCAGATCCTTCCTGAGGATTGGTAACCAGAACTGGGCGGCATACTCAAGATGCGGTTTTATAAAGTGGCAGGATTATTGTTTTATCTCTTGAGTAAATACCATTTTCAATGCATGCTAATGTTCCGCTAGATTTGCTTTCCACAGCTTGGCATTGCATGTCATTACTAAGCCTGGAATCTTCCAAGACCCATAAATCATTTTCTATCCTGGATTCCCCCAAAGTTTCTCCCCATAGCAAGTAACATGAGTTGATGGAATGCGGTGCGACAGGCAGTGTGATATAGAACTACACTGTTTTTTTTGTTTTGTTTTTTTTAATAAAGGAATTGTCAAAAACTTGTATACTGTCTTTGTTTACATTGTAAACTTTTCTGCCCCAAAGCACCTTCCATGCTGAGGGCATGTGGCCTGGTATTCTTCAGGAGGGGGTGCTCGCTCATCCCCCCCCCCCCTTTCCTGGCCTTCCTGGCTGCATGCTCGAAAAAGAGTCTGGTTTGGATTTTGTGCTGGACTCCACACATTTTTTTAAATTTTGGCCTGGGATTCCCCTTAAAATCCATACCAGACCTGAAGGACCTGCTATAGATTAGTGGGGGACACCATGCAGTTCTTTTTTTGAATTTTCTATTGCCGGCATTTTTTTTTGTATTACATTTCAGCTGTCAGTGGGGAAGCCCGCTGACAGCTAATAAGTCATTGGTTGTTAAGGATGCTAAACTACCAGCTATTCTTTACACAGAATTCAAACCATCCGTGTTCCAACATGACTGCGCACCAGTGCACAAAGCAAGGTCCATAAAGACATGGATGAGCGACTTTAGGGTGGAGGAACTTGACTGGCCTGCAAAGAGTCCTGACCTCCAACCCATTAGAACATCTTTGGGATGATCTAGAGTGCAGACTGTGAGCCATTCCTTTTCTCTAACATCAGTGCCTGACCTCACAAATTTGCTTCTGGAAGAATGGTCAAACATTCCCATAGACTCACTCCTAAGCATTGTGAACAGCCTTCCCAGAAGAGTTGAAGCTGTTATAGCTGAAAAGGATGGGCCAATATTGCTACTGAATGTAGACTTAAAAATCTATGCCAAAATTCTTGCTAACAGATTACTTCCTTTTATCCCGTCCCTTTTATCCCCAGACCAAGTTGGCTTTATACCCAGAAGAGAGGCAAGGGATAACACCCTCACGGCAATAAATATTCACCACTATCTAACTAAAAACAAAATCCCAGGCTTTTTTCTTTCATTAGACGCAGAGAAGGCATTTGACAGGCTGGCCTGGGACTATTTAGAAGCGGTATTAAGGAACCTTGGATTAGGCCCCAGACTCCTTGGCTGCATAATGGCTTTATATCGCAACCCTTCTGCCAGAGTCAGGGTCAACAGCCTCCTGTCAAACGCCTTCCAAATAACAAATGGGACGAGACAAGGCTGCTCCCTTTCCTCCCTCCTTTTCATAATGACATTAGAACCCCTCCTGTGCTCTATACGGGCAAATGGAAACATAAAAGGAATTCAAATTGAACAAAAGCAATTCAAGATTGTGGCCTTTGCCGACGATATACTGCTATTTCTATCCAACCTTCATATCTCTATCCAACATCTATTACGTACTCTTAAGCTCTATAACTCAATATCGTATCTTAAGATAAACTATTAAAAATCTCAAGCTCTAAATATAACCCTATCTGACCACCAAGTCAAACTTTGTAAGCAAAATTTCCCTTTTAATTGGACTACAGATGCTATCACCTACTTAGGAATCCAACTCCCATCAAATCTAAACACTTTATTTGAGAAAAATTATGTTCCACTCCTCAAAACATTTGAGCAAGACTTGAAAACCTGGTGTAAAATACACTTCTCATGGTTTGGAAGAGCTGCAATCTTTAAAATGAACATCCTTCCAAGATTACTATATTTTTTTCAAACCCTTTCAATCCAACTTCCTCAATCCTTCTTCAAACAACTCCGCTCTCAATGCAGATCATTCATCTGGGCACATAAACCACCTAGAATTAACTTCACCCAATTAACAAAACCAAAACTCAAAGGTGGATTAGGTATCCCAGACCTGCAAAAATACTCTCAAGCATGCCACCTACAACGCATTGTAGATTGGAACACTCAGCAATGTTGTAAGGATTGGGTTGCTTTGGAACATTCTTTTTCTCAGATCCCACTCGCAGGAACACCATGGTGTACACCCGAAAATATTCCCCCAAACGTGATGAAACATCCTCTTATTGGCCCCACCCTGAAATGCTTCCACTCTGTATCTACTTCTCTAAAAATTTCCTCAGTTCCTGGCCCCTTGTCCCCAATTCTACACAATCCGGACTTCCCGCCAGGGAATAATAACCAATTATTTTCTCAAAACTCCCTAAACAACTCCACCAGAATCTCCCACTTTATACACCAAGGACAAATTCAGAACTCCGAAAACCTAAAAACCATGTCTAACTACATTGATCTCCCTTTTTGGAATTATATCCAAATAAGACACTTTATCATCCAGAGCCTACGGGAACGTGACAAACCTATTAAACGAACCCCCTTTGAAGAACTTTGCCTTGATCCTCACCCAAAACCCCATCTTATATCCAAACTATACTCCATTTTATGGGACAATACAAAGACTGGAGATGGGCACTTCTGCTGCACTTGGTCTTCTGACCTCCAAACCACATTGACAGAAAACCAATGGTCGAATATATTTTACGTGGCCCACAAAGGGTCCGTTAATGTCTCCACTCAGAAAAACAACTACAAACTCCTTTCCCAATGGTACCCCGCACCAGCCATGCTTCATAAATGGAATAGTTCTATAGAAAATAAATGCTGGAGATGCCATACAAATGAAGGTGATCTTCTTCCTATCTGGTGGAGCTGTTCCCATTTTGAAAAATTTTGGAAACAGATCCACTCCATCATTCTAAAAATCACTAACAACAATATAACTTTCTCACCCGTTACTTACCTCCTCCCCCTATTGCCGACAGCCAATAAAAAACATTGTAAATCACTTACTATGTTTCTAATCAATGCAGCCAGATTATGTGTGCCCAGACACTGGGGTACTCCTCAGACCCTTATTGAAAGAATGGTTACATCAGGTAGGAAAACTATCTGAGATGGAAGAACTCATTGCGATATCTCACGACACACCTACCAAATTTGCCTTAACGTGGAGTCCCTGCACTACTTATAAAACAACAAACCTGTATATTAGTCTTATGGAATAAAATAATCCTCCAAGCAAAATCCTGTAATAATTTGATATTACAGCCTCCTACCCACTCGGTTTCAGCTTTTCATATGATACTCCTATATTATACCCCCCCCCACTCTTTGCCTGCTCCCCCCACCCACCTGTGGGGAGTTAATGCTGGACATTGCCCCACCCCTCTCCTCCCCCTCCTCTTGCAATTGGTAATACAGGGAATTATCCCTTCATAGAAACCATATATGACTTAACCTTACATTATCAAAATTAGCAACAACATTTTATCCCTCATTATGTATTCCTCAATGTTATCTCATCAAGAGTGCTGTCATGTTACCTTTATATACATGTTATCTTGCTCATTACTCTGTACTTCGATATAACTTTGAACACCGAGAATGTTGATCGGATTGTTCTCATGTTTGTATGCATTGTCATGTTTGATTTCCTTTTTCAATAAAGTGTTTTGGAAAAAAGAAAAGGATGAGCCAACTCAATATTGAACCCTATAGACTAAGACTGGTATGTCAATAAAGTTCATGTGCGTGTAAAGGCATACAGTGTATATTGCACCATAGATCATTAATTTTACCAGGTGGCAGTCGCATGCTTCATTTAAAGCACCAACTCTTCCTTCTTTTTTATCCGCTAACATATCTCCTCTCCTCTCAAGTGTCTCTTCTCCATGGAGAATATGTTTAATGTTTGTAGAATCATATATAGAAGGCGCCAACCTAAAGTAGCTCTGTGTGTATATAAATCCTGCTCCTTTAAGTGTGAATCACACTAAAAATATTTATGAAATAGTTAAGTCAGGCGCTGTAACTTATCAGAATAAATATAAGCCGTGCTTTGTGTCCAATAGTTTACCTCTCTTTCTTTCCAATCAATGCTCAAAAAATAAACTCAATGCTAATATTAGCATGTAAAGAAAACATTAAGTGAAAAATAGCAAGGTGAAAATATAAATCCCATAATTCTAAATTCATAAGTTCATGTGCCACAACAAATACTGGAATGGTGCAAAAAATATTTTCCAAATGTGTATACTTAGTGTAAATAAACAACAGAAAATTGCAACAAATTGAAAAAATAGAAAAAATGGAAACATAAAAACAATAAAGATAATATACTGTCAGTCTTTATGACCATACACTGTGCTGCATGAAAGAGGAATACTAAGGACTTGAATCACGCTCTTCTCAAAATAAAAACAAGTGCTCCACCACATGCAACAATCTAAATGCACTCACTAGAGCCCCATGGTCACTAGGATCAATCACACCTTTAATCAATATAAGATGTAATATTCACAATCTCTTCAACAATGATCAAACAATTCTCCAATGGTGATGTTCTCCCATCAGGCAATTGGCCCTATTTTTCAGGAAATGAACAAATAACAAGGTGATTGTGCAGCACAGTTTATTAAGAAATAACCATAAAAACAAATAACATAAAAGTTAAATGAAGGCATTCCTGGCCATCACCAGCTCGATCAGCCTGCACAATGCCACTGGCAATTAGGGCTAGTTTTTGATTGCCAGTGACATTGTGCAGATTGATCGAGCTGGAGCCGGTCTGGAATGCCTTAACTTAACACAGCAACTAACTAAATGACTTTGTATGTTCTAGCTACCTTATCCTGCAGACTGTGTTACCCTAAGTTCTCTCCTTATTCAGAATTCACCTACAGATCACCTGATTCCTCCCTTGATGTACTGACACTAATCCATGGAATCCCTACAGTATACCTGTAAAACATGGACATTTGGTTAGGACTAATAATCGTATCCCTAGCCTCAGTCTATCCTGCTTTTCTCTAACACAAATCTTTAAACCAAAATAATGCATCTATTGCCATACCATGCATTAGTATGAACAGTGCCGAAGCCAAAAAGTATGAGTTGCCAAAAAAATGTCCACATTGATAAAAAGAATTAGATAACATCTTTAAAATCTTCAAAAAATAAAATAAAAATTACAGTCCAACAGTGAATGTCTCCATCTTCAGACCAATAAACATACATTTATAAGTGTTGGGGTGTGTGGCTTGGTCCCGATCCAAGATGGCTGCTTATCTCCTGCACCTCAAGGCCTGATCCTTTACCTGCATAGCCCGCAAACACCCTTAACCATTCCTGCAATTAGGGGGAGCACTTCCAGAAGCACCTCGGCTACCTGATCCCGGTCTCCTAGGCAACCAGAGACACAAATCAGCCGCAATATCCCGGAAATATTCCGCACACAGCCCAGGGACACACCGAGGCCTACTCCTTCTCCATTCCAGCAAACCCGCTCCCGCTCGCCGAGTCCACTCCAGCGCCAGAGCCCGATCACCTCTGACCCACCCAGGCAACCAGCCTTGCTGTCCTTTGCGAATCTTCAACTAGTGGCTGCCGACATCAAGTCTGACATTAAATCTACCCTCTCTGCGGTGATATCAGAGCTTCGGAGCGACTTTCAGGCTATGGTACTGCTATGGTGGAAAAAGTAGAGACTACTACCGCCCACCACGATGCGTCTCTGTGCCATGTTCAACAGGTCACAGAGTCTCATGCTGCCCGTCTCCGAGATCTTAACCGGCATATTGAGGATCTGGACAATATAGGCCGGCGGAAGAATTTGAGAGTCAGAGGTATTCCTGAGAGCGTGGAGCATCAGAATCTCCCACAGGCTGTCTCATCGATCGGCAACGACCTGTTGGGCAGACCACCTGACTCTCCAGTTGTCATGGAGTGCATTCACAGAGCCCTTCGCCCTAGAGTGAGGGAAAACGACCCACCTAGGGACGTGGTGTGCTGCCTGGCTGACTTCCAACTTAAGGAGGATGTACTGAGAAATGCTAGGATTAGGCAACACATCCCCTTCCAGGGTGCCGAAATAAAGATGTACCAGGATTTATCCAATATCACCCTACAAAGAAGGAGAGAATTGCGCCCTTTGCTGGATGAGCTCTGCTCCAGGGCTATCATATACTGATGGAAGTTCCCCTTCGGTCTCTCTGCCACTTCGCAAGGCCGCACAGCACTTCTACGGGTCCCTGAGGATCTGGATCACTTCTGTACAACCCTCGCCACCCCTTATGTCAACTTACCTAATTTATACAGTGAATTCCGCATTTCACCATTACACAGAGCTGCTTAAATGGAGGGTATCCAGCCGGCTGGAAACTACAGCATTGGCAGACGCAGAGCATACCCGTCCTCTTCACCACCTGCTAGGAGAGATGGGGCCCCCCGCAACGGCAGCCCAACTGTGTTTCCTGACTATAGTAGGACTAGACACACACCGTGAGCACTATGATCCTTCTCTGTGAGTACATGTCATCCCAGTGCCCAATGTTTTTGCTTCCTCTTATCCGAATTTGCTCGTCCGTCTGCAGCTTCTTCTCCTCCTCCATGTAACACAGAGACCTACTACTACCCTTCTCTTCACTCTAGGATCCCACCCCGCTCATTCGAGTGGCCCCGACGCAACGGATCAATACCCGGGTACAGTTTGGTTAACCGAGACTGCCCCCCCCATCTGCTTTCATTAGCTGCACATATGGACCCGTGCGCTTTTCCCCTCAGGCGCCTGTAACATCTCTGGCCACTGTCACCTGTGGAGACCCCCCCCCCCCAGCTGATGCATGGACCAGGGGTTTCTGCGGACTACTCGCCCTCCTCTCCGGCTCCCTTCCCAAGGAACTTCTCTTCTGGACACATTTATGCCTACCTATCAGATGGATGGATTCTTGCACTGACCCTCTATCTCCTACTGTGGAATAATCCCATGCTACTCGGCTTATCCAGGTTTCCAGAGAGTATTGCTACTACTGTTTGCCTTTTAGTATGCTACTCGATCCTAATTCCCATATATTATTAATAAGATTCTGCCGTGCATCTGTGGGTTTAGACTGTATTTCACTTTTGTTTTTTGCTCCTTCAGTGACTGCATCCTAGACATGTTTAATCCAGGAATTTGAGATAGCCCTATATCCACTACAGGTTGGGTATGACATGGGCAGGGGAAGGGGGAGGGAAAAGATAGGGGGGAGGGAGAGGGGTGGAGAAAGGATTTTCTTGTTTTGTTTTTGTAATACCTGGGGAGATGCCACGCAGCTCTGTGTCTCTGTCATTGCTCATGTGGCAGCGGGCTAACTGTCGCTTAGCGGATGAATATTCACAGACTGGCAGTATACTCCCATGACTTATAATATTGTGTACATGTATAGGGGTAAAGTTGTCCGGGGTTCACAAGTCTCTTAGGTATTAATCGGAACTGGGAAGGGGATTTGGCTGCCCCTACTGTTCAGGTCTGTCTTTACATTTTATGTTGCTGCTCATTTTACCCCTACGGGCGTTTTGGTCTCCCTGCTTTGTTCTCATGTACCTCCTTTGAGACACTGGGCTCTGACAGGTCCTCCTCTCCTCCCCTTTGTTTAAAGATTTACAATTTTTTTTTTTTACACTTAACGGTGTCTGGTTGGTCTCCCTACCCACACGTCCTGTCCTGCATTTCGATTGTATTGCCTCCTACCCCCTCTTCTCAATTTTATTAACTTTGGTTCCCCTTACTACCCAGATTGCCACCATAGGTCGCGTTGCTAATCCGTCACTACCTCCTCAATAATGTCCCTACCCAGAACTTTGAAAATTCCCAGGAGCTCCCCACGGCCCCTCCCATTACCCCCCCCCCCCAGCCACCCTATCAACCTGGCTCTATTGTAAGAGTTGACCCTACAATACCCCTTTCTGCCCTGGTACTTTCATGCCCACTAGTTATTGACCTCTCTTATATAGCAATGTGTATTTTCTTACTCTCATACCTCCTTTACATGCGCCCTCCCCATACACGATCACTCTATTTGGGCTCCCTTTACTGCTACCAATGGCCCAACGGGTGCTTGGCGCTGACTTCCATTTTTGTACCCTCTTCCCTCCACACTCGCCAACGGCTGAGGTTCTACCTCTCCCGAACTTACTCCGACTACTTCCCCCCAATAGCCCCCTTACTGGGTGCCATAGCTGGTCTACAAGCACTCACGGACTTTACATACCCCCCCCCGAGCCTCCCCCATCCCTTGCAGGAAGATCTTCTTGTATACCTCCTCTTCTGCTTTCTTCCTATATATCTCTACTTTCTGCCCCTCCACCCCCTTTAAATTTATTTTGTTTTTATTATTTTTTATTTTTTTTAGTTTGTGCGTGTGTGTTGCCCTCCCTGCCTACAGCATGCCGCGTACCCCTCTGTCCCATCCGACTGTCCAATGGCTGAATATTGTATCCCTGAATGCCAAGGGCCTCAATACCCCACAGAAGAGGTCTACAGTTTTAATGATTATGCGTAGGCTCAGGGCGGATGTGTTTTTTTTACAGGAGACCCACTTTTGCTCTGATGCCATCCCTCGCTGCAGCAACGGATATTATCCTACCGTATTCCACGCCACTTCCGCGGATTCTAAAACTAAAGGCGTCTCGATTCGATTGCTAAATCTATCCCACTGACTATTTTGGCCTCCCTAGCGGACGCCCAGGGTCGCTACCTTTTCTTGACAGGTTCTCTCAATAATACGCTTATCACACTAGTGAACATATATAGCCCTAATTCCTCACAAGTACCCTTCTTCAGATCTGTAGTCGCAGACCTGATACCTTTCCAAAAAGGCACTTTAATTTTTGGGGGAGACTTCAAAGTCCCCTTGGACCCCCTGTTGGATACCTCCTTAGGTTCCTCTTGCCTTCCCTACAAGGCGTTGAAACAAATCAAGTTGAGCCTTCAAGAACTGCTGATTCATGACTCTTGGCGCACCATGCATGTCATGGTCTTACCTTCTTGCTGTTCTCCTTCGTTTGACATGTGCTGGCGGCCATCTTGGTTTCTGGGTTTCTTGTAGCCTCCCACCCTGCGGCTCCTCCTTCCCACTGGGAGGAGCTGGATGCCTAGCTCATATTTATAGGAGGTCTGTGGCTTCAGTTCCTTGCTTGGTCCTCCTGTGTTCACATGCTTCTAAGACTGCTGCTGCTTCTGGTTCCTGATCCTGGCTTCGTCTGACTACCCTGCTGGTTCCTGATCCTGGCTTCGTCTGACTACCCTGCTGGTTCCTGATCCTGGCTTCGTCTGACTACCCTGCTGGTTCCTGATCCCGGCTTCGTCTGACTACCCTCCTGGTTCCTGACCTCTGGCTTCGCAAGGACTCTGCCTCGGTTTCGCCATCCGTTTGGACTTTTGCTTTACAGCTTGATTTTCAATAAAGCCTTCTTATTTTCACTTATCTGTTGTTGTACGTCTGGTTCATGGTTCCGTGACATTAGGACCAAGCCATGAATTCTGACGGTACAGGGCCATCCTCGCTACCCACGCTGGTTGCCAGACTTGATCAGCAGGATCACCTGTTGGGTCGGTTCGCCGTGGCGTTGCAAACCCTGCTTGAACGCACGGCTCATTTCGCTCCCGTTGCCGATGGGTCGGTTGTCGCTCCTGGGCCCGCTCCTACTGCCGCTCCGGTTGTTGCGCCAGAGTCTACCCCGACACCTGTTGTTGCGCCTGCGGTGTTTCGGGGTATGACCGGTCCTGCCCCCCTTCCACAGCGCTTTGGGGGAGAGCCAACTCAGTGCCGAGGTTTCCTTAACCAGGTGGGCATTTATTTCGAGTTGCTGCCACATGCCTTTCCCACTGAGAGATCAAAGGTGGGCTTCTTAATTTCGCTGCTCTCGGACAAGGCCTTGGCCTGGGCCAGCCCTTTATGGGAGAACAACAATCCGGTGGTTGCCGAGTTTTCCGGTTTTGTTGCTTCTCTTCGGAGGGTATTCGATGTGCCGGCTCGTGCTGCCTCTGCTGCGAAGCTCCTTATGTCCATCAGACAGGGTTCACGATCCGTAGCTGAATACGCCATTGAGTTTCGTACCCTGGCAGCAGAGGTGGGCTGGAATAATGAGGCTCTGGTCGCTGCTTTCTCTCATGGTCTCTCGGATGCCTTGAAGGATGAGGTTGCAGCTAAGGACCTACCAGTGGAGCTCGAGTCTCTTATTTCTTTCTTGATTTTGATTGACACCAGACTCAGGGAGAGACCTTCCTTTAAGGAGAGTCTGCGGAGGCCTCCTAACAGATTGGCGCCTACCTTTGCTGTCCCACCCGTGCCTCCCTCTCCTCCCACGCCTCCTGGGGATGACTTGGCTGGGGGTGAACCCATGCAGCTGGGCTTTGCTCGCCTGTCCGAGGGGGAGAGGGTACTCCGAAGACGCGAGGGTCGATGCATGTACTGTGGTCTCGGTGGGCATTTTCGGTTGGCATGTCCGAACCGTCCGGGAAACGCTCGCACCTGAGATCCTGTCGGGGGCAGATCTTGGGTGGAGTCTCCTCGTCCCCGGTTTCCCGTGTTGACAAACCACTGATCACTGTTGTCCTCTCCTGGGTCGGGGGCTCAGTGACGACCCAGGCGTTGGTGGACTCTGGTGCTGGTGGTTTGTTCATTGATAGTGTGTTCGCTGCCGCCAATTCCATTCCTCTGCAGGCCCGAGGTTCTCCACTGGCTCTTGAGGCGATAGATGGCAGACCCCTTCTGCCGCCACACGTGACTCATGAGACCCTTCCAGTGGGGATAGCCATTGGTGCCGTTCACAGAGAGTCGGTCTGCTTCCAGGTTATTTCGTCTCCACACTACTCGGTGGTCTTGGGGTACCCCTGGCTCCAGAAGCATAATCCGACTTTCGATTGGAGATCGGCCGAGATCCTCTCGTGGTCACCGCAGTGTGGGGCTAGTTGCATCCATGGGCCTGTCAAGTTGCTGTGTACTTCCTCTGACTCTCTGTTTCCTCCTGAATACGAGGAGTATTGGGATGTATTCGATAAGGTGCGCGCGGTTGCTCTACCTCCGCACCGCCCATACGATTGTGCCATCGAGTTACAACCTGGTGCTGTTCCTCCTCGTGGCAAGGTCTATCCACTGTCGGTAGCGGAGAATGAGGCCATGGAGGAGTACGTGAAGGAGGCGCTTTCACGCGGACACATTCGCAAATCCTCGTCCCCGGCAGGGGCTGGATTTTTCTTTGTGAAAAAGAAGGGCGGTGAGTTGAGGCCTTGCATCGATTACAGGGGTCTCAATCGCATCACGATCAAGAACGCTTACCCGATACCCTTGATTTCCGAGCTGTTCGATCGCCTTAAAGGGGCCACGGTCTTTACCAAACTCGACCTGAGGGCGGCATATAACCTCGTAAGGATCAAGGCGGGCGATGAGTGGAAGACCGCGTTTAATACCAGGACCGGTCATTATGAATCCTTGGTTATGCCCTTTGGGTTGTGCAATGCGCCCGCAGTCTTTCAGGAATTCATTAACGATGTTTTCCGTGACCTGTTGCAGCAGTGTGTGGTGGTCTATTTGGATGACATCTTGGTATATTCTGAATCCATGGAGACCCACATTCTGGATGTCAGACGAGTGTTGCAATGGTTACGAGAGAACAAGCTGTTCGGTAAGCTTGAGAAATGCGAATTTCACCGATCCCAGGTAACCTTCTTAGGTTACATCATTTCCGCTGAGGGGTTCTCCATGGATCCTGAGAAGGTTTCGGCTGTCTTACAGTGGCCCCAGCCCAGTGGTCTTCGCTCCCTGCAGCGCTTTTTGGGCTTCGCCAATTATTATCGGAAGTTCATCAGGGACTTTTCCATGCTAGCCAAGCCTCTCACGGATCTGACCAGGAAGGGCAGTAATTCCCAGGTCTGGCCGCTCGAGGCCATCCGAGCTTTTGAGGCTCTAAAGTCCGCCTTTGTGTCGGCTCCGATTCTGTCGCATCCCAACCCTGGGTTGCCCTTTGTCCTCGAGGTGGATGCGTCTGAGACGGGAGTAGGTGCCCTTCTGTCTCAGCGTAGAACACCAGAGGGTCCTCTGCTTCCTTGTGGGTTTTACTCCCGGAAACTGTCTTCCACGGAGTGCAACTATCAGATTGGTGACAGGGAGTTATTGGCCATCGTGCAGGCCCTTAAAGAATGGAGGCACTTGCTCGAGGGTTCGGTGGTTCCGGTCCTCATCCTGACGGACCACAAGAATCTGACCTACCTTTCTGAGGCCAAGAGATTGACACCACGTCAGGCCAGATGGGCTCTGTTCTTGTCACGTTTTAATTACGTGGTCTCCTACCTACCCGGTTCCAAGAACATCAGGGCGGATGCCTTATCACGGCAGTACTCCGACCTGTCCAGGGAGGAGTCGATTCTGACTTCGGTCATACCTCCGAATCAGATCCTGGCCGCCATTCGCACCAGCCTGACCTCTCCCCTGGGTGAGCAGATTTTGGCGGCTCAATCTGGTGCTCCCTCTGGGAGACCCAACGGCAGATGTTTTGTGCCTGAGGAGTTGCGCACTCGGTTGTTGCGAACCTACCATAACTCCAAGACCGCGGGGCATCCTGGAAAGAATCGGCTGTCCTGGGCTGTTTCACGTCTGTTCTGGTGGCCTTCCCTACGTTCCGACATCGCCGCATATGTAGCGGCATGCTCCGTTTGTGCCCAGAGTAAGTCCCCTCGGCACCTTCCGTTGGGCCTTCTGCAACCCATAGCCACCGGGGAGCGCCCATGGTCACACCTGGGGATGGATTTCATTGTGGACCTCCCTGCATCCCGAGGCCATACGGTCATTCTCATGATTGTGGATCGATTTTCCAAAATGTGCCACTGTGTTCCTCTCAAGAAGTTACCCTCTGCACAGGAGTTGGCCACGATTTTTGCCAGGGAGGTCTTCCGGTTGCACGGTTTGCCCAAGGAGATTGTGTCGGATCGGGGGAGTCAGTTTGTGTCCAGGTTCTGGCGCGCCTTTTGCTCCCAGTTGGGGATTCATCTCTCCTTCTCCTCGGCCTACCACCCTCAGTCCAATGGGGCCGCAGAACGATCCAATCAGGCCTTGGAGCAATTCCTTCGTTGCTATGTCTCCGATCACCAAGACAATTGGGTTGACCTCCTGCCTTGGGCTGAGTTTGCCAGGAACATGGCGGTGAACTCTTCCTCTGGGACGTCTCCCTTCATGGCCAATTATGGGTTCCAACCTGCCGTGTTACCGGAGGTATTCTCTCCCCAGGATATTCCGGCTGTGGAGGATCACCTTTCCGTCCTACGTGCTTCTTGGGTACAGATCCAGAAGTCCCTTGAGGTCTCTGCGCAGCGCCAGAGACTCCAGGCTGATCGCAGACGAGCGCCTGCTCCTTCCTACCAGGCCGGAGACCGTGTATGGTTGTCCACCCGCAACCTCAACCTTCGAGTGCCCACTCCCAAGCTGGCGCCTCGCTTTGTTGGTCCCTTCCGAGTGCTTCGCAGGGTAAACCCTGTAGCCTATGCCCTTGCGCTTCCTCCTGGCATGCGGATCTCCAACGTGTTTCATGTCTCCCTGTTGAAGCCACTGGTGTGTAATCGTTTCACTTCCTCGGTTCCTCGGCCCCGTCCGGTCCAAGTGGGCAATCGTGAGGAGTATGAGGTGAGCAATATCCTGGACTCACGCCTGGTCCGCGGTCGGGTGCAGTTTTTGGTTCATTGGCGTGGTTATGGTCCAGAGGAGCGTTCCTGGGTTCCCTCCGCAGATGTCCATGCTCCTGCCTTGCTCCGAGCCTTCCACGCACGCTTCCCTCAGAAACCGTTCTTTACTCCGCGGAGGAGGGGCCCTTGAGGGGGAGGTACCGTCATGGTCTTACCTTCTTGCTGTTCTCCTTCGTTTGACATGTGCTGGCGGCCATCTTGGTTTCTGGGTTTCTTGTAGCCTCCCACCCTGCGGCTCCTCCTTCCCACTGGGAGGAGCTGGATGCCTAGCTCATATTTATAGGAGGTCTGTGGCTTCAGTTCCTTGCTTGGTCCTCCTGTGTTCACATGCTTCTAAGACTGCTGCTGCTTCTGGTTCCTGATCCTGGCTTCGTCTGACTACCCTGCTGGTTCCTGATCCTGGCTTCGTCTGACTACCCTGCTGGTTCCTGATCCTGGCTTCGTCTGACTACCCTGCTGGTTCCTGATCCCGGCTTCGTCTGACTACCCTCCTGGTTCCTGACCTCTGGCTTCGCAAGGACTCTGCCTCGGTTTCGCCATCCGTTTGGACTTTTGCTTTACAGCTTGATTTTCAATAAAGCCTTCTTATTTTCACTTATCTGTTGTTGTACGTCTGGTTCATGGTTCCGTGACAATGCACGCGCGTGATAAGGATTTCACGTTTTTCTCCCCGCTTCATCGCAAATACTCTAGGATAGATTATCTCTTCCTATCCCAAAAATACTTGATATACCTTACTGAAGCCATAATTGAACCCTCTTATACTTTCTGGTCACAACCCTGTCGCAATGACATTGTCCCTGCCGCTCTCCACTCCCCGAGACAGGGTCTGGAGATTGGATGTCTCCCTGCTTACAGATCCTGTTAAACTTTCCGAAATACGTTCCACCCTTGTAGACTATTTTTGACTCAACTCTACCCCTGACACATCTTTAGTGACTCAATGGGCAGCACATAAGTGTGTCATCAGGGGTAAATTTCTGGCGCTTTCCTCAGCCCTTAGGAAACAAAAGGAAGCGACTTTCTCTGATTATTTAAAGCAAATCAATAACCTTGAGAAGGTGCATAAAAAAACGCTAGCACAGGCCACATTCTCCACGCTGCTGGAGACTCAGGAAAACTTCCGATGAAATTGGACAGGAGAACAAACAGAAGCTTCTTGCTGTCCCAAAAGCTCTTTTTACGAACACGGTAACAAGAATGGCCGTCTTCTTGCGAGAGCATTGCATGCCCAGAAAGTTAAAACTGTCGTTCATCACCGCCGCTCTGATTCTGGATCGCGGGTGACGAATATCAGAGACATTGCAAACTATACTATTGTCAACTATACGACCTACCGTGAGGAGACTCGCATCCCTCTAGTGCCTCTTTGAGGGCCCGCACTATTGCCAATTTTCTCGCTAAGAACTTGACTCAAGCCGTATCCCCTGACTACAAAACCACCCTGGATGCTCCAATTACCCACCTTGAGTGGGCAACGGCACTTAAACAACTTAAACCTAACAAGAGTCCGTGTCCGGACGGATTATCTGCTGCCTGTTACAAATCCTTAGCTGACACCTTAGCTTCTCTGTTCCTAGTGGCTTTTAACTCTCTTTCCTCCGACAACCCTTTATCCCCATGCATGCTTGAGGCCCACATAGTTGTAATCCCAAAAGAGGGGAAAGACCCGTCCTCCCTGTCCAGCTATAGACCAATATCTCTACTGAACGTAGACGTGAAGATCTTTGCGAAAATTATGGCGAACAGGCTGCTCCCACTCCTCTCTAAAGGGATTCATTGCGACCAGGTGGTCTTTATCCCTGGACGTGAGATTTTTAGGTTTATCACATTGCACAATCAATTTGTTTTTTCAGCTCCCGGTCACTGTTTACAATCAGGAGCCAAGAGGATGGACTCTCTAACAGGTGATCACTGTGACAGCAAATCACAGTAATTACACGATCAGAAATCCCAGTAGACGCCTCCCGTGGTAGTGGTACAACCTCTTATTTTTTAACCAAAATAGGGTTATCCATTAAAGTAATTACGGTATAATTTATAAAAATAATTATGCCTATTCTGCGAATTATAGTTTCAGATTAGATTTTATCATATAAGTATTTTAAAATTAGATCTAGATTAAAATCATGACGGCTAGCACTTGGATCATTCATTCAGTACATATGTTTTGGCAAGTTACATTTGAAAAAGAGCTTCAGCTAGGCAGTGACAGAGCTCTTGCTGGAGAACACATAACAATTTTGTATTGAAGAGGACCCTTCACTTCATTACATTTAAAACTGTCTGGGGCTCTGCCATTGCTCCTGCCTTCTGTGACACACATTTAACTGCAGTCTGACATTTTATTATTGTACTTGGGTTCCTTCATAAGTTCAGAACAGAGGAAGTGTCATCAAATGTTTCAGCACAAAACAATCAAAAGGGACCAATCCGTTCAGAAAAAAATTGCATTCAGCTTTTTTTTAATCAAATGCATTGAATATTATCATTATTTTTCTTAATTCTTCCTAAGACTAATGGTTCTAATGCAGGTCGCTTAATTGTATTGAAAAATTATCAAGGGGAACAATAGATGTTGTAAAAGATGTTATGCTTAAAGAAAGACAGTAGAGCAGGGTTTCTCAAACATTTTACCTTGGAGGAATCTCTCGGGGAGCTCCTGAAAAAATGTTCACATCTACAGCTCACAGAACATTGGTATGATCAGCGAGCTGTTAATATAACAGTTGCTTTTAGAAATAATATTAAATAATAGAATCAAATTTAAAACAAAATTATTAAATGTAAAACTTGTGCTCACTTTTTTCTACACAGATGCTTATTTCTGGGTCGACCTTGAGATAAGCAGTGTACAGGGGGGAAGCAGAGTGGGGTACAGGAGATCAGCATGGCAGAATACAGTAGATCAGCAGGGCAGAACACTGAGGGGTCAAGAAGGCACAGTACACAGGGGCAGGAGGGCACACTACATGGGGAAGCAGGACACATTACATGGGGAGGATGCAGTCACATTATATGAGAGCAGGGCATTTTACATGAGAGCAAGTTACATTACATAGGAGCAGGGCACAATAAATGATTGCAGAAGACATTACATGGGAGAAGGGCATATTACATAAGGGCAGGCAGAAGAATGCCACCAGCACACTGTGAAACTCCATTGTGGGTCCAAAGCTTTATTCAGCAATCACATTGTTATAGCAAAACCAATATTTCAGAGCCTCACAGGACCCCTTCATCAGGCAAGTGACAAAATGTGTTACAACCAAGAATTTGTTTAAAATACTGTCCACCAATCAGTGCGCAGAAAATTAAGCTAAACTACACCCCTTGACATCATAATTATTTCATATTCCCGCCATATACATAGACTTATGCAAACTGACATAACAAAAACCACTTGCATACATGCAGTAATGAAATCAGAAAAGCACAATATGTGGTACATGAGAAGTGTGTATTATGGTCACATATTTCCAAATAAAACTCCGCTGGATGTGCTGTAAGAAAAGCGCACAGTGTAACCGCAAACTATGAACAAACAGGGCAGACGGGAAGCTGACCGGAAAGTATAGTGTATACCTATTGCTAGAAGCCAGAGGAGGTGTGTCTTGCCCATCCGATACACCATGGGACCTGTATATTGCAGCATGCCCGCTGCCGGTGTCATGTAAATACATAATGCCAGCATCGGATGCCAGCACCAGAACTGATCAGCAGTAGATGGGAAATGGAAGATGAGAAGAACAGAAGGGGAAAGGAACTAAGGACAAAGGAAATGTATCAGCTGTAGATGGGAAATATAAAAATAGAAAAACTATGGAAATAAATAAATAAATAAATAAAAAATCTAAATAAAAAAGAAACATTATAAAAAAAAATGAAAGATCAAAGCCTAACAGGAGAACTAAAATCTTTTGGTTAAAAATGAGATAGAACAAAACAAAAAATGGAAAAAAAAATTAAAGAGGCAAAAAAACACCCACAAATAATGATACAAGAAAGAGAAAAACTCACAAAATCAAAAATTAGAAAAAAAAAAAAAGTAAAAACTGATAGTACAAGAAGTACAAGTAGAGACACCATATGAGAGCCTGGATGGTAGGGGCAAGAACAATGTAGAAAACAGCTCACCTCTTCAAAAGTGAATAACAAAAGAGGTTATGTACACTAAGGGACCATATACAAAATTCAATCATAGCTTGCCATTGTAACCGGAGCTCATCTGTTGTCAAGAAAACAAAGATATGATAGATTGCTATTCAGACCCCCCCGGATGTACAGTGCTGAGTTTGTATATCCAATACGCCTAACAGCGAAGAAGGAGGCAATCACAGTTTCCTCCTCTTGCCGGTTGGCTGATGTGTTCAATGACCATGCCCCTTAATTCATGTACTTTATGCTTCTGGGAAGTGAAATAAACTGTTACAGGTTTTCTATGGTCAATGGATTCACAGAAAAATACCATTCAGGTGGTTCACAAACTTGTAAAAAACAGACAGCTCACCTTCCCAAATGAGGAGGATATCATCTATGTATCTTAGCCAACACTTAACATGGTCAACAAAAAGGGTTGTGGGATAGATATTGTGTTCTTCCATTTGTCCAACACATCATTTCACAAATGAGGGGGCAGCAGGACTGCCCGGGGCTGTGCCTCAGATTTGGACATATATGGTCGTCTCAAATGCAAAAAAAATGACTTTTGATCACAAAATGTAAACACCTAATCAAATATTTGCATGGGAGATTCTGGGCAATCGATTTGGATAGAAAGTATATACCAGTCCGCAGTTTCATTTAGTATGCTTGTGTATAGGGACAAAATGTCCATAGTTACCAATTTCTTATTTGCATCGAATGTCGAGAATCTCCTGAGTTTTTCCAAAATGTTACTTGTATCCCTGACATATGGTGACAAATTCCTAACAAGCGACTGTAGATAAAAGTCTGTCAACTGACCCAATGACTGCGTAATCGACCCAGAGCCTAAATTTTAAAAGGGGTTGTTCCCTGGTGAACCTTGGTGATCTTGGATGCTCATCCATAAGGAACTTTGCAGTCTCTTTAGAGATTCTGCCGTTTGATCAACCAATGTTTATAAGACCGTCCAAGGCATTTTTGATGCATTGTGTTGGGCCCCTGGGGAGTTGCGCATAATTTGTGGAATCTGATAACATGGGTTTTATTCCTTCCCTGTAGCCCTTATAGTCCATGACCATGATTGCTCCACCCTTATCCACAGGCTTGATGATAATATTTTTATTATCCCTGAGTGTTTAAATGTCTCAGATTCCTCAGGGATCAGGTTAGCATATCTCCTCATGGATGTACCAGAGAGAACATCATGTTTCAGAGTTCAGATGTAGCTGTCAATGGACTGGTACTGACCAGTAAGCATGAATTTGCTCTTTAGTTTAAAAGGTTGACCTGTGGTCAATGCCATGGTTTCTGCATTTGTGTTGAAGTGTGGAAGAATTGTTTAATTTTTGTTCTTTCAAACTAAAACAATTATATTTCAAAATCAAATTGGTTGAATCTTGCCCCAGGACAAAATAAAAGGCCTTTTGATAGAAGGCACAACTCACTCTTTGTGATGCCCCTGGATGAGAGGTTGATCACCAGACTTGTCTGCATGTGCGTTGTCGGCCGCTGAGTGTTTGATAGGTGCTGTGACCTCCTAATATCTCTCCTGGTTCTTGGACATATCTGCTCCATGAAAAAAGGGGAGTGGTGAGCTCAGTATTGTGAGCTGTGGAGCAGCTAGCTGCAGCGGCTTCGCTATCAGTCAAAGAATTCTCTGTTGGCCGATCACTCTTGGAAGTGGTAGGAGGGTTCCCTTTTTGTAGTTTATTGGGTAGAGGGTGAGCAGTTTCCTTCTAGGCCTAGTGACCCTGGTTAACCATGATACATCCTACCTTCTTGGTAGTGCTCGTTAATCTTTTTAAATGTGTGTCTTTTGGATTGCCTCTTTTTTGCAGTGTATGTTGCAATCTCCCTATTAATATCCTGTAGTGCAACAGTCTGTTTACCCTTGTCCTGTGTAGGCAGTTCCAAAGTTGTTCTGGTTCAGTGAGATCTGGGTAGATACTTCAAACCACATTTTGCAGAAATCACATTTGTGCCGACCGATGGTTGGTTGGTTTCTAATCTGGAAGCCCCTTGGAATCGTCCTCGCTATAATATTCCAACAAGGTTTGCCCATGCAACTGGAGATCCACTTGTCTTTTCTTTTAACTTTTGATTTCTCTCAATCAGTCAGTGGCTGTGTCAGATCCAAATGCCTTGTCAGAATCAGGTGGAAAGTGAATAGATTCAATGTATTCCTGACTGTAGATATATCCAAAATTGGATGATGGAATTACGTCCGAGGCCATTTAGTTATAGGCAGTCTACACATGAAATTGGTCGGTGAATGTGGTGTCCAGACCTCTTGCAGGCATATCCAAGATGAAATACCCTCTTAATAGATAGCCAACAGGGGTGCTGTATGGGACACCAGTTAGGGGATACCAATGCACAATCCCAATGCACATGTTCCTGGATAATGGCTGTACATAAAGAGGTAGGTAGGTAGGTAGGTAGGTAGGTGCTGTAGTGACCATTGTCTGGAAGCTAAGATAGTAAAGGCAGTAGAACGTCACCAGCACGCAGTGGATCTCCAATGTGGGTCCAAAGCTTTATTCAGTGATTACATTGTTATAGTAAAAGCCTCACCAGCTACATGCAGTGTGAATATATCCTAAACAGTGCAAGTTTAGGAAATATTTACTGTACCTACAGGTAAGCCTTATTATAGGAAAATGTAAAATGAGTAAATACAATCCTTCAATAATAAACAATATAAAGTGCACTTGGTGATAAAAGTATGACAATAAAAAATAATATATATAAAAGATATATATAAAAATACAATAATCAAAAATGCTTTGGTGCTAAAGTGAATTAGTGCAGAATAAAGTGCAGTCCAAAATTAAGAGTCCATTAAAATATTCAAATAAAGTGCTGGACAGAAAGTGCTTGATGTGCTCCACGCAGTGATATAAGTGCTCCAAACGGCCCCTTTTGGGGATCCACTCACCAGATGCTAAAGAGTAATCAAGCCTCAATAAGCAGTAACTCTCCAAAACAGTCCTGGGGATGGATGGATCTGTATCCCACCAGACGAGCCTCCAAACTTTGCTAATGGTCTCTCTCAAAATAAAGAGGAGGAGCCAGACATAGTGAAGCCCGTAATGACTTTTATTAAATATACAGTGCCCTGAGAAAGTATTCGGCCCCCTTGAACTCTGCAACCTTTTGCCACATTTCAGGCTTCAAACATAAAGATATAAATCTGTAATTTTTTGTAAATGATCAACAACAAGTGGGATACAATCATGAAGTGGAATGAAATTTATTGGATATTTCAAACTTTTTTAACAAATAAAAAACTGAAAAATTGGGAGTGCAAAATTATTCAGCTCCCTTAAATTAATACTTTGTAGCGCCACCTTTTGCAGCGATGTAAGTCGCTTGGGGTATGTCTCTATCAGCTTTGCACATTAAGTGACTGAAATTTTTGCCCATTCTTCTTTGCAAAACAGCTCGAGCTCAGTGAGGTTGGATGGAGAGCGTTTGTGAACAGCAGTTTTCAGTTCTTTCCACAGATTCTTGATTGGATTCAGGTCTGGACTTTGACTTGGCCATTCTAACACCTGGATATGTTTATTTGTGAACCATTCCATTGTAGATTTTGCGTTATGTTTTGGATCATTGTCTTGTTGGAAGACAAATCTCCATCCCAGTCTCAGGTCTTTTGCAGACTCCATCAGGTTTTCTTCCAGAATGGTCCTGTATTTGGCTCCATCCATCTTCCCATTAATTTTAACCATCTTCCCTGTCCCTGCTGAAGAAAAGCAGGCCCAAACCATGATGCTGCCACCACCATGTTTGACAGTGGGGATGGTGTGTTCAGGATGATGAGCTGTGTTGCTTTTACGTCAAACATAACATTTTGCATTGTTGCCAAAAAGTTCGATTTTGGTTTCATCTGACCAGAGCACCTTCTTCCACATGTTTGGTGTGTCTCCCAGGTGGCTTGTGGCAAACTTTAAACTACACTTTTAATGGATATCTTTAGGAAATGGCTTTCTTCTTGCCACTCTTCCATAAAGGCCAGATTTGTGCAGTATACGACTGATTGTTATCCTATGGACAGAGTCTCCCACCTCAGCTGTAGATCTCTGCAGTTCATCCAGAGTGACCATGGGCCTCTTGGTTGCATCTCTGATCAGTCTTCTCCTTGTATGAGCTGAAAGTTTAGAGGGATGGCCAGGTCTTCGTAGATTTGCAGTGGTCTGATACTCCTTCCATTTCAATATTATCGCTTGCACAGTGCTCCTTGGGATGTTTAAAGCTTGGGAAATCTTTTTGTATCCAAATCCAGCTTTAAAATTCTCCACAACAGTATCTCAAACCTGCCTGGTGTGTTCCTTGTTCTTCATGATGCTCTCTGCGCTTTAAACGGACCTCTGAGACTATCACAGTGCAGGTGCATTTATACGGAGACTTGATTACACACAGGTGGATTCTGTTTATCATCATTAGTCATTTAGGTCAACATTGGATCATTCAGAGATCCTCACTGAACTTCTGGAGAGAGTTTGCTGCACTGAAAGTAAAGGGGCTGAATAATTTTGCACGCCCAATTTTTCAGTTTTTTATTTGTTAAAAAAGTTTGAAATATCCAATAAATTTTGTTCCACTTCATGATTGTGTCCCTCTTGTTGTTGATTCTTCACAAAAAATTACAGTTTTGTATCTTTATGTTTGAAGCCTGAAATGTGGCAAAAGGTCGAAAAGGTCAAGGGGGCCAAATACTTTCACTATATGCCAAGGGGTTGTCATCCTCAACATCCACTTTGATTCCAGGTGCTCCGGTAAACGGGAACCTTGGGGGTGCTACGTGCTCCGTACCGCAGTCGATCAAGCACCAAGTCCGCACTTCACTGGGCACAGTCGCAGGATCATCGCTGAAATCGCTTTCTGCGTTCAATGACGAACTTTCCCACGAATCGCTATCACTCCATTCTGCAAGCGATTCTGTATCACTGTCGCTGTTGCCCAGAAGGTCATATACTGCTTTTGAGGTTGCAGCGCGCTTGTTTGATGCCATGGTCGCTCTGCAGTATCCAGACACAAGGTGCAGGAAAAATGCAGAAAGTGCAATGGAGAAAGCACTGGGGGGGCAATCAAAGCTCAATTTATTGTATTTAGTAATGTAATCCAATAGGATTACAGTGTATTTGTGCATTTACTTTTTGAATTTGCCGCCGGTTCCACCCCCCTGTGGACGTCACGTCGCAGGAGACGGAAGCCGGGGCACACAGAGGATCGGAAGTAAGCACCGCCGAGATACATCGCTGGATCCCGGTGACAAGGTAAGTAACCCCACTACCAGGATCCAGCGATCTTCCTAGAGGTACCCCGAGTGTGGCTCGGGGTTACCGCTTTTGGCACTGAAGTTTAACCCCGAGCCACACTTGGGAATACCGCTAGGAAGGTTAAGGGGGAAAATCTTCCAGTCCAGAAGTGGTTAAAGCTTGGAGCAGTTTACAGTACAGTACATGAACTTTCACTGCATGTGAACTGTTAAATGAGTTTGCATTGATTTCAGCATTTATGGAGTACTTTGAACATGCTGAAATCAATGCAAACTCATTTACCAGTTCTCATGCAGTGAAAGTTCATGTACTGTACTGCAAACTGCTCCATATTTGTTGAACATATATTTGCTGCAAAACTTAAATTAAATTAGTAATTGGCAATATAGCAGTGGTGGTACTACTGGTACCGTGGTAACCTAACATCGTTCCTACCTGCTCCTGCAGTCGGATCGTCCTGGCTGGGCTGGGGGTTCCCTGGTCCTCCTCTCTCTCCTCCTCCTCCTCCTCCTCGTCTTAGACCCCCGCCCCACCACGGGGAGAAGCTAGTATTCCACAGGCCGCACGGAGGAGGGTAGGCGGAGCATTAGGCTCCGCCCCACCCACTGATTGAACAGCAGCTGGTTTGGCCACTCACTGCAGCTCTATGGGGGGAGTTCCTCCCTCCCTGTGGCACATACGCCCCTACTGAAAGCCGGACTGTGTGTGTGGAGTGTGGGAGGCGGCGGAAGGCAGGCAAGGACCAGGTGAGTGACGGAGGTGGCGGGACTCGCAAACAAGATGACTGGAGCACTATAGACATGTCTCGGTCTCGGATCGGGTTTTTTATATGCGGAGGGCGGCATTTTTGCTGCCCCCCCCCACAAAGTGCCGCCCTAGGCCTAGGCCTAGTCGACCTAGGCCAAAATACAGCAGTGCATACTGTAAATGGTATACATGGGAACGTTTACCTAGATTCAGTATTTAGTGACCCCCATATCATATGAGCCATTTCTGGGCCCACCTAAGGATAGGACAGTCAATCCTGGCGACAAGGGAATACTTATCCCCAGAATTTGTGTGAACAATCGGAGGATCGCTGTCCAATAGGTAGATATTAACGAACACACCCAAAAAAACGTGATGCAGTGTACCTGGTTCTCCACATTTCCTCCAGCATATAGGAGAAACTTGTGGGGAAAATCTAGAAATCCTGTATGGTGTTAAATACCACCTGAGCACATTTTTTTGTGTCAGCTCCCATAAGTTAACACTTCTTGTTGCCACATTTGTGACACTAAGTGCTTTTTGACATTGTACAGGCGTATAGCAAACACTTCTTCTCTTGTACTCTTGATTATGCAAACACACAATCTCTTTCCCATGCTTTAATAAGTAAAGCCCTAACAAACATGTTTTTATCATTAAGCAGGTTATAAAATAAGGAAATGCCCTTAAGCTTGATACTAGGCACGTTATAATATTGGGTTACTCGCCATTGTAGAGAGATAGAGGTGTTTGGATTGGAGCGTGGGAAGTGTATGACCTGTAAGTGTGCATATTGTTCAGTGTTAGATATACCATATTCAATTCACAGGGATTTAAACGTTTTGGGTTTTGGTCCTACCATGAGTTTGTCTATCACTTTTATCCCTCTGGATAACCACTGAGCAACATTAAGGTCTGGAATGATGATGGGTAAGCTGAGGAGAGGTAGAGAGAGTGAGGTAGTAACTGGTTCCTGATAAGACATAGCTAGTAATGCCTGTCAGGCATGAAGTGAACTTGTTATAATAGGGGATATCGATGTGGGCTGATGTGACTTGTATTGATTATCTAGCAAGTAGGTTATAGAGTTTATAGCCTTGAATTTGGTAATGCTCCAGTTCCTCCCACCTGGTGTTTTTAGCCTGAGGGAACTATGTTTTAAGTTGTGCAAGGATGAAGGCAAAATAGTAATCCTTAAGCACCACCTGTCCTACCCCTCCTGCCTTCCTTGTTGCTACTAGTTTGCTAAATGCGCACCTCGCCTTTATACCTTGCCAAAAATACGGGTTCACCATAAATTTAGCCATTGCAAAAAATTTGTTTGGCACAGGTATAGGTAGTGTTCTAAATAAATACATGGATTGGGGCAGCAGGGTCATTTTAAAAGCTGCCACTCGACCCGACCGTGATAGTTCAACCTTAGCTATATCTTGGAGTTCCGAGCGTAATTTATCGAGGAATGGGATAAAATTTGCTTTGAACAAATCCTCTACTCTTGATGTTAGTGTAATACCTAAGTAATTTATCCCTTCGTCTCACCATGCATATGGAAACAATGAACTAAGTTTTTGTTTCAGGGGAGGAGTCATTCCTAGATCTAAGATGTAAGACTTAGTTTAATTTACCTTTTAGTAAGAAATGTGATTAAATATTGTTAAAGCAGAGTGTACTGAAGCCAAGGAATTTTCTACATCTGTAAGCATTAACCACTTCAGCTCAGGACGGTTTTACCCCATTCCTGAGCAGAGCACTTTTTGCAATTTGGCACTGTGCTGTTTAACTGGTAATTGCGTGCAACACTTTATCCAAACTAAAATGTAGTCCTTTTTTTCTCCATAAATAGAGCTTTCTTTTGGTGATATTTGATCACCACTGGGATTTTTATTTTTTGAGATAATATTTTCTATTTTTTGTTATAAAAAAAATCCAATAAACTCAATTTTTGTCATACATTTAGGCCAAAATGTATTGAGCAAAAAAAAAAACTCGATAAGTTTAAATTTATTGGTTTTCGCAAAAGTTATAATGTCTACCATCTATGATAATTGAATTTACGCAGCTTTTAGTTTATGGCTGCCTATCTGATTTCTTGACCCTTTGGAAAGTAGACACCCCACGGAATTTGCTGAAAACCATGTTGAGCCCATTAAATATTTCATTTTTTTTGTCACAAGTGATTAAAAAATGACAAAAACATTTTTTTAGACAGAATTGTCACCTAAATTATATATTGCTCACACGTGGGTATATGTGAAATTACACCCCAAAATACATTCTGCTGCTTCTCCTGACTTTTTGGCAGTCTAGCCACGCACAGGTCCCCGAAAACCAATCACCGTCTTCAGGCTTTCTAAGGGAGTAAATTGTTGATTTAACTCCTCACTACCTATCACAGTTTAGGAGGTTATGAAATGCCGCACAAAACCCCCCAAAATGACCCCTTTTCAGGAGGGGCTGATAAATCTATAATTTAGGTGACTACAAAAAAAATTGTAATTTTCCCGAACATAAAATATAACACATATAAAATATGGCAAAATATAAAAGATTCCATGGACTCAACATGCCTCTCAGCAAATAGCTTGGGGTGTCTACTTTCCAAAAAGGGGTCATTTGCAGGGGATTTTGACCAACTTTGGGTTGAAGTGGTTTACGAGGGGCTGAATTTTGTGGAGCCGGTCATATTCAGGAAGACGACACCGAGGACGACAGAGTTCATTGTCTTTGAAGTGCATGAACTTCAATATTTTCTCGTATCTAGCTCTGGCCATGGCAGCAGAGAACACGAGCATATGATGAATTGGGTCAGTGGACTCATATAACCACAATTCACTCTTTTTAGTAATGCCCATGTTGAGGGATAGGCCCAGAAAGGTCTTAAATTTGGGAACCGTTATAGGTTTCCAGTCAAAATGTCTGCCAAGGGTCAATTTTGGGTTTGCAGCAATAAATTGATTAGCATACAAATTGCTTTGGTGCACAATAGATCTGTACAGATGTTCTGTGAAAAACAACTCAAAAAAGGGGAGTAAAATCGTCTGTTTCCACGTGAATTCCTGAGTTGGCCAGTGAATGGGGGAAGTACGGGTGCTGCAGAATCTGTGGGCTGTCAAACAGGATTTGCAAGCGCATAAGGAAAGGCACTATGGGCTTAAATTATTGGTGGCTGTGGGCCACTATGTGTGCTAGCCACCACACCAGCTTGAACTGCACTTATGGGACTCGTCACATCACCAAGTGATACTGCAGTGCTAGTTTGTCTATGACCAGGGTGTACTAGGCCACTGGTGATCACCAGTTAACCACAGGATTGAGGGCACTAGTACTGACACTCTGCTGCATACAAGAATCATGCGGTTGTTGCACCTCAGCAACAGAAGAATGGGGTCAGGTACACCTGACCTTAGCAGGGACCTCTACTCCATCATCAGAGCTATCGGTCAGGGTGCCACTGCTCTATACAGGTTCGTATACTGAGCCTGATTCTGACAGTGATACAGGATACTGATCTTTCATGCTCAGTATCCTGTAGGCCTGTTCACTAGTATACATTTTGTTTGACATTTTGGTCACTAAATTTACAGGTACCTAGTGTAACTCACAGGTAAAAAAACACCTGGTAGTCAAGGACTGTTTGAATCACTACTGTGTGTTGTGTATTGGAAGTAGCAGTGACCTATTGATACTGCACTTGTTTGGGTGGGCTGGGTGGAGGGGTTAAACACAGGTGCAGACAGGTGTCAGGGCTGATCCTTCTAACGCCACGTTTTTGGGAACACTAAACTATTGGGGATGCTAGTATAGTTGTCAGGGAAGAACTTGATAAAGAATGGCAAATATGCCAATTTCCAAAATGGCCGCGCGGGACTGTCAGGGAATGGCAGATATGCCAATTTCCAAAATGGCCACGCAGGACTGTCAGGAAATGACAGATATGCTAATTTCCAAAATGGCCACGTGGGATGTGCTAATTTTGTGCCAATTATCAACATCCACTTCCTATATAAACTCAGCACTAGCTGCCATTCATTGCTGGATTATCCTTAGCTAGTACCTGATTTCCTTGTGCCTTGAAACTCCTGCTTGATTGATTACCTGTTACCGACCCGGCTATCCTTGACCTGCTCTGGCTTTCTCCTGCTCTGAACCCCGCTTGCCTTACGGACTTCTCCCTGCCTGCTCCTGATTGACTATCTGTGTTTGACCCTCGGCCTGGCTTCTGACCTTGATTTGCACTAACCTGCCTGCACTTCCAGTGATCCAAGTGACTGTCTTATCTTCTGCGGATCTGATTCCTGACACAGCTACACCTGCAGGCAACCCGTGCACCTTTGGGCACAGCACCCTCTGGCACCATCTCCAGGGGTGCTCTGCACTCAGCCGCAAGGGGAGCCCTCTCGTCACCTCAGCCTCCAACCAGATTTGTGACAATAGTTCTGGTCAGATAAAAGATATTGATCCGTTCAGACACTAGACACCAATACTAGTAATGGAGGTATATAGCGTGTGTGTGTATGTTAGTGTTATGCCCCATACACACGTGCAGATTATCTGCAGACTTTTGTCTGCAGACTTACCAAAACCATATAATATGAGGTCAAACCTAAACACTTTCAATTTGTATGCAATCCGGCAGGCCCTTGCACTACATAGAAAAGGTAAATCTGCAGACAAAAGTCTGCAGATAATCTGCACGTGTGTATGGGACATTACTGGCAATAAAAGGGTTAAAATCTGATGCTGTCTGGGATTGACCCTAACTGATTTTGATACTAACTGGCTTCATCCGTGACAATTCTTGAAGATTTTGATCTCCATCTGCCTATCAGAAATGTAGGTATTGCTGTCGTCCCTATTAGAGTTATATTTGGGGTTGGTACCATAAGCCACGTTGAAAGGGTGGGGATTTTAAAGGCAAGTAATAATAATCATATTGATACAAAGTAGTAAAATAAGACATGTATTTAATGTCTTTTGTTAGATAGTGTATATACAAAGTACATAATAGATTGTGATGGGTTATAGACCCAAGGTGAAGAAGTGTGTCAGAGAGTTTCTCCTGCGTTTTTTTCCCAACGCGTTTTGGCTCTCTGTTGAGCCTTTGTCAAGGGTAGTAGTCACAGATTCTGTAATAATTATACAGATACATTTGTTAATAGTCTTGTAGTAAATACCACTGATTTTATTCAAGTGGTATATAGGAAAAAAGTATACATCAATTTTTCTTTCCATGTGTGATTATGTTTATCCCTCTAGAACAGCGAGAACCTTTGAGCCGCATCCTGAAATAGTATGGTACTGATTAGGGTGGGTGTATTGATATATTGTTCAGTCATTGGTAGGTGTTGATTTTTTCACTTACAATTTTTATTGGACGAGTGTTGCCAATTGGAGCATACACCTGTTCAATCTCTACTGCCGATAGTTTTTCCACTTGGTGTATCCACATATGTGTTTGTATTACCCCTGATTGGATCCTACATGCGTCCAATCTGTTGGTACAAGTCCGTTCAAATTTATATTTATGTTTTGATAACAAAAAGTTTCTCCGATTAAGAAGTCTTTTGTTCACATAAAGTATATATGTAAAAATGTGTATATAGTTTCTGTATATTTAATATATACTGACCCAGGACTGTATGTTCTTTCTGTTGGTGCCAACCAAGATGACTTTCTTACTTTGGGGGGGGGGGGGGGGGTTCTACAGATAAGTAACACATGATTGGTTAAACCACAACATTTCATGTGAATTATTTTTATTATTATTATAGGGCAAAGGTTTAGTTCTTTACCTTGTCCTTAGTCTGTAGTTTAAGACCTCTCTTATTTCCTCGGGGGATTCCTGTGGATGTCCACCATGGTTAGGTTTGTAGCGTGTAACTGCAAATTGTAGCTGAGTTACAGGCTGTTTATCACAAGTAGCAAACCATGTGAGGATTCCTATCGTTATCGTTAGTGTACTCACTTTGTTTCCAACGATTCAGGCTGCTTTGCTGCGGTGTGTCCTCTCTCCTCCCTGTCTGCTCGGGAATGAGGAGGACAGCGGTTCCCCGGCCTATTTAATAGAGCCGCGCATGCGCATAGCGCGCCGCATGTCTCATCTACTGATGTTCTTCACCTGGTGTCTAGCTGTGGTGCGCGTGCGCCGGGTGCGCGCGCATCCTGCCATTCGCCATCGGGACTTCAGTGCGGCCGCCGAAGCGGATTGCTACGAGTGCCAGCTTCTCGTTGGAGACTCTGGGGGTGTGGCTGTTCGGACACCTGTTCATATATGTTTGCCCCTGCTGTTGTGAAACATACATGCAGGGGCTTTCCGTGCCGGGTGTTCCTTAGGGTTTGATTTCTAATCACTACATGGATATGACAATTTTTGGTTAACAGTAAATAAAATAAAAATAATAATAAAATCCAAAGTATGCAGTAGCAATCAACTTTTTTCAGTATCAAAGTATTAACAGCAGAGTTAAATATCATGGGGAAATAAAAGGGTGGAAAAAGGTGGCATTTTTTCTAAACTGGGTTTTTCTGGGTATTCTCTGTGAGGTTGGTGTTACTCTTATTTATGTTGTAAATTTATCTTATCCACGAAACCTCTTGTCAAGATTTTTCCGACCAGAATTCTTATGAATGGATCCATTGTTTACTCCGTTGGGTGGGAATCTGTGACTACTACCCTTGACAAAGGCTCAACAGAGAGCCGAAACGCATTGGGATAAAAAAGACAGAGATCTATCCTAAACAGTCACAATATACACACTTGTCACAAATCTCTAAACTATCTACACTTCTTCACCTTGGGTCTATAACCCTTCACAATCTATTATGTACTTTGTATATACACTATCTAACAAAATGGCGTCCTTTGGTGAACCCTGATTGGTCCTGGTGTATAAGCAATGGGAAAATATACAGTAATCACAGGGTTATAAGCTTGGCATATAACTTTGTCATTGTTTAAAAGTGAAATTGACCTAAACCTTGAGGTGTAGATGGATCCTTCCCTGGCTTTGGTAAAGTTACTATCAAGGCTTTAAGCATCTCTGGGGGGAAAGAGGAAGAGGCAGCTGTAGCGTTGAAAATACAAACTAAATGAGGCGCATGCGCGAGGTCGCGGAAGATGGCCGCCTAGCTTCCGTGCTCTGTGCCACCAGACACTCACCTTCCGCCGTATAACGCACTGCACCGTTCCAGCGACGACTCCTCAGCCCCATCGGTTTGCTGGCACCACCGGGCACACAAGGGTATGCGCCGAGTGTCCCACCGCAACCAAAAGAAGCGGCCTCAGGTGAAAACAACTCCGGCCGGGAGAGGCAAGATGGCGCCCGAACCTCCGGAACCTGACGACTCCATGCGGCTCTCCTCTTCCTCCCTGGCGGACAGCCTGCAGCAAGTAAGCCCAGCTCCCCCGGACTCTGATGCTATGTTAGCTAAATTCAGGGCCATTGTCAGGGATGAGATAGCCATAGCTTCCCGCAAACTTTCTTCAGATCTCATGCAGGGCTTGAAGGAGCTTGGAGGCCGCACTAATCAATTGGAACATAGGATGGACTTGACCACCACAGTCTTAGAGGGCCATGAGGATGAGGTGGACAGGCTTACTGGGGAACTCAATACCTTCCGTGATAAGCTGGAGGATACTGAAAATAGGGCCCGCAGGGATAACCTCTGCATTCGGGGAGTCCCAGAGACTGTCACTGACCTTCAGGGCACAGCTACCGCCTTTTTTCAAGAACTGGCCCCTGACATCCCCCTGGAACGCCTGGAATTTGACAGGATTCACAGGTCCCTGGCACCTAAACTGACTGAGGGTCCTCCTCGAGATGTCATCATCAAATTTCACTATTACCGCACTAAAGAAAGACTTATGCAAGCAGCCAGGGAGCACCTTGATCTCTCCTTCCAGAGCTATTCACTTCAACTGTTCGCGGATCTTTCCCCGGCCACTATAGCCAGACGGAGGTCTTTGAAACCCTATTTACAAATCCTGCAGGCCCATAAAATTAAATATCATTGGGGTTTCCACTTCAAGCTCTCATTCACGGTACAGGGCCGCCAATTCCATGCTACTTCCCTGGCTGACCTGCGCAGCCACTTCCAGGGACTGAACTTGGATCTCCCCTCCTCTCAGATGACCCCCAAGTCCTCATCTTCGGCTTCCAGGACAAGACCATCCACATCATCCCCCCTCCAAGCCGTTATCCCAAGGATCCCATCATGGCTCCCAGGCCCTCCGTTCTCTTCAGGCTCAACATTTTCATGATGTTCCCATCAAGTGATTTCCGCCGGACTCAATTTTTGGGTCCTTTTTCACCCTCCTTTTATGTTTTCCGGGTGCACCCCACCGTTGGATGACTTTGCAGGGGTCCCTGGGACATATCATTGGGCCGGATGCCCCCCTCTGTGCACCCTCCTGGATGTGAGGGGCTGGGGGTTTGCATCCTGCTCCTGGTTGCACTTTTGTTTTTATGTTTTTATGTTTTTTTTTTTTTTTTACTGTTCCATCATCCTTTTTCTGCTGGTGCCATTTTGCACCTACTGGTTGGGACTTTCCCCTGTTTTTGAAAATATGTCTTGATTACCTTATTGCTATAATGTACTATAGAGGGTCCATTTTGTACTTCTTTTTTGGTGCCTTATGCTGTTTATATGACAATCCCTCTTTTTTTTTTTTATTCTATTAAGCAGTCGTCGCTGCAGTGCTCATTTTTTTTTCTCATAATGTTTTTGCGACACTTGGGGGTTTGGTGTTTTTATGCCCCTCCAGGTGTTCGCAAAAGTTCTTTTATCTCAGTCGGAAGGGTCTGGTGGACCCTCTTGTCCAGGATCATGGTCCTGGCCAACCCCCGGCGCATCTGTGGTCCTTCGGGTCCACACCTAGATGCATTTATGCGTTACCATTTTTGTGATTATGCTATGTTCTTTTTTCTCATTGTGTCTTTTTGTTTCCCTTTTTGTCTCTCTCTTCTTTTTCATGGTTCCCCTCTCTTCCTCTCCGTCTTGTCTCCTTTTCCCTTTTCCCAGGTTCTGTGGGGCTGGCGGTTCGGGGTAAGTTACTCTTTTTTGTGTTTCTTTTTTAAATGATGCTTAATTGGTTATCCCTGAATGTACAAGGTCTGAACTCTCCCCAAAAGAGGGTTAAAGTTTTTTGGTATCTACGTCAGAGGCATATAGATATAGCTTGCCTCCAGGAAACCCATTTTTCTTCCTCCTCACACCCCAAATATTTTGATGCTCAATACCCGCAAGTGTTTCTGGCTAACGGTCAAACTTAGCAACGGGGGATATTGATTGCGTTTCGCAAAGCTGTTCCTTTTCGTTGTGATAAGCAAATAGCGGACCCTGATGGTAGGTATCTCTTGCTCCAGGGCCTTCTTCAGGACACTGAAGTGACTATTTTGAGCTATTATGCTCCTAACTATGCCCCTTCCTGTCCCATGTCTGCTCCCTTCTAATGCCCCATGCCAAGGGCACCCTTCTCCTGGTGGGAGATTCCAATACTGTACTGAATCCTTCCCTGGACAAATATCCCGCAGAGAGAGCTGCTCCCTCATCTGCTGCTAAACGCTTTGCCTCCTCCTTACAATCCGCTGATTTTGTGGACCTGTGGCGAGAGTTGCACCCAAGCGGTAGGGACTATACGCATTACTCCCACCATCACTGTTCACACTCCCGTATCGATCATGTTTTCATGTTGCGGAAACATCTTCCCCTGCTTCACTCTGTTTCTATTTTGGCTGTCCCTTGGTCAGATCACGACCCTCTTTTGGTGGAATGTAAGTCCATTCTAAGCCTGCCTCAGCGCTCCTCCTGGATAATGAATGACTCCCTGTTATCCTTTGCAGATATCCAAAATGAGCTTTTGCAAGCCTCCAAGGAATATTTTGACCTCAATACGTTCTCGGTTTCTTCTCCAGTGACGCTGTGGGAGGCATATAAGGCAGTGTTGCGGGGCTGTGCTATCCAAATAGCTTCCAGACGAAAGCGGGTACGGCTGAAACTCCAGCAAACATTGGAGACTCGTCTGGACCGTCTTTCCACCGCCTTTAAGCAGGCTCCGACTCCTACCAACCGCAGCCTATTGGCCCATTGCCAGACTGAGTTGGACTTGTGTCTTACTGACAAGGCAGAGAGGTCCCTACATTGGTCTCGTCAATTGTGGTATGCCAAGGCCAATAAACCAAATGCGATGCTGGCTAATAGGTTGCAGAATTTTGCCCCTAAATTTATCCCCGTTACTTTGCGCACTCACCATAATGTGCTCACCAGTAACCCTCTTCGGGTCCTAGAAGAATTCCGTAGTCGCCTTGCTGGGCTGTATTCGGCTCTGGCACAGGCTGACCCTCACGCCGCAGATGCCTTTTTACAAATGGTTTCCTTACCCACACTTTCGGCCTCTCATGCGGCTATTATGGATCGTGATATTCAGGAGTCCGAAGTTTTGCAATGCATTAAGGACCTAAAGATAGGGAAGAAACCTGGCCCAGATGGTTTTACTGCATTGTTTTATCGGAAGTTTGTCACTGTCCTGGCCCCACCCCTGACTGCAATGTTTAACGCTGTTAAAAATGGACAATCCCTTACCCCTGACCTATTGACAGCTAATATAGTCATGCTGCCTAAACCGGATCGGGACCACTCTTCAGGGGCTAATTTTTGCCCAATCTCGCTTATGAATATTGATATGAAATTGCTAACCAAAATATTGGCTACGTGCCTGAATTCTTTCCTTCCCCGCCTGATCAAGAAAGACCAGGTCGGTTTCGTGCCCCGCCGGCAGGCAGGGGACGCTATTCGGCAGATAACTCAACTGCAGCATTTTGCTCTTCAACGGCGCATACCCTGTCCTTGGACGTGACCAAGGCTTTTGACACCTTGTCTTGGCCTTATCTTATGACTGTTCTCTGCCACTTCGGCTTTGGCCCCTCGTTTTTGTCCTGGCTGTCTGCCCTCTATGATTCCCCTCGGGCCCGTATCAAATTTAATGTATTTGAGTCGCTCACTTTTTCCATTGGCCGGGGTACACAGCAGGGGTGCCCGTTGTCCCCCCTTCTATTTGTTCTGGCTTTGGAACCCTTAGCAGAAGCCATACGTTCTCACCATGACATCTCGGGCATTGAAGTGGCAGGCTCACAACATAAAATATCATTATTCGCGGATGATATTTTGCTAAACCCTTGCTTCGCCTAGGATTTAGTTGCCCAATCTTTTGGCCCTGCTGGATCTTTTGGCCCTGCTGGATTCATTTGCCGTTTTCTCTGGTCTGCGTATCAATCCTGCCAAATCTAACGCAATGTCAGTTACCTTGCCTCCTGCTTTGCCCTACCTGGGTGTTAAACTATCTCCCACATATGAAGGTCTTTATGCTGTAAATTATTTGCCTCTCTTCCGCTGCTTGACAGCCCTGTTTTCTTCTTGGTCTCACCTTCCTTTGTCTTGGTTCGGTAGGATCACAGCCGTTCGTATTACCTATCTTCCTAAACTATTATACAATTTTCGAGTGTTGCTGGTTCCGATCCCCTCCCATATCTTACGTATTCATCAGCACAAAATCTTGAAATTTATTTGGTGCTCTTCTAGACCCCGCATTAATAAACGCATCTTGTATGCTCGTAGGATCTCTGGAGGGTTTTCGGTCCCGAATCTATGGGCATACTACACTGCGGCGTCCATGGCCCCTCTCTCTCATTTGCACGACACGTTTCAAATGCCACTATGGGCCACAATTGATCTGATGGACGCCTGCCCAGTCCCCCTCTCTTCTATCCCCTGGCTCCCTCCTAAATTTCGACCGCCAGACATGCGTCCTTGCCTCCTTCACTCTCTTCGCCTCTGGGACTCCGTTAAATATTCGGCCAATTTGATTTCCCCCCCATTTACCTCTATTGCGACTCTTCCCTTGCCCTATGTTTCCACCTGGTCTTGATAATCCACGTTTGTTTTCATGGTGGACAGACCATGGCTTTGTGGATGTCCACTCATTATTTACCCCTACAAGGATACTTCCTTTTGGGGCCCTCTGCTCCTCACATGATATACCCTTGCGGGAACATTATCGATATATGCAACTCCATAATTTTCTTCAGCAACTCATTAAACATAAAACTTTACCCTATACGCTTACGCCATTTGAAAGCCTCTGTAGGGCACGGCCCCACTCACTGGGACTCATATCTCTCCTAAATGCATCTATTATTGCCTGCGATACACCCCCTTTCACGGTCCATCATTCTAACTGGGAACTGGAATTGGGGGGTAGGTTGGACAGGGAAGACTGGCAGCACATGATGGCAGCTCTCTTTAAATGTTCCCGAAATGTCTTGATTCTGGAAAATGCTTATAAGGTGTTTTACAGGTGGTATTATACTCTAGCTAGACTGGCTAAATTTATACCTGCGTATTCTCCCTTGTGTTTCCGCGGATGCACTCAGGAGGGGACCATGGCACATATTTGGTGGACATGCCCCAAGGTGCGTAGACTGTGCATCAGGATTTATGCCTTGCTCCGTAATCTTTTTCAGGTCACCCTGAAGAGGGACCCGTATGAGGCGCTCATGTGTAAACCTATACCTGACTTGACCCGTACACAACGTCAGTTGGCTCAGCATTTTTTTACAGCTATGAAATTAACAATTGCCCGATCTTGGAAGACCACGTTGCTTAGTTTTTAGGCGGTCAAGAACAGTATGAATGATATTCTAATTAATGAAAAACTGACTGCGATAGTCTCTGATTCTCATGCTAAATTTCTTAAGGTGTGGGACCCCTGGATCTCGAACGTTGCCCCTTGCAGATTCCAGACCACCCTTCTCTCTTTTTAATGCCCCCTGGACGCTCGCCCCGCAGGACCCGTTTTCCCTCCCCCTCCTCCTTCTCCCCACCCTCTCTTTAGTCTTCTTCTATTGTCGTTTCTTTCTTTGTTTGCCCTTTTTTTCCCCACCCCTTCTTTATCCTCTCTTTCTTTTGTCTTTTAGTGTTGTTTTCTTCTCTGGCTCGGTACTCTCAGGCCCAGCCCCTGTTTGCTAGTTGGAACGTACTAGAACTTCTTCTTCTGTTATTTTTATTGCACTATAAGCCACCAGGGGGGACTTTCGGTCCCTGTCTACGAATGTTTGCTTGTTAATAACCCTTATTTGGTCCGCAATGTTTTAAGGTTGGCTTATGCCCTATGTCTGTATCATGTTTTGCTGCTATCTGTTTTCTTGCGTTCCATTTTAATTTCTTTTTCTCAAATTGTACACATGTGCCGTGTTTTGATGTATGTTTATACCTTTTCTTAAAATAAAAACTTTTGTACAAGAAAATACAAACTAAATAAGGTGTTAATATATGTTTGAACATTTTGTAATATTCCCCTATAAATCCATCTGGACCAGGTGTAGATGGATACTTGAGTTGTAGATGGCTCAAGTATCCATCTACTGGCTTTGGTAAAATTACTATCAAGGCTTTAACCACTTCCCCACTGCTCACTGTGCTGCTACTGCGGCACAGTGGCTCATTATCGTCTGGCGACGTAGGTCTATGTCACCAGACATTCCTCTCTCTCGGCGGCTCGGGCCAGGGGAGGAGCGGCGGCGATCGCCGCTGCTCTTCCCCGATCGCCAGGGAATCTAGTTTGGAGATCCGCCTGCTTGTGTAAACAGAGCGGGCAGGTCTCCTAAGTGACAAGGAGTGACAGATTGCAGTGTTCAGCATAGCTGAACATGCGATCTGTCCTTGTGTCACTCAGTCACCTCCCCCCCACACGTTAGTAAGCACCAGGCATACATTAACCCCTCCCTCTCCAATAAAATTAACCCCTTCCCTGCCAGTGTCATTTTTACATTAACAGTGCATATATATAGCACTGATTACTGCAGTAATGTCACTGGTACCCCCAAAAGTGTCAAAAATGTCACTCAAGGGTCCGATCTGTCCGCCGCAATGTCGCAGTCCCGCAAAAAAATTGCAGATCGCCGCCATTACGCATTAAAAAACACCAAAAATGACAGAAATCTTTCCCTTTGTTAGTAAACGCAATAAATTTGCGCAAACCAATCAAAATACGCTTATTGTGATTTTTTTTACCAAACATAGGTAGCAGAAAACAAATTGGCCAAAAATGTAAAAGAAATTTGATTTTTACATTTTTTTGGGGGGGGGGATTTCATATAAAAAAATGTTAAAAATATTGTTATTTTTTCAAAATAAACGCTCTTTTTTTGTTTATAGCGCAAAAAGTGAAAATCGCACAGGTGATCAAATACCACCAAAAGAAAGCTCTGTTCCGCGCAATTGTCAGTTAAAGTCGCACAGCGCCGAATCGCAAAAAGTGGCCCAGACGTAAGACAGCAAAATCCTCCGGTGGTAAAGTGGTTAAGCATCTCTGGGGGGAAAGAGGAAGTGGCAGCTGCAGCGTTGAAAATACAAACTAAATAAGGTGTTAAATATATGTTTGAACATTTTGTAATATTCCCCTATAAATCCATCTGGACTAGGATATGTATTAATTGGTAAGGAGTCTATTGTTTTGTGGATCTCCAGAGGGTCAAAGGGTGAATTTAACATCTGCAATTGTTCTGGAGTCAGTTTGGGAAGGGTTAATTTGTGCAGAAAATTATTGATTAATTCAGAGTTCGGTTGGAAGGTTTCTGGATCTTTGTTAAGGTTATAAAGCAAACTATAATAGTGATGGAAGGCATCCCCTATATCTTGAAGATGGTAAAGCTTATCTTTAGTGTGTGGATGGTATATAAATGGGATTTTAGATTTATATCTGAAGTCCCGGAGGCAGTGAGCCAAGACTTTCCCTGCCCTATTTTCGTTCTCCAAAAGAAGCAATCTGAGATCATAACGTATTTTTGATAGTTTTTGAGACAACATAGGAGAGGGATTTTGTTTGTTTTGGTTGTCAAGCTTGTGAATTTAATCAGTGATTTCACGTAAACGCTTTCGTAACTGCCTCTTAACTCCTGCCCCAATTTATTGACGATACCCTTGATGAAATTATGGGCATTCCATAAGACAAAGTGGCCATCTACTGAAGTATCATTGTGATAAATATATAAAGCAGCACTAAAATATTGAACTCAATATTGTGAAAACACAAAAATATATCAATATAATGAAAATTATTAGGTGAAAAAAGAAATCACACCAAATGTATAAATAATGTCCATAAGAGCCCATACACAAGGTCTGAAAAGAAAAAAATATATGTGAAACAAGAAAGATCAAAGGAAACAAATTGTCCATGACTCACTTGCTCCACCAGTGTTTACTAAAATATCATTGTCCAAAAAATACTCTAATAAGTGTTTTTCAAAAATCTGTTTGGTTTCTTTCCGTTGCAAGAATAGTGGTTTTGCCCTCCAAACTGGGATTGAATTGAAAGATAAGGAGTCTTCAAAAGTTAGCATAATAGAAGCATGGTCCAACCATGTAATTATGTTAATAGAAGTTGAGGTGGTTTGGGCCAATAGCCATTGGTCTACCAAAAATAGGTCTATACATATATAGGAATGGTGGGGTAAAGAGAAAAAGGTGAAATTTTTTTTCCTGCTGGAAAGCATCACCATGCATCAAACAGATCATGTTGGTATATTGAACTTTGAAGTGAAGGTCCTAGGCATCTGGGAGAGGATGCAGAGTCTATAGATGGATCTGGAACAAGGTTAAAGTACTCACAAATCAATTGAGAACCCTTGATGTGTACAGATTTTGTGTAGTAAATTGTGAAGAAAGTGAACTTGGTGGGAAATGGGGGGGGGGGGGGTGGGCATGTACATTTTCAATTGTTTAAGTTGTGGAATTGATATAACATATCAAAAGTAGATAAAATTCTTGCGGATCTTTGACTACTTTGTGAAGTATAAAAGATACACTGGGCCGGATTTAAAGAAACTGCAGCTTCAGACATCTATGACGTGTTTCAGTTTCGCCGCTTTAAAATCAATTACCTTGCGCACTGGCGATTTGGACAGCGGAACAGCAACAATGAATTCCGCCGTCAGTGGTATTCAGTTACGATCGCGTCTTCGCAAATTCGCATACTTATGTCTTTGTGCTTACAGCAGTTTCACATAGCGATGTGGTCTAGTGGATTAGTGCACACATCTCGTCTGTAATTCATCTCCCTCTGCTGTAGGTTCGAGGCTTACCATCTCCACCTAACTTTTTTTTTTCTTTTTTTGTTTATATTTTAAAAATGTAACGGATTACATCATATATATTGCTAAATAATGTTACACCCAGAAGCGCTTGCAAACTTACAACATTTTAAGTGATTTTATGATCTCGTCTGTGGGTCGAATCAATCTTATGATTCCAAGTAGCAAAGGCAAGTCACCAAACCCCTACACCACTTCAGGTCAAGATAAAACCTCACAATTTTACCATGGTCTTCTTCCGAGATTCCATACAATGTTTAGTACTTTAGCTATATGTGCTTTTTTGCCTTAACACACTCCTTTATTTTCACCAAACAGCTCTATTCTGCACAATAGCTAAGTGCTTTGCAACTTCACTGCAGTTAACAACGTCATGGTTTCAAATCCCAACAATCACTACACTTGGGATCTCTTTTCACTCTCATTTATTTTAGAGATTTTTTAAACAATATCGAATTTTGGGGGGGTGGAGGGGGGGGTGTGTTCTACCCCAATTTCAAGCACATTAATGGAACCAACACAATTTTGATTTTATGAGTGTGGTCCTAGTTTTCTCGAGATGCAATTCTTTACATATTTACCATGGTTCTTACAATTTCTGGACCAATAAACATAGGTGTCTGATATTGGACTCTCTCCATATTTGAACAACACAGACCCTCATAGTCCAACACTACATTTGCCTCACACCTCAACACAATACGGTCACATCCCTACCCTACATTCCAACCCCTCACATCACCAGTACAAGCAGCATGCAAAGTGCAAAGCTCCGGCCTTGGCAGCTTAATGGGCCATACACTAAGAATTTCTCAAGACTTTTTCCTGTAGACTTAACCAAACCATATAATATGAGGTCAAACCTCAACACTTTCAATTTGTATGCAATCAGGCAGGCCCTTGCACTACATAGAAAAGGTCAATCTGAAGGATAAAGTCTTCTCAAAATCTTAGAGTGTGTATGGCCCTTTTGTCTGTAGGCACCCACCCAAAACAAAAACACATGTTCCGTTCAAAAGTCTTTATTGTTTATGGAATGACAGCATAAGGAGGGATGCAGCAAGCTAATATTGACAGTCTCCAGTCCCTGTGCCTTTACAGCACCAGCCCACGATCTTTGCTCCATGGCTACGGGATTCTGATCTCTTCACCAACTTCATGCAGAGTCCAGAATCAATTCTGCACCTCTACCAGCTCATAGGGGACAGGCATGGCCAGGTTGCTGTTCAGCTTCCAAGCCACTTTGGAAGTTCCAGGGTGTTCGTGTTGGTCATCAATGCCGGTTCTGGCCATGTACCTCACCAAATATCCACTGACCACAAAAGAAGACGAGTGGAGTCCATGAAGGTGGGTTTCTACCAGCTACAACTGCAAGCAGTACCACTCCTGGAAAAATAAAACAAAGGATAAGACATTTCATTATGAAAATCACATCTTAATGCCCGTTTGCTTCATTATGAACTTCATTTATTTTCTACATCACGAGTGAAATAACACATTTTCTGACAACTTACACATACCAGAAATCATTAATGCAAACATTTGAATACACACCTGTGACGCCAGACAGCCCATCACCACAGGCTTCTCATGGTACATGCCATGATTCCAAGATGTCCAGATTCTGAAAAATTAGAACACCATAAGATACCAAGCAGCCGTTCATGTTATCAATAACTACACAGGTGGCATAGACACAACTAAACACCTGCCAGCTCTTCTCAGCCCTTTCCACTATTCACAATACCAACATGTTTATGGTTAAAGGTGCATGTTCTTGCTCAAGTAACACAAGTTTACCAATGTTGAATACACTTTATCTACAATGGCAAGTGTCATTGGCAGATGAGAATTACCCTCTGTCTCCCTGTGAGTGGTACCTCTGCTAACTAGCAAATTAATACACATGCCCTATCTCGACCGGTTACAGTACTTACATGTAAAGTGGCTAGCAACCAAGGTATTCCGGGTGGCCATACCTGCAGCGGTGCTCCGCTGCCTGGGGGCTGCCGGCTGACGGACCTCTGGCTCCCTCTCCTCCGTCAGCTCCCAAGATTCATCCCGGGCAACGCACATGTTGTGCAACACGCAGCACACCAGGATGATCTTGGAAGCCTTTGCAGGAAAGTACAGGAGTTCACCCCCAGGCCGGGCCAAGCAGAGAAACCGGGATTTGAGAAGACCTATGGTCAACTCGATGATACTCCGGCTTCTCCGCAAGGCCCTGTTGTAATTCATTTCTGCTCGGCCCTGGGGGTACCTGATTGGAGCCATCAGCCACGTCAGCTGCGGGTAACCAGCATCCCCTGAAAAAAAAAAAATATATACATTAGTTCTTCATATTATGTGAGTTTAGATGACTCCTCAAAATGGGAGACAATTATGCATTTTACTAAACAACCTGCTCGTCTGTTTGCAAAAACTCATATGAAACATCTCAACTCTGTCTAACTGCCTAAATCACTAATACAAATGGTAAAAAGGACACACAAAGTGGTGTGTTTGGCCCGTATTTTGTTCCTATTACATTAGCATAGGCATTACTTCTGGAATATATCTGCAAATAGAGTGAGGAAACCAATATTGATTCACTTATGCAAAGTACTTTTGGGATATGGCAATACCATTGGAATCATTTGTAGGTTTTTTTTGGGTGGCTAGAGGACACCATTGACACATTGGTTAACCACCTTCATTTGACTCAAAGACAACTTTGGAAATCTTTCTGTTGTGAGCTGCTAGGCTGCTGATCTGGTTGTGTGCGAACAGCCTGCCAACTCCTAATACATCCATTTTAGGTAGGCTTTGCTTAAATCAGGGTGTACACCGATGTAGCTTATTTCTATGTCTATGTAATCTTACAGTTTATGTTGTTAAGACAAAATACTTTACCAATAAGCCACCCTTCGGGCATTTGGCCACTTTCAAACGACTGGTACAGAGCACTGGTTCGTAACATCCTGGAATCATGGCACGACCCTGGGTGACCAGTGTTGGCACTCATTATGCGCTGTTTGGCGTCACAAACCAATTGGACGTTCAGGGAGTGGTACTGCTTGTGGTTCCGGTAGTCAATTTCGTGGCTCCTTGGTGGCCTAATGGCTATGTGGGTGACATCTATTGCCCCTAGGATTTGCGGCATGTGTGCCCGCAGGTAGAAGCCCAACTTCACTTCATTCCACTCTGTGGCCAGTGGATAAAATTTGGCACTAGATCCACTATGGCATTAATGACCAACATGAACACCCTTGAAACTGTGGGCTGGCTAATGCCCATTATACTTCCAGAAGTGGCTTGGAAGCTGCCACGCCCTAAAATATACAAAGTGGCCAGCAATCTGGCCATGCTGGGCACCGCATGGCCGCGCTGTGTGTCCGCTTCAATTTTGTCTGCTATGAGCTGGTAGAGGTGTAGAATAGATCCTCGCTCGAGCCGGAACTTCCTCCTGACATCAGAATCCCGCAGCTTGTCCAAATAGATCCTTGGAGCAAAAATGCGTGGCTGGCGAGGTAAGGGCACGCGGACTGGAGGTGCTGCTGGAGGTGCTGCTGGAGGTGCTGCTGCAGCTGGTTCCCCAGCACCTGCTTCCCCACCTTCTGCTGCCTCCTGTGCTAGGGCCTCCTCAAACAGGGCACCGATAAATGCCAACATTGCACCATCTAAAGCGTTTGGGATTTCGTTCTCCATTTTGAACGCGCAAATTCGCGGATGCGCAGATATATATAGAAACGGCCGCTAATTATGTGAGCCAGCTATAAAATGAGCACATGGCCAATATGGCTGCTGGATGTTATATATGGATGTTTCTTATGTGCTAGCAAGACCCTGTGACCCACAACGTACATTATCTTGAGGTAAGACAATTGTATCTCTCTCTCCCAAAAAAATAAAATAATTCTCTCTCTCTCTATATATATATATATATAAATATGGAGATATGTTTGTTGTGTGTTCTTGCTCACCGTTATTGTTTACTGAAGGAGATAATTTGTACTTATCTTGGGTGTGCTTAAGTTGTCTATGGTGAATCCCCTCAAACACACAATAGCTTGTGAACCCCTCAAGTGTCTTTTAATCATTGGCAGTTGGCTCCATGTGCATGTGGTTTTGACATGTGTTTTCTCATGTTTGTTAAAGGTGTGCAGTCTAGATTTGGCATCTAAACCTGCCCCCTTACCTTCCCAGCTTCCAAAGACACAATTTTTGCTTTCCTGATAACTGTAATTTATTATGTGCACGTATGTAGGTCATGCGATTTCTCATGTATGTTTAATGTTTGCAGCCTCCTTTTGCCTATAAAAGATTACACCACCACCCCCCACCAAGTCTGTTTGTGCCATTAGGTAAGTGTTTGGAGGGCCTCGTGTGATGTTTGACCATATGCGTTTTCTTATGTGGTTTTTTTAATTTCTTTGCAGCCTCTTGGGCTCTTTGACCAACACCAACACCACCACCGTATTTGTGCCATTAGGTAAGTGTTTGGAGGGCCTCGTGTGATGTTTAACCATATGCGTTTTCTTATGTTTTTTTTAAATTTCTTTGCAGCCTCTTGGGCTCTTTGACCAACACCAACACCACCACCGTATTTGTGCCATTAGGTAAGTGTTTGGAGGGCCTCGTGTGATTTTTAACCATATGCGTTTTCTTATGTGTTTTTTTAAATTTCTTTGCAGCCTCTTGGGCTCTTTGACCAACACCACCACCACCACCACCACCACCGTATTTGTGCCATTAGGTAAGTGTTTGGAGGGCCTCGTGTGATGTTTGACCATATGCGTTTTCTTATGTGTTTTTTTTAATTTCTTTGCAGCCTCTTGGGCTCTTTGACCAACACCACCACCACCACCGTATTTGTGCCATTAGGTAAGTGTTTGGAGGGCCTCGTGTGATGTTTAACCATATGTGTTTTCTTATGTGTTTTTTTAAATTTCTTTGCAGCCTCTTGGGCTCTTTGTCCAACACCACCACCACCACCACCACCACCACCGTATTTGTGCCATTAGGTAAGTGTTTGGAGGGCCTCGTGTAATGTTTAACCATATGCGTTTTCTTATGTGTTTTTTTAAATTTCTTTGCAGCCTCTTGGGCTCTTTGACCAACACCACCACCACCACCACCACCACCGTATTTGTGTCATTAGGTAAGTGTTTGGAGGGCCTCGTGTGATGTTTGACCATGTGCATTTTCTTATGTGTTTTTTTTAAATTTCTTTGCAGCCTCTTGGGCTCTTTGACCAACACCAACACCACCACCACCACCACCATATTTGTGCCATTAGGTAAGTGTTTGGAGGGCCTCGTGTGATGTTTGACCATATGCGTTTTCTTATGTGTTTTTTTAAATTTCTTTGCAGCCTCTTGGGCTCTTTGACCAACACCACCAACGCGTCTGTTTTAAAACAAGCAGTGGCCAGCTTTGGTAAGTGTGTTCTGTAACTGTTCACTAATTATACTGTATATGAAGAGCAATCTACAAATCATGTTTTTTCTGTTTTATCTTTTGTCATTTCAGATTTAGGCGTTTGGGGCTATTTACTGCTGCTGGACAGCCAGATTCTCTGCCCACCTCGTGCTCCCATGGCCCCACCCACTGGAAGGCTGAGGAGAAGGGGCAGGGGGGGCAGGGTGGCCAGATCGTCTGGCTCTGGTGTGAGGGAGGCTCCAGCTGTATCCAGGAGGGAGTCCACCGTCCCCAGCCCGGAGGAGGAAGCCGGGGGAGGTGTTAACACACCAAGTGGACAAGCTGGCTCTTCTGACAGTAGTCCTGGACAGGGTCCGTCCTCCAGAGTCAGCTTGTCCACATTACCCCGGCTTCCCCGTTTCATCCACAATCAGTGCTGTGTCCTGGTCCAGGCCTATATGGCCAGATATGAGGCGATACATGGGACCAGGGCCGTGGCTAACTCTGTAACAGAGAAGCACAGATTGTGGGATGAAATCCGGGATGCTGTAAATGCACTGGGTGAACCACCTCGCCACAGTGACAGTGTGCGGAAGAAGGTCAACGACATCTGTGGGTCCGTTCAGAAGAAGCTAATTGCATGGGCTGCGGAGGGTCTTTATGACCGACAAGGTCAGCTGGATCCATGTGCACGAAGTTCTCTCTGGACTTATCAAGTACCTTTTTTGCAGATCATAGGGCCCGATACCATCTTTTCCAGAGAGGACGTAGATTCGGATGCTTTGCGTCAAGGTAGGATATTATCTTGGATGTCAATTGTGTGAGTTGTTTTGAAAAGATGAACTACTATCCTATGTGTGACATGAATAGAATTTGATACTTGGCCTTCCAATTGTCCTTTTTTTGTTTTCCCCAACCTGCAATTTGTTCATCTGTAGCACGGATCTCAGCCCCTCCACAGCCCATGCAGCTTGGCGACCCCGACGGACTCACGGGTGTTGACATCAGTGCTGACCCTCCTCCTGGTAGGTCCCATATCGTACTGTGCCAAACAATGTAGATGTATATTTTATTCTTAACAAGATAGCTCATATTGCTATGTCCTCTTTACAGAAGATCCGCAGCAGGGAACACACCCAGTGCAGCAAGGCCTGGAGGTGTTGGTATGTATAGCAAATGTATATTTTTGTAGGAATCTTATTAACCCAGTTAACACACCAGTTTTTTCTTTAGAAAGAGTGTTGCCTTTTAGATGTTTACCCTGCAAAACACCTTTGACAGGATTAATGGGTGCCGTCATTAGTATTCAGACCAAGCCTTCTTAACCTTTGGGAGGGTTTAGCAAGTGTCCTATGAGCCCAGGAAAGCACTTTTGAATGTTTGGCCTCAATGCTTAATTCCTGAAGCTAGGAGGGAAATCTGGCCATAATCATTACTGCCTAAGGTTATGTACTAAACCTGTTTTGTACTTTTTTTTTTCAAAGAACATCAGGCCCCTCTTGACGTAGCAGCTGGAGTTGGATCAGGATCTGGCGACGATTCTGCTTTCAATGCTGTGGTATGTGATATAAGGGAACAAGGTGCACATGTAACATTTCAATGGTAGTAATGTTTTTGGGCTAGATGTGGCTTACATTGTGTGTGTTAAATTAGTGCTATGACATTCTGACGATGCACCAGCACAACAAGAGTTAGATCTTGAACATCAGGGAATTATGTTATAATTTGGGGTGCCACTAATGTGCCAAAAACATCCAGGACCTTTAAAGTCCGGCCAGTCTTTGATTTTCCAGGTCCAAATTCATGTGTATCGTTTTGTTGGGTTGTCCTGTAGCCGATTGATGGCGAGATTTTAGACAACATACGTAGATGTAGAAAGTCATTGGTGTAGTAACAGATTTACCAAAAGCAGAAACAACCTACCACACCAGGGTTAATTGGGAACAGCTTCATGTCGAAACTTTTTTGCCTTTGTCATATTAGTCCTACCAACATAATATGTACCCATTATCAGAAGTGTTGCTAGCTTGGATCATATTACAATGAACAAGTACTTATTAGAAGCACATCAAACTTTTCTACATTCTGCTTGGGGTGTTAAGTTGTCAAACGAATGAGAACTATTTAGTCATGATGTTTTATAATGATTTGGTCTATTTCTTCTGATTTCAGGCAGCCTTGGATGCAGCGGGATTGTCACCTACCCCACCTCGTCCATCTCTGCTGTATGTGGCCGAGAGGCTGCTTGCTGAGTATCAGATCCAAAATGAGTTAAGGAGGTCTACTCAGCAATCTAGTGAGGTAGTACGGCTGCTAGGGCTCATACAGGAATCTGTAGCAATGATGGTACGGGTTCAACAGGATATGCGTGACAGCTTGGTAAGTTTAGCAGACCAGCATCAACGGGATCGTCAAAGTGTTGACAGGTGCTGGCCACACGCCAATGCCTGTTTGGATCTGAAGATGCCCCATTGGCAGAGCCCTCCCAAACATCTCAATCACCTGCCACTGCAGGTTGTGGTAGTGGGAGGGTAATGCCAGTGTTGGCCACTTGGCAGGCAGCTGGGGATGGGACAATTCCTCCTGTAGCCACTCCTAGCACTTCACACTCCGTTCGGACTCCCACACCCCTCAATGAGCAATCCTCCTGCACAACCTCATTGCGCACCGGTTCCACAATACCCCTTCCACCTGACTATGTTCCCTCCACACCTTTCTCACTTCACTCCTCCCCAGGCCGCCCCCCTTTATTGTCACCAGCCCGACATGTCGTTACCCCCCGCACCGTGGCCCACAACATCAAACAATCAAGCACAACTCCCCACACATCTTCACAACCCTTGCACCACCAGCAGCATCAAATAGCCTCGGGGCAGCAGCCACAGCAGCAGCCACAGCCAGAGACACAGCAGCTACAAAATCTTATGGTAATGGCACACTATCCCTAAATTCTGAGGCTGAGCCCAGAGCAGATTGGACTATTGGCCCAAGATTTGATGTCCGGAACATTTCCAGGGTTCACCACACTGCATTAGCAGCAGCCTCATGGACAAAATCTTATAATAATGGCACACTATACCCAAACTCTAAGGCTGACACCAGAGCAGATTGTACTATTGGCCGAACATTTGATGTCCGGAACATTTCCAGTGTTCACCACACTGCATCAGTCACCACCACCTTAATTTGCTCTTTGTTTTATTTATTTGTGATATTTTTGTTACTGATTTGTTACTGATTGATACATTGGCCAATTTGTGGGGCCATTTTTTGGTTTAATTTGAGGGTGGCACAATATGATTTCTTATAGTGATTTTTTTGGTGATGCAATAAAATTTTCTGGAAAATGATTCGTTTGTGTTTGATCTTTGTTTTTTTGGGAGTGTTGGTGGCCAAGTAAGGGCCCTGGTTAATGTAGGCATTTCTACACACGTGCTTCTCTATCTCCAAACATATGGTTTCATTTACATTTTCAAAACTCAATGTTCACATAATGACCCAAGAAAAGGTCTCCCTTCAAATGTGTCTTCAAAACAAGTCTCATGGATAACATAAACCAAAGCCAACATGCTAACAATTACAGACCACACCACTCGACTAAACAAATACAACACAAAAGACATTCGATGTGTACACCAAAAAAAATACTTTGGTAAGAAAAGATAAATTTTTTTTAATAACACACAGGCAACGTGCAACAGAACAAATAAAATAACCAAACATTATTTCATTGGGGTGCAGTTCCTTACAAATGGCTCCGAAGGGTCCGGATCCACCCCACACAGCTGCTCCAAGAAAACTATACGTTCTCCACACCACCGTAAATAGTCCAGCATTACCTCGCTGGTGAGGTGGGTGTGCCCTGGGTAGAAAAAGACATGAAAATTAGTTTTATGCAAAATGATCCAAACAAGGATTGTAATTAATGTGCCTCAACAAATATGCTTAGGAGTCTATTGGTTGGCTTTTATCAACACTCTGAAGCAAATATGCTAAATTGCTGTTGTAAACCTTGAACTCAAACTTTCACAGCAAATTGTTCAAAAGGTTACATAAGATGGCTTGGAATGTTAGTAGCAGTTCCACCAAAACTAAGTAAAAGGCTTTTCTTCATGTCAACACAACCAATCATTTTGAAGAATGTAAGGTGTTGTGTTCAATTGGTCAACACGATACATGTGCACACATTTATCTCTATCACCATTGGAATTTGTGTAGCGTTCTCTCTCCCTCTTACTGTCTATAGATTGAACCTGACACATAGTAGAGACTCACCCTTTGGAATTTTGAGGGACATTTCTGGCCGGAGTAGATGCCTCTCCTCCCCAGATCTCCTTCGCTCCATCACAGCTGTGTTAAGAGAGAATAAAAAGTTTCTCAACAAATGGACTCACGCTAACTGTAGGTTACACAGTCATGAAAACGCTCTAACACCCACTCCTTCCCCCTCCACACTTCCCTGAAAGTTTTATTTAGATATTGATACGGTGGTGATGCAGATTTTTACAGTGCAAGCTTCATTCTTCTGGGTGAAGCTTGTAGCGTTAAGGATACGTACTCCCTGCTTTTGTGCTGATTGTGTTTCTCTGATGTTTTTTGTGCCTCAGCCCTGCCTGTTCTAAGTGTTGGGAACATCTCATTTTTGGAGGGCTGCGGAAAACTAATCAGGTTAGACTTACCCTCTCTAGCTTTTTGGGGACGAGAGAAATCACGATCCTCCTCTTTACATGGCCCCTGTACACCCCTCTAGGCACCTCCCTCCTGTTGGTTGACCCCACAGCAGGCAGCTTGCTATGGAGGCACATGAGATGAAGCCAAGCACCGTGTGCCTGTTCAGGCACTAGGCTGTGAGCCAGCCTTGCCCCCCTCCCTTCCAATGGTCTCAATGATTAGGAGTGACAGCATCAGGAGGCAATATTGGCATGCTGTCACCTCAGCTAAGGAGGAGGGGGAGTCTGTTCCAGACAAGTATTTGTGCAAAATTTTGGACAGTAATAAAATGGTCCCGGTAAGTCTTAGGGGGAATATGCACACCTATCACTTGGAATACTAATGCATAGAATGCATTCACATAAAGAACCTGCTGCCTTTAGAACAACTTGAAGCCTGATCGGGGACATACACAGGTAGCATTTCTCCACTTACTAAGTAGAAACATTACTGCAAAAGCACACAACTTACCATCAACAATGTTTTCTGGGCCCCCAGAACCCGATGGTATTGGCTCAGGAGAAACTGCACAAAAATAACACAAATTGTGAACTGGAATGTGGTACATTACCGGGGAAGAGTATTTCTGAAAGGTTGAGAAACACGCATTTTCAGTGTTGACTAAATCAGGACATGAGTAAATTAACATGGCCCCAAATAATTTAGAAGTACAAAGCACACCATTTCCAATGTAGAGAAACTAACACCAATTTAGAAGAGGGTGGCTTGAGAAAGCTTAAAAATAATAACATGTCCTGTAATGCTCCCCAATACCACCTTCCAAACATGAAGGTTAAGCAAGAGTGTTTCATGACCAACCTTCCTGTCACATATAGCAAAACTGCACTTGCTTTGACTCCAACTTAGATTATCCTAGATACACATCATCCTAGCACACACAATACATGTGATAATCTAATTTTATGTACTTACAGAATAGTTCAGGGGAGCCACAAACATTGGTGGAGTAATCCGCCTCCACCCCTGGAGTGGGGGAGGATGGGGGAGACCCTTCATGGGGGGATGGTGTCGTATCTCCTAGAAACACAAAGACACGAATACAATCCTTGAACAAAAGCTATTTGATAAAGGCACACAGAAAGTAGTCCGGAAACATTGAAGGTAGTAGTTACAGTGGACTGGGTAAGCAGCGGCCCCTCTTCCCCAGTCCTCCACAACAAACATCCTCAATGTCAGCTGCTACATAACCCCAATGGCAAAATATATATATTACAGCCCTTATATTTCCCAGGACACATTGAACACACAAACACATGTAGAATACTTACTTCCCATTTGAGGAGAGCCCAGGTCCTCCTCATTGCTGGAAAAATTGGCCTCTTCTTGGGCACCTTCGTCCTCCTGCCCCGGATCCAGACGACTTGGCCCTGCCTGAGGCTCCTCTCTTGCTGAAGCGACATCAACCACAAAAGAAAACAAAACAAACAATCATTCCTCCAAGTTAGACCTAATACACAACACACCAGCACATCCACATTACTTACAGTGGGCCTGAGAAGGCTGAGCCTCCAGATCCTCATCACTGGTTTCTAAAAAAAAAAACAAAAAAAAAACATTATATATTATTTATGGACACAAATAGGCAGTAACCTCTCATCATGCTAGCACCATACTCAATGCCCCTACAATTCAGAACATAGAAGTGCACTTAAACCAATGAGATGCATTGACCATGTTTTAAAACAGGAGGGCACCGTGCAAATTAGGCGGTCGCCTAAGGCCTCGCACCTACAGGGGCCTTGCGGCCAGTGGCGGAGCAACAACATTTAGAAGGGCGCAGTCAGGGAAATCTCCCAAGTAAAAGATTGCTTTCAATCCTCGGATCTAAAAGTTGCAGCAGTGTGCTGCAGTCCCTTCACTGCGTCTGCCAGGTGTCTGTTGTCCGCTGACACTTACCCCTCCTTCTCTGACTGGGGATTGGCCGTCTGATCATGTTATCCTAAGATGTTGAGGAATCAGTAGGTGTGTACCTGCACCAGTAGGAAGTGACTGCCCGGTCAACTCACTCTGCTATCATCGGTTGTTGCTCCGGGAGGAGAGCTCTGCCCTGGACCAGGAACATACAGGTAACCAGGCCCAGACTTGATATTTTGCAGGCTGGTCATAGATTTGTGGTGTCTACTATGCAAAGGGGGTGAGTAGCCCCAGGGAAGTTGGAAGAGTCCGAAAATGGTTGGTGGAGGAGGAGGAGAAGAAGGCCCTGGGTGGCTGGGGGACAAGGAGAGGGCCCCTGGGTGTTTTCTAGAGGAGGAAAGACCCCCAATGACGCCAGAGTCATTTGCCAGGGAAGAGAGTGGAGCTGAGCAAGTCCTGCATATCTGACATGAAAGCCAAACATGGTGGAGATGGAGCCCTTTGCCCTACACAATGACAGCACCCGAGGTGGAAGGTGAGGGGTAGCGGGTCTTTGACATTATATAGCATATGGACTCTGTCCATTATTGGTAGTTTTGTTTGGAGTTGTCCTTTAGATGTTTAACTCTGTTGTTTTTGCCCCGAGCTGTGAGGGACTGAGGTATGACAGCCCACTATGCTGGGACTTATAGTGCCCTAGAATGTGGAGGACTGAGGAATCCTTAGTCCCTAACAGAGGGCAATACAAGTCTTAGCATAGCAGGCAGTAGTTCCTCAGTCCCCTACAGAGAGCAGTACAAGTCCAAGCAGGTAGCCTTCTGCAGTGGGACTTGTTGTGCCCTTGACTGTGGTGGACTGAGGAAGGGAAGTGTAAGGGGGTCTCTGTAAGCTCAGATGTATGGGGGAGCTTTGGTGACCACAGAGTTCCCTTTTACACCAGAGTCCCCAGCTTCCCCCCTCAAATAATGGTTCCCAGAACTCTCCTTACATCAGAGTCTTCAGACTTCCCTCTTACAGAGTAGTAAGTCTGGAGACTCCGATGTAAAGAGGGCTCTGTGAAATGTGATTAGAGATTTGACATTTCTACAAATAAAATTTTTCAACTTACCATCCACAATTTGTAGCTGCTGGAATGGCTCGCTCTCTCTGAACTCATATTGCAGTGTGGCCGTCCTCCTCCTCCCCTTCTTCAGCAAAAGCACAAGAGGGTGTCGGCCGTCCGCTTTGGCTAGAAGCAGAAGAGAAAAAAGAAACATAAAAAAGACTAATGTACATAGTTGTATTAAAGGTTGTGAAGAGACACTTGATGGAGGTAGGAAAGGTAGGAGCGAGAGGGAGGGGAGGGGGGGGGGTGTTGGTATTTGTGTTGTTGCATACCTAAACACATGTCCACCTACCCACAAAATTGTAACCTATCTGGTCACATGTAATGTATATTTTTACTTACCGGAGATTTGCTCCACAGCCTTTTTCAGGAGCCTGGGTGAGCGCCTTTTGGCATCACTCCAGGCCCGCTGGAGATCCACCACACGAGGCCGGAACTGGAATCTCCGCCGCAGCCTCATCCGGACACGACACATGATCTTGTGCTTTTGGTGAAGATGCATATTCACCTTGTCATACCCCCAGAGGAGGAGGAGCTGTGGAAAGAGCAGTGTATGTTTGATTCCAAGTATGTCCAAAAAAGTACAGTCTTACAAAAACATGCTAGGTCGTCTTTGAGATATTGTAGAACAAAGAATCCCATTTCTGGTGATACATATACATCGATGTCCAAATCTACCTCCATGACATAGGTTGCCCCACACTGGTGATTTCCTCTACATGATATTGCCATTTTGTCAATTGGCCTTTCATTACACACCCAGGGCCACCATCAGGGGGGGACAGCCAATACACATGTAGGGGGCCCGAGTGCCTGTAGGGGCCCCGGACCCGCCATCCATGAAGTGTGCAGGAGACAGTAGCCAGGTGACACATAAGGCAGGAGAAGCGCCGAAGGATAAATGCATAGTAAGCACAGTAAACTAGCTGGCAGGGCTGGGACTCAGGAGATGTTATGAGGGAGGGACTTAAGAGCCTTTAAGCTACTCATTGGCTGAGGAGGTAAGAGGAGGCAGGCTGATCCGCTTCCTGCTGCCTCCTTAGCCAATGGGTACACAGGGTGCACTGTCCATCACTGCACAGCCTTGTGCTTCCTCTGCTGATGGGATAGAATTCCTCTGCCAAAAAAACATGCTGCAGAGATGGAGATAAGAGAGATGAAAAATAAATGTTTCCTACTGAAGCTGCTAGATTTAGCTAGAATACATGTACAATTCATAGCCCTTGGCATGTTAATTACAGTCACTGTATTTACAACCTTATTGCTGTCCATTTAGCAGGGTGAAAGTAACTTTACACACATGTAGCATAGGTATCAACTTTTGTCACCATGTTAAAAGGACAGCAGTATGGTTAGCATTACAGTGACTGTTATTAGTCCAGGCTCACTAAACTAGCCAATGCTTGGAAAAGCAAGCCATGCAGATTGCTTTTCAGGTCCCTTTTAACATGAGCTGTCTGATTGGGTGTGGCTGTTCATTTTTCACGCAGACCTGATAAGCCCCTCCATTCTCCTTTATGGAGTGTTATATGTAAATGGGATTGATTCATTTGAGATGCAGATTTAAACTATGTATGGCCAGGCTGAAGGTACCCAAGTTGATTGATCGATCAACTTGAGGACAACGTACAACCAGTCTGTCAGATTTTACACACGCTTGTCGCTAGCAGCTCTTTTAGCCACTAGCAATAATCACTGTGTTTTCCTGGCAGGGGCAGCACCGGGAGAACACAATGGCTCCGCAGGAGGGTTTCCCCTGTCTGTGTTGATGGTGGAATCAAGGCAAAATGTTTTTCCTGCAAGCCACGGAACAAACAAATAATATTTATTTAATTAATCCATGATTTTGCCAAAATGGGAAAAAATATGTTTGCTTTGTATATTCTTAAGTTTGCTACATAACTAGAACACGTAACAGGGTTATATCATTGCATGAGATTTCCCCTCACTTCCTGTCTTGGTGTCACCAGGACAGGAAGTGAGGGAATCTCCCGGTGGGGATATAGCCAGCAATTCTTTCCTTTTATATATACTATGGACATTATAAGGCAACAATTGCAAGCTATTTCCCCACAGTGATATTCCCCCACTTCCTGTTCTGGTGACACTAAGACAGGAAGTGAGGGGAAATCTCATGCAATGATATAACCCTATTAGAAATTCGAGTTCCGTCTAAAAAGTATACATAAAGTAAGCACTTTGTTTCCAAAGTGGCAACATTATGGAGGAGTTAAAACCCCATAGTGTGATCCGGGGATATGACGCTGTGCTCATACACTGCTCAATGTGTCTGTTCATTATGCTGTGCTGAATTATCCTGGATTCGCAATTCCTGCAAGAGGAGGAAATGGGATGGGGGAGATGAGAATTTAATGTGGCAGAATTAGCCACACAATCACACATAATCCTTTTTAAAGGTCCCCAGCAGAATTTGATGGCATAGTGGTTCACAGCAGTGCCATCAGATTCCAGTGAGATCTATAAATTAACAAAGCAATGGGATCTGGGGTGTATTTAACTTGCAATGGACACCCCCATTGATTCACATACGGCAGTGTGAGATGCGTGTGTTGGGAATGTGATCCATTAAGACAAGTGATTATATACTCATGTGTTGCGTTTAGAGGTAATTTGTCCAATGCAATCCTTTGAAGACATGACCAGTCCAGATTTTTGTGATCGCTCATTCCATCTCAGGTGAACAAATTAGCTGCTGTCTGCAGATCCAGCTTATGATGGTGAGTCTCAGACAAGACAAACGGTGCAGAGCTTGCAGTGTGTATGTATTTAAGGGAATACATTTGTTCCTAATGTATTTAGGGAATATAATGTTTCAAATCTTGCATATATGAAAAGGGGCAATACATTTGTCTTTATCTAGACAGATTCCAAAGCGTCATGGCAATCTGTCACAGATAATTGTGTTTCATTTTGTGTAAAAGTAGAAACTAATCAAATCTATCTATATACAGGCATACCCCACTTTAAGCACACTATGGGACCAGGGCATGTATGTAAAACGAAAATGTACTTAAAGTGAAGCAATCCCTTTTTACTTTTCTCAATGCATGTAAATACACCAGCTCCATAGGAAATTTTGGCCACCTTGACATGGCCTTGCTCCCATGTGATAAGGACACCAAGCTTGGGGAGCATGTTAAGGGGATCCAGGACTATGACATGATAGATTACCTAGGCAAGCTGGCCGGCCACAAAAAGGATATGTTGTAGTCCTGGGTACCCTCTCGGTGCTCCCTAAGTTTGTTATCCCTGTCACTTATGGTTTGGGAGCAGTGTCATGCCAAGCTGAACAAGCTGTGTCCTTACTCACGAGTGTATGTAAAGTGAGTGTACTTAAAGCGGGGTATGCCTATCTATATCTATATAGAAAGTTCCTAGATGTGAACCTGTTCCCTACTAATTATATATATATATATATATATATATATATATATATATATATATATATATATATATATATATATATATACATATTATATACAATATATATATATATATATATATATATTATATACAATATATACATATTATATACTATATATATATATATATATATATATATATAGATGTTATATACTATATATATATATACATATTATATACTATATATATATATATACATATTATATACTATATATATATACATATTATATACAATATATATATATATATACATATTGTATACAATATATATATATACATATTATATACAATATACTGTATATATACATATTATATACAATATATATATATATACATATTATATACAATATATATATATACTGTATATATACATATTATATACAATATATATATATATATATATATATAGAGAGAGAGAGAGAGAGAGAGAGAGAGTAGGGAACAGGTTCACATCTAGGAACTTTCTATAACAGGAAGCTTCTATCTCACGTCTAATAGGCAGAAAGTGCATGCGCATATCAGTAGACCAAAAGTTACTTGCACACCCGCTAGATAAGCGTCACCCCCCCGCCCCCCGCCACCAGCCCCCATCTCGCACATTCACCCCCCCTCCTTACCTTACAGATAAATGCCACAATTTCCGCGGTAAACAGTGCAGGAGCCATAATGCACAGACTTGCGAGAGGACCTGTACAGTTTCCGGGAACGTGTGCACCCACAAATAGTTTCGTTTCCGGTTGCATTTACAAATGTGATAACGCTGTTTTTTATGTTCGCGAATTCGCCAAAAATAGTCACCTTACACAACCATTAAGCATATCTAACATAACGAACAAAAAAAAAACAAAACATACATTTGTGGACACCAGAAAACTTTATTTATACACATGTAGACATTTTTAAAAAACATTTGAAACATGCTGTTTATTACAAAGAGGATACACATCTCAAACATTTCACATGACATATTTTTGGCACAGTCTCCACAGTATCCCATTGAAGCCACAGAATTGTATTTTTTTAACAAAAACAACCTTTGTACAACATTTATACCATATACATCGACAAAGAGCCAATAATCTTCAGATACATGTGCAGATTGACAGAACAATACACAATTATGTTAACACCAATTAATACTTACAGAGAGTCAAGTGGGCTATGTGTCTTTGGACATAACAGACAACACAGCCAAATCCCACCTCCATAAATAACAAAGGCCCCCAAATGTTAACCATAAAGCATGTGACACACAATATATTTGACCTCTTGCCAGGCCAAATCTTTGCTCCTGTCTGAGTGATCTATATATAATCAAGGGAAACACACACCCAGTAATGGTAACTCCCAGGCAAAAATTTAACTGTGTGTGTCCTGTGTGTTTTGGAGCATGCTCAGTTGCCAAAAAAAGGGAAATAGAAATGAGGAGAGAGACCTAAACAACCCAAATACATGTATGTATGTATGTGTGTATATATGTGAATTGAGAAAATTCTCTCTTCAAGTTTGCTAGTCATTATTTAGAATGTTTAGATACAGGAATACATACATATATATACAATTACATGAGAGAGCGAGAGAGAGCGAAATATATATTTAGGGAAACAATTGAAACACACCTTTTTGGATTTGGGAGTTGAGATTGTGAAGATTGAACAGATATGTAAGCCAACAATCTGACTCATCACTCATGAACATCCATAATCTTGGCGTGGCAATTATATCAGGCGTTCTTATGGGCGTTTTTGCTGGCGTTTTCCCAGGTGTTTTGACATGCATTTTTTGGGCAGGCATTTTTATATGAAATAACCTAAAAAAAAACCAAAAACAGACCACAACACCTACATGTGAACGTAGCCCTTTTGGGGGGGATTTGTACAGCTCAAGGATCAACTCCCAAAACAGCCAAAAAGTCCAATCCTATTCTGTTCAATGGCCCCTGTTCCCATGTGAGCATTTTGATGGCATGAGGAAAACACCCAACGCTCACAAGAGGACATGAGCTTCTTTAATGCCAGTAAGGACTGAGAAATAGCACAATAATTAGGGAGTCTGCCTTCCTGCTGTAGGTTTGTAAGTTCGAATCCAGAAGGAGCCCTCTGTATGGGCAACACTTGGAGGTCTCCAAACCTCCAAATGTTCACATCAATAATTTTGCTCATGTTTGAAAAGGCATGTGTATCAGCAAACTTTTTTAATCTAAAGACATTAACTAAATACAAAAGATGCCACATAAAGTCAATATGTAGCAATATTGTGAGCTAAAGCTATATTTGTTTGTTGGGCATACTTTGCTAATTAGCCAAGTATGGGGATATATATATACCTTCAGTTAAATGTGTACTCAAATGCTAACACTTGGCCATACCCATATGGCAGAAAATGTTGTATTTGCAATATATTTAGAAAAACATTCTTTTGAAACACATAGAATATTGGCAAAATTGTGATATTTCCTTTATATTTGTGAAATGCTAATAATCTTTATTTGAAATATGTTTTACATCTATTTTTGTTCTATCTGACTACTCGTTCCCCAATGTAATATTTTGTGGGATAATTTAGATAATGTGGAGGTTCTATATAAACACTGTAGATTTCACTGTTATTATTTCAGAGTTAGCAGGAAAGGTGTATGGAACGTGAGAGTTTACTAAGGGATCCCTTGTTAGAAGTGTGCATGTTTTTCTAATCTGCCGGTTTTTTCCATTTTATATGGGCAAGACAGCGGATTTATAGTTGTATTCAAAAAAGAGATTGCTCAAATTCGCGAAAGCGGAATTTTTTTGGCCCAGTTGGCGTTGCGCATGCGCACATTCGCGCGCTCGCAGCTCAGGGCTTGAGGAGCTTTTTTTACCTTCTACACTTTTGCAGATATCTCTCTTTCTAAGTCAGTTTTTGACATTTTTTAAAAGCTAGTCATCTCCAAATTCTTCTCCACAGAAGAAGAATACAGGGGAAAATTTGGCAAAACATTAGTCGAGCTTTTAGCTGACGTGTTTTTAAGTCGCGCTCTGACCTTGTAGCATCTTCATGAATCTCACACTAGACGTTATTGGCCTCCCTGCCGTTCTTTGAATACCAATTTCAGACGTTCAAATTCGCCGGTTCGCTAAAATCCCGGCGTTAGCCAATTCGCCGTACTATGAATCAGGCCCACTGTCTCTATTTGCTGTAAGGACGCCTCTTTTCTTGGAATCTGCATTAGCAGTGAAAACATTGGGAAAATTCCTGTTGGAGCATAACGGGAGGTGCTTGGCTGCAGAAGTGCGTTTCCTGGCAACACAAGATATCACATTTATATTAAAGCTTCTTTCACAAGGATTCTTTTCTATCTGGATGATTAAGGCCTTTCGCATTTATTGAAAGGAGGGCTACTCCCATTTGTATGCTGTTAAAGTGATAATCTTATAAAGGATGTATCTGTGGTACATATTGTGTGTAAAGTGTTTAATACTGTATTTATGTCTTTTGTTGAGGAGGCAAATGAAGTGTGCAATAATTGCACTAGTAAACTTCTTTCAGTGGTCATCTGATGAAGTCCCCGGATAAAGATCTTCCTGAAAAAGAGCATCTGCGTACGAGAGATCTCAAAAACTGTGGCAGCTCATTGAGTTTTGACTGTGGTGTAGGAAAAGAAAAGACAGTAATAAAAAAAAATAAAAAAACATAAGGTAAACTTTAAACATCCAGTTTCCTGGAAAGGCACACACATTTTTTAGATTAACATTCAAAAACTAGAAAAGGTTTCTGTACCCAAATGCAGCTCACTGCTTCTCAATTTAAACAAGGGGTAAGTTTGTGCCAGAGATGTTCTTTAACTTCCAGAGGTACATAAAGGTAACAAAACCTATCTTTTCCAGATTCAGGTGTGTTTCTTGGAGTTTTTTAGCAGTAACTACCCGCCACTCAAGTTCCACTGGTTGAACACTACTAGGAGAATAAGAGTTGTTGGCAGGTTTAGGAATAATCTGCCACTCTTTTAGTAGAGAGAGGCCCTTTTCCAGTGAATCCACTATGTATGTGAAACCCTCTTTGGTAATGGAGAGCTTTGTTGGGTAGCCCCATTTTTAGCTGATCCTGTGGTTCCTAAGAGCTTTGGTAATGGCAGTAAGGCTTTTCCTTTTTTGGAGTGTGTGCTGGGATAAATACACACAGAATTGAAGATTCTGATACTGTGAGGGAATTTGCTCTTTAATATGCATCACTGCCATGAGTTTGGCATGGTAAAAATGTAATTGCAGTATCACATCTCTTGGGATTTGATCAGAAATATATGTTGGTTTAGGTAGGCGATTAATTCTGTCTATGATGAAATCTAGCTCAGTGAGATCAAATATACTCTCTTTGAACAACCTAATAGCATAGGCTCACAGTTCAGTTAGTTGAACAGATTCAAGTGCCCCTCTAATCTTCATATTTTTCCTCCTGGATCTGCCCTCCATATCTGTTATTTTAGCCCTAAGCCATTCCATCTCATCTGCTTTCCCTTCATGAGCATCCACAAGATCATTGATGGTAGATGCAAATTCCCCTATTTTGGATTCAATGTGATCTACTCTAGATCCCACTGCTTGTATTTATTTATTTCATTGATGCATTTAAGACATCATGTCAGTCTGGAGTGAGCTCCACAAGAATAAAAAGCATATCCTTTAGTATAGTGTCCATAACAGGCAGATTCATGGTAGGGAATTCTTCAATAGAGCCAGGCAGCTCCCCAGAATCTGTGACAGAGCTGGCTACAGGACTGCATCCATAGCCATCCATCCTGAATTTAGCCATAGTAGGGCTTGCAGATCGAGGTTTAGGAGGATAGGACTGTGTGCTTTTTGGGGACCCACTATTTTTGTTATTTGGATTGGTCTTGGATGGCTGGGAATGTGTACTATGTGCTGGGGTAGAGGATGAGCCAGCGCCATTTTGCCTACCTCCATGCTGCTGCAGGGTGAAGAATGCAGTCAACTTTTGTGGTTTCCTCTCATTCTTGCGAATCTTTGACCTGTTCCTTGGTTTGCTGCAAGGCAGATCGCCAAGATGGGGTGTTTAAAAAGTCACCTGAAAGTCCGCTTTGTGCCGCTGTTTCTCCCTGGATGTCGGAGCTCTTCTCTCACGCTACCATCACTCTGGCCACGCCTCAGAATCATATCCCAAAAGCATGTTAGAAAAAAAAATCTCATTCTTTATGATGGGAGGCTGTTTTGGAGGCAGAGACTAGGTAAATTTTAACTGGAAATATTAATTGAAACTTTATTTTTCCAGACATTGTGCGAACATTGTACACATTTGAGGCACAGAAACTCACAATTTTTAATGGGATACAAGTAGTGAGATAGGGAAGAGACATTTATTAGACAGAAATATTAAAATAAATATTATTAAAAATTGAAATATCAAGCAATCACATTTTTTTAATCCAAGGGAATGTGCCCAAGTTTATTGCAACTCTTGACATTCTTTAGACAGAGATTGCAAATAACTTTGGACTTTCCACTTTCCAGCATTTAGTGAGAAGAGTTTCTGAGGGTGGTGACATCACTGATGGGATCAGTCACTCCAGGTGGGCCTTTATTGGACTCTGGCAACTGTAGCGTCACCTATCCATGATCTGAGAACCACTGTAAGTGATCAAAGGCTGCAGTAGTCCTTAAGGTGGAAACCTGTGCATGGGGTTCTAGCATCATCTGTGTCAGCATGAGGCTCGTAAAGTCTGTAGATAGGTGGGATAAAAGCTTTCAGTCCATGGTTGTGAAGGTCTTGGGTTTCAGCAGCAGGGAATAAAAAATTACTTTTTCAAAGGACAAAAAATGCTAAATTGTTACAGATTTGCAGATTAACTGATGTTAAGCATGTACAGACACCCTGTAATTTTTAGGTGTGCATATTGCATCTGAAAATAAAAAAGTCGTGTATTAATTTAGAGACCAAGGAAAACATTTACTGATTAGTTTTACAACTATCAAGCCATTTTGATAGGCCTCACTTTATTTGGGATTGAGCAGGCATATTTAATCTGGAAGGAAATCTATTTGTTTCAAACTGCACATTTTCAGCATAACTTTGAAGCCTCTATTGGATAAGCCACACATTTGAGAGGGAAAGAGCAAGCACATTGCATATAGAATTAAAAAAATTGTGTCTTGTTTTAAAGACTTAAGATGGAAAAAAAACAACAGATTTGCACCACAGATATTTAAGCCTATATGGTAAGATTGCAACTTCTGGGTAACTGAGTGGGCATATTGCATCTGTAAATTGAACTATTAGTCTTTTTGTGTTAAATTAAAAATAAAAAACATCAACCAATCCAAGCCTGTATAGGCACCCTGCAATTTTCGAGCATTTAAGCATACATATTACATCTGAAAGAAAAAATATTTCAAACCTTCTTTGCAATAGTCTGCAGAGAGTAAGCAAATTGCATCTGCATGCTTGTTTTCTTCAAAGACTGACTACAGAAAATGTTGCTGCTAAGCTTGTAATACTTTTCCTAAATATACTTGCTCTCTCCAGAAAAAGCATCAGAGAGAGCAAGCATAATGAAGCTAGAAATAAGAAATTGCCAAGAATGAATCAAGGCAGTAATTAGCAGCACAGCTTTTAAAACTTTTTGGGCATGCTACTTTATGTCAGCCATAGAACAAGCAGATTGCAAATTCCAAAACTAAAATGGGGTTATTTCTTACCAGACAGAACAGAGAACCAATATAAAGAATTGCAGCATCGCCTTTATACTAGGGATCTACCAATTATCGGCAAGGCTGATATATCGAGGGCTGGGCGTGACCACGCACGTGACCTCCGAGATCGTATGCTGGATGGAGCAGTATCACCCGGGTGTCACTCATGGCAAGTGGGTGACGGACAAATTGGGTGGATGGTAGATGGAGTGGGTGAGAGACAGAGCAGTATTGAGTGGATGCGTACCGGAGCGGTATCGCCCAGGCATCACTTACGGCAAGTCGGTGAGAGATACAGATCTGCCAGCAGATCTGCTAATGTGGAATTGCTTATATCTTTAATTTGTACATATGTGAGTGGCACATTTAAAAACATTTGTAAACGGAATTATGCTATGTGACATCATTTTACCCTTACATGAGCATCACCACCTAATGGTTGGAGGAGGAGAAGACTAGTCTCGAACCCTGACATAGGATGTACAAAATATCGGCCCATATCGGCTGATACTGATATGCAATGGCCAACATATCGCTATTGATATCTGCAACGAAAAACCAATATCGGTAGATCCCTACTTTATACCCTTTTTTGACATGCCTGTAGTGTTGAAGACGAGAGCAGGCATATTGCATCTAAAGTAATCTGTTTATATTTGAAATTTAAAACAGAAAAAATGTAAGTGATTTCAAGTACACCTTTTAAACTTTTTTGGATAGACTGCTATTTCTGAGGGAGAAAGCAGGCATAATTCAGCAATACATATACAATTAGTTGGAATCCTTTCATAGACAAAATGTAAATATTGTACAGATTTGCTGTAGAGAATCTCATACTTATTAATGGGAGAATAATTTTGAAGCATAAGATTAAAGGTTATGTTCACCCTTAGTATTATGTTACATGTTACACCCATATTCAGGGTGTGACATGTAACATATTACTAAAGCACCTGCCCAAACTCTGACCTGATCCCCCATTGTGACAGCAGACAGTGGATCCAATCCCCGTACCCACTGTCACAATTTAAAAACAGTGCAGCTGTGTGGGGCTCCACCCGCACAGCCTCATCATTCATTTATAGGGGGTCTGTGAATGAATAAACTACAAATACCATCTACCACCATGGCAGACTGCTTGTAGTTCTCAATGAACTGCAAGGACAATGGTGACTGAGCACTCTCATAGTTCATTGATTTTTCTGTAACTGTCTGCCGTTATGGGAGGAACAGGCAGACAACTGTACTGACAGGTTGCAGGAGCCTGACATTGCACCCACAATCTGCTGATCACAGATTCAATGCTCTAGAGGCTCAGAAGAAAAAATAAATAAATGCACATTTATTTACCTGCAAAAAAAGTGTTTTATTATTTTTATTTTAAGAGAGATAATCCTTTAAGCCTATTTAAGACAGAATTATTACCTGAAATTGCATTGTTTTAGACACAGATTTTAAAAACGGCACCTATTTGCAGAACCACTTCCTTTTTAATAGGAGGTACATTTGGAAGCAGAGAGTTGGTTTCAGCCAGACATATGAATAACAAATGTATTTTCTATAAGAACGCTACATGAAAATTGTATGGATAAGCTAAAAAGAATCTCATCCATTTTAATGGGAGCTAAGTTTGGAGACAGTAATTAGTCCTATTTTAGCATAGAGAATTACATGAAAGTGTACTTTTAAAGACACCACAGGTAATTTGTACAGAATCTCATTCTTTTCATTGGGAACAATTTGGGAGCCAGTGAGGTGCCATTTTTAAATAAAACTGTATTTTTTCCAAAAGAAATATTAAGTTGTTGCCATATTGAATTTAGGCGTAATCTCCCTTACCGTGTTGTGAGGATGAGGAGTTATGCATAAATCTCCTATAATAATTGTAAATAGATGGATGTAAATATTTATTTTTCAAGATATATTTCAAGAGTATTGATTTCAAATGGATAAGTATGTTTGAAATGCATGCCTGGGAAACCTAGGAGGGGTCTGCTATTTACACTGATAAACAAACGGTAGTACAGCCTGTAATTATGTTCCTTTTCCCCAGACATTACGGGGCCAGAAAATAATTGATAATCTTCCATGACAGGTCATTCCTTTATCTAGCCCTCTACTTCAAAGACTTTAGATATGTAATGAAGTTGGTTGGCTGTCCAAGGATGGACAATTTGGCCCAGGAGATGACCTAGCATGATTAATCCCCACCCAGAGAGGAGGGCTATCGAGAGGTTGAGTTATGCTAAATATAGGGTACACCAGTCAGAATGGTTCTGAACAAGACGAGATGGGTCTATATTAATATAGCTGAGGAGAGAAATCACTCTCTGGCAAGCAGACTAGGATGAAGATACTGGGGATGGTAAATATAGACTATACCTCTCACACTTAGAATGTATACATGCTTTTTCTCTTTAGTGTTTGAAGACACACTGCAGGCACCATGCCTGAAGTGGAAAGGTAACTTAACTCCATGCTCAATACGTACATGGTAATGTAAATAGGGCTATTGTGGGTAATTTGTAAATAAAACCTTGAAAGCCAGGAGATCTGTACTAACAATGTGTTGTAAATACTGTTTAGTGTGTAATTTGTATATATGTATATATATATTATGTAACCCATTCAATAAATGTGTATTGCTGATTGAACTACCTCTTTTGTGTAAAGAGCTCTCTGCATCTAGATGTGTATAGGTGCATGCTACGAAAATAATTGGGGTGTATGCACAGGTACACAGAACAAAAGGCAACAAAGTGAAACTACTTTTCCAGAGACACTGTACAAACATTGTACACATTTGAGGCACATAAACTCATTCTTTTTAATGGGAGGTAAGTTGTGAGGCAGGGAGGAAAATTTATTAGGTAGAAATATGAAATTACATATTATACAAAATTGAACAGTTAAGGAATCACAATTTTAATCCAAGGAAATTTTCCCAGGTATATTGCCACTCTTGACATGCTTTGGGCAGAGATTGCAAATGGTGTGATTTATAGCGCATGTGTTGAAAAAGGTCAACATGTCTGAGCCCTGGGGAGTTCATCTTTTACCATTTTCTGCCTTTGCTGCTGACCTGCTGTACATTAGCACCCCCTGCCCCTATTACCATCTCCTGCTGCCTCTTCAACTCTAGTCCAGTCCTTCTGTAAAATTTGGGAAATTGTTTTTATACAATGTCATTCCTGTGTTTGTTGCAGGCTAAATTATGTTCTTTGTCTCACATTTTTCAGCCTATTCGTGTGCTATGTTAATCCAGCATATTTGCAACTATTTTTCTCCAAAAGAGTGTAGCCTAAAGTTTTTTTTTTTCTTTAAAACCTGCATGGTCCCTCCACAATAAACCATGGGCTGTTAAAAGTGCTTACTGTAAACTCTAATGTCAATGTTTTGATTTCAAGCTGCCCGAAATTTTTCCTGTTCAAAATACATTACATTTTTTATTAATGTGTTGTGAGTCAGTACAATATTTTGCTTTTTTCCATGGAAAAAATGCACTCTAAATAGTCTTTGTTATCTATGGAACTGATGCAATATTAATTAAAATATAAATACAAATATATACACATAAATGTTGATTTTTTTTTTCCAAAAACGCATATATACTGTCATTTCCACAATAGAGATGAAAAAAAAATCCCTTTTGCTCCGGGGTGTCGGGTTGAATATGGAACCTGCTCACCAGCCAATAATCTCTATCGGGACTTGGATTTGCACGATTAAAATTATTTATTTACTTATTTCCTTTTTATTTTTGGCAGCATCATCCACTGTTGTATCCAACTGCAATTCATTGTAAAATGTACTTTGTTAAGTTTTTCTAAAAACTCTCAATAAAAAATGTAAATGATTAAAAAAAAAAAAAACTTTGCTATATTGTTTATGCAGTATGTACAATATTATTTTTCTTCATGTGCAAAAATAAACACTTATTATGTTTTTTATTTTCAAAGGCTGAATAAGATAGGTATTTGTCCCAGGAATTTATTAAAGTTAAGTTTAAGCAGTATGTACTGTATTCCTTCCATTTTAATAAATCTACTTTACTTTACTTTTTTTAAAACTCTAAAGTTAAATAGGCATGTGGTTTAGCCAATGAGGTCTAAAGGAAATTATAGAAATATTGTTATTGTGTGTTATCTTTCTTTTATCAGAATAAGAAACATAAAAATTGTACATTTGTTTTGGGTTCATTCAAAGACAAATGTGAATGTGGTTTAGCCAATGTGGTCTATGTTAAATTGTAGAAATATTGCTAACACTGCGTGTGGCAAGTTAAAATATCAGACAATAACATTATTAATTATAGTATTAGGATTGCTCATACCATGTTTTTAAACGTTTGAGTTTATCCAAGGGATATTTTAACATGATAGAATATAAGTTTTTAATATACTTTTAGTATTTTATCGTTTATCTGCAGTATCTAGATTTAGTTTTAGTAGCATGTATTGAGTTAATATGATTGATGCCGATATTAAATAATGTATAATGTTTTGTTATAAAGCCATGGTGGTAAAGAGGGAGACTATATAAAGGCAGTCAGCTCCTGTTCGTTCTATAGACATGTGTGTCGATCTAGATGCGCATAGTCCAAACCAGTATGTCTTCATAATGAATAGGTCTTCAATTAAATGGCGCCGGCCAACATATAAGCAATAGGAAGCGTCCTACCGTCCAATCACGTCCCCCTGAGGAAGACATTAGGTCCCTGTGTCGTCACGCGTAGGGGAGGGGCTAGGACGGACAGAGCGCTTCACCATTCGTGAGACTGTCGGGCTGCATCGGCATAGGAGAGATTACACAGCCACAGAGTCTCCTGCTTTCCCATCACGGCTTGGATGTTCGATTGTGTACTGCCTGTCAAAGGTGCATGGTTGCACCGAAAATTGTGAGTTTACACCTATTGTTCTTTTATTGAAATAAACGTTTTGAAGGTTTAAGCACTATTGGAGATTTTTCTTTTGCATACTATACGGTGACACTGATTGCTAGAGTGTCAGGATGTGGATGGATTGATTTACCTGATATCCGGTATAAGGGCATACTTTCTGAGCCACGGACCATTGAATTGCTGGGACCAGGAAGGGCTATCCCTGAGAAGGAGCCCTGATTGATGAGTCTATATTAATCTTTTCTAAGGTGAGCGCCCACTCACAAGGGGGTGCACAGCGATTGTAGGATCTGTGACACTCAGGTCACTCACTTGTTTGGGGAGTACCTGCCACCTGCTGGTGGTTTTGAGCACAGCAAGAATTTGTTATTTGCACTGATTCACACATGGACTTGATTTTTTATCTCTAATAACGGACACTATATTAATATTTTTCTTTTATTCCATTTTCGGACACTATATTAATAATTGTTTTATCTATGAACTTTGCATGTCTTTGTAGGATCAATTTATGAGGCCTTTTTAATAGAATTGTTTATCACTGTGGTTTGCATATTAAGGCATTTTTCACAGGACCTGCACTTTTCACTTTACACAAAAAATTTTATTGGATTGGCTGAGATCATACTTGATTTATTATACTATTTATGACACTAATTTATTTACCGATCACTGTGTACAGTTTATATTGATTATCATTTATACACTAGACCTTTATTGAGGAGGGATAGTAGTGATTCATCCAATTGTATTTGCACAAGTATCAGTTTATTTATTGAGGATATTTTAAATAATAGATTGTACTTGCACAAGCATCAGTTTATTTATTGAGGATATTTAAACAATAGATTTTTATTCTGCGCAACACAGTTTTACATACTGTCCGTGGTACTCGCCCTCCCTTGAGGTCCCTCTTCTCCTCTGTTTTGTTTTCTTTCTCCTCTTTTCTTTCTCCTTTCTCTGTTTCTTCCCTCTTCTCTTTCTTCCTGATATGAAGGCTAGCAATGTAGACTTATGTAATCCAGGGTACAGAGTAATATAGTCTATGATATTTGCCTAATTTTTAACCTGGTCCTCTATGGTCCTCGTAACGGTTTATCCTTATGTCACCTGTTCGATGTCGTCCCTGCGTGGGCAAACCATGGCTTATTATGACTCTTGATTTTTTTATAAAAATATTAAAAAAAGAAAATATTGGAAGTTATAAACCTATGTAGGCCCTAACAAGAAAAATGTGGATGTGATTTACCAATAAGGTTATGAAAAAATGTGTGTATATATTTTGCAGCAAATAACTTAAATTGTATTCTTGAAAAATTTGAATTGGTTTTGTTACTCCATCGCTGAGTTGGGATGTGATTTTGACAACAATGCCCACCAAAAATGTTTGAAAAATATGCACACTGCATAAGTATTATTTCTGTCTTTTATATAGTGTGAAAACATTTGCTTATTGTATATATTAGGCCTGAACTTTGCTTTGTGCGAGGCTTAAATTTGTGGCTTACTATAACAGCTTTTATGTTGTCTATGTAGTAATTTTATTATATTTATATATATATTATATCTGTAATATATAAATTTAGATGTGGATTTGTAAGATGCTGTAATAAAAGGGGTTAAATTCATTTAATAGTTTATTGACAGGTTCATATGTTTACCCTTTCAAATTTGTGGATGAAGTGCAATAATTAACACAAACACACAAAGGTAGTATAGTAATAAAAGAAATTTACTTAGCTTCAGTTAACCCCTTGGCCCCCATGGGATGGGGTTTATGGTTATTTGACCGCCATAATTGGCTATCATGGTGTTCACATGATTGGAAAGCTCCCAATCCCAAGCTTTCCATTAGCCATTGTTACTGTGCTGGGAGCAGGAGCTGCCAGTGCCAAGAAGTTAAGGATGAAGTACAGATGGTAAACAAGATTAATACGGCTTCAATTCAATCCAGGGAGTTCCTCTACTTCTGCAAACATCAGAAATTCTTGGAGACGACACTCTTACAAGTTCTAGGCACAGTCACTAGTATGTTCTAGATGAAGCTCTGAGGGTCTTCTTTTTCTCTGGTATATATGTGAAAGTTATGATAGGGGGGCTCCCATGAACTGTTTTTTTAACAGTTCTCCCTGGTTTTAACCAGTCTGGTCATAATGGTTTTGAGACAATGAATGTGACCAAATGGGGTAAGGTCAGAAATATCATTGCATGCAGGAAAGAAGTAATGAATGTGACCATAAGTGGTAACCAGTATACAGATATACTGTAGATAGCCCCAGACTTTACCAAGTAGCAATATCCTTCTCCATGTTCACACACAATTTACTTAAAACAACTAGGATCGGTGCAGTCATACAACCTGCTGATTTCTCATCTGAGCCTTCTCCACATGCTTTGACCACTGCCTTTGGTTGTTTCCCCATCTCTGAATTTAATAAACTAGAATTTGCAGAAAGGTAAACACAGCAAATAAGATAAAATGGGATTACTAATAGTGTTGGTCAAACAGTTTGGACTGAGCTTATGTTCGGCCTGAACATCACCCATTCCCCTGTTCAGCGAACTCCCGAATTTGCAGGGAGCTCAGCAGGATGTTCACCCAGGGAGAACCCCACAATGCACTGCGTGCTGCACAGTGCATTATAAACCCTGACTGGGCAAGGCTTTGCCCAATTAGGGCAAAGTAAATAGCTGGTCATAAAGGAGTGGGCCAGGAAGCTGGCCACACCGTTCCTAACAACAGATGAGTAATCAGCTGTCAGCTGAATGAAAAGAAAAAACATTGCCAGCAAAAGAAAAATGTTTTAAAAAATGGCGTGGAGGTCTCCCCCAATCCATTTAAGGCCCTTTTGGTCTGGTATAAATTTTAGGGGAACCCCTATGCCAAGATTTATAAAAATAAATGACGTGGGATCTCCCCAAAATCCATACCAGACCCTTATCTGAGCATGCAACCCTGTGCTGTGGTTGTGGGGATCTGCAGGCAGGGGGCTTGTTGGAATATGCAAACCCCCTTTAACATAACCTATGTGAATGAGTAGGGGTACATTGGCTGGTGTGGATTGGGGGGGGCACACCATTTTTTTAACAATTTTGTATTGCTGACAATTGTATTGTATTGCTGGGCAATTTAAATGTCTTTTTCTTTTTCTTTATAAATGTCAGTTTTGCTGCAGTAGGTTCTATACACAGTACAGATGTGCATTGTTATTTTTAATGTTTCACATTAATCATCATTAAAATCATTGCTCCTGTAAAAACAATATGTTTTTCAAAAAAATTGCATTGATACATTTCCCCCAGAGCAGTACCCAGCCCCATACACTTTTTATGTCCAATAACTTGCATAAAAGTCTTCAAAATGGGGACATTTAATTTTTTAAGGTCGGATCCCTTAGACCTTAATAGAGTTTGTGACTCGGCTCCGAACTTTTTACATGTTCAGAAGTTCTGGTGCGACTTGAGCCAGGGGGTGGCCCAACTATACTTACTAATTATTTGCCCTTCTCAAAGATGATATATGATTTAGAAAGGTACAGTAGATGCAGAAGTTACCTTTAGCTAACCCTCATGTCAGTAAATCCATAGATATAGGGAAAAGATTCCTGAAAATATTAAGCTTTAACATTTACTTTATAAACATCCCTATTTAAACTTGTTATATTATTATGGGGGCCTCACTGTCCAATAGGGAGGTTAAAGGGTAGAATAGGCAGTTCCAAGCTTGACTTTTCCAAAATAAGTCAAGATTCACCTATAATTTCAGCTGCCTAAATTCCTGAATTTACTAGTCATTTTGACATATGCTTTTTTACTGGAAGTCTTTTTATTTTAATTTTTCATATGCTCAGTTGCATAGTCCAAATCTATTAATGGTTTACTTAAACCATAATCTGTATCTGTTTTTTTTTTAAATAGTTTTTTGTATACCAGGTAATTCATGGTGTTCCCTGCCGTAAGAAGACAATAGAGCTGATTTATTAAAGTTAGAATTCAATCAAGTAATGCCTTTTGTTCAACCCAGTAGGCTGAGAAAATAAAAAGACTGTGCTATTGTGTTCTGACGGGGGGATGCCCCCTCACCAGAACACACCAGTCAGCACTCACAGTCATTGGCTGCAAGCTCTGATTGGATGCCGATCAGCTGCTGGTTTTCCAGCATGCTCTTTTGACAGAAGCCAGTCATGAGACCAGCTTCTGTCAGATGAGGTGTTGTACACACGGGCCGAAAATGGTAACTGTCGAACTGTCTATTTTCAGGTGATTTTCAGGCCGGGTGTACCTATCTTAAATGTGCTGCCAATAGTAACCAATTAACTTTCTCTTTTTATTCTAAAAAATAACAAAGTATGACATTAGTTTGGCCACTGAGGGGAATGAGCTTTTCGCTTACTTGTTTTCTCAAATGTTTTAAGAATGTATTCAATTAACCCCAATGTGTAACCACAAAGTACATTAATCTGTACTTTACTCAAAACAAACAGGTTTGCTAGATAGCAGGTACCATCAATTGCTCATCTTACCTTCCACCCATTCTCCCTACTCTCTTTGCCATTCAGAGTTCACTAAAAATTGCTGTGCAGGTTCAGATTTGAATCTTGGCCTGAACTTTAGCAGGCACCAATGGCCCTGCTCCCAACCCAATGTGATATCACTTGGGCCTGGCTATTGAATGCTCAAAGACCCAGTACTGCATTATCGGAAGCAGGAGAAGATTCATATATTTCCCTATAGCTCGAGGTACAAATATTTTTTGGTTCTCAATTGGGGGAACATGGTGATGAAGGAGGTAGTAGACTGTAAGCACAAACATTAACTAGCACTTACTATCCTGTTTACCTATTACTTTTTCCTGACTATTACAGGGTCACATTAATAAAAAAGAAAAAGTGTAACCCGTGCTGTTCTCACTTGATTTTATAAAGTATTTCACAAGGCCTTTTGTTAACCCAAATTAAAAGTGTAATTTCCTCCTTTGTTAAGTTGGAAGGACATGTAGCATCTAAATCCTAAATGTCAGCTTTTGTTACATTCAAAGTTGGTCTTTGGCTGAGCTTCAAACTGAGTCTTTTTCACTATTCACTCCTTTGTTTGACCATTTTTTATCTCCTCTTTATCAAACAGGCCGGGACCTCGTCTTTAATATGGAATAAAGTGAACGTAGGCTAGGGATCAATATGAAGGTATTGTTCTCAAAGACCTTCACAAATTGCATTTGCACCATCATCTGAAAAGCCATCAATCTTGCTTTCGCTGGCATCGGCTATGTTTCATAAGCCACTCTGAAAACAAATAGGAATGGAGTCATTGTAGAAGAAGAGACTAGAAAATCTGATTTAACTTTGCCTCCTATAACATTATGAATTGAGTAACTGACACGTTAAGAAAAGAGGGCATGATGTGATAATACACGGCCTTGAAATTGACTCCTGTGAAGCCATTTATGCTCTGAGAACACTCTTTACCTGGATCAATAACCACTAGGGATTCAATTGCAATGCTTAATGTTGTATTGGAGTTTTACTTTCTGTAATAAGTTTACGTATTTGATAAAACTTTTATGATCAGTTACAAACCAACTCTGAGCATTTTTTTTTTTTAATGTTGAAAAATTAGATGGTGATGAAAATAATCATGATTTTTGAAAATCCCAGCTCTAGTCTGGTAATCTGTAACAGTTTAGAGACTCTTATTGGCATAAGTGATGCAAGGAAATAAAATGGTAGGCAAAATATTAAAGATATTATTCAGTTAGCATAAAGCTCTCTTGTTTTCCAATTTCTCTTGAAACTTAATGAAGTTTATATTTGATACTGATTTTCATGTTGCATTTGATGGGAACTTTCTATACTATTTTGTGAATGATTTACTGAGGCAGAATAGTTATCCAATCACCATTTTGATAGGTAACAGTCACCTCTAGGGCGGTATTTTGTATGCCAAAGCACAATTCACAAAATATCACTTTTGGATAGATTTATTATGAGTTTCTTTGAGGAAACTATTGAAGTAATTAGAAAAGAAGAAATTTTTGATTGCGATATATTTATGATTCCCTAAAAAATATATGGTAAAGAAAGGATTTAATGAATTCGAGAGTAACTCCACTTTTGTTGTGAAAAAAAATTCCCTCTTGATGATCAATGTGCACTGCAAGGATTTTACCAAACTTTGTAGCAGATTCCTACCTTTTGTTGTTTTGAACCAATAGCTGTTTGTTTCACCAGACTCTGAACAGGAGGTGCTGGTTAATTATATTTAGCCCCAGATGACATTGCAATTGACTAAACATGTTGGATAAAGCTTAGAGATGATTCTCTGTGAGAGGAGTCTGGTGCTGTGTCTTGTCAACCAGAGGAGATTGGAATATAGTGGAGCTCATGCAGGAGTTGATGCAGCTCTTCCCTGTGCCCACTTTGTGAATGAAGGTTTGTCTTTCTTATTATATAACTAAGTGTATCTACTTTTATTATTAAAAAAATCCATTACAGAGCGCACTATGTTTAATTCCTTTTCTCTTTGAACATTGATTGATTTCCTGGAGTGAGAAAAGCGTTCATCCATTGGGGGGGGGGGGGGGGATACAGTGAAGCCCTGGCTATAAAAAGAATAAGCGTGATACACAATTTATTTTTTAAGGGTCATGTCAACAAGGTGAGGGTCCCCATAAGAATTTTGTGGAGGTTTTATTGGAAGTAACACAAGAGTGATTTGATGGTGGAAGATCACAAGAATACTTATGGACAATATATTATTTGTTTTCTAGTTTGTGTGTTCACAATTGTGTATATCACTGGGATATTCACATCTATTTACTAGTTTGTATGTTCGCCTTTGTAATATTTACATTGTGGTGTCAATATACAGAGTTATGTGGATCATGTTTTTTATTATTATATACACATTGGTCTGATGTCACATCTGCAACAGGAAGTGCATGGTCGCCATCTTTGATAAGAATGTATTCCAACTTTCTTTCAGGCTGGTGAAATTTTCTTTAAATGTAGGCGTAGTACTTCCATTTTTTTTTTTAAATAAACGTACTTTTCCTATGCAGGGCTCCTCTCCCTTGTAACATCTATTTGGTGAACAACAATAGAATGAAACTTTACACTTATGATAGAGCTAAAGGAAGATTTGTAGAGGAACTGAAAGCCATATATCCCTGGTCTTTTTGACTCAATTCCTAAAAACAAAAGGTCAATTCTATCCAGTGGGTGAGGTGTGAATCCATGTAAGCTATCTTTCTTTGGAGGAATGTTCCTTTGTGAAAGTAATTTTTTCTTAAAACACTATAGTGTGTGTCACATTTGTCATTGGAGTGATCATAAATAACTTCAGGGACACTTATTTGTGAACTCTATAGGTGACATTTTTGTGATATTTGATATTTCAGTGTGCAGAAGAAGAGACAAACAAGCAAGCGACTATTTAGTGTGAGTTTGGCAGCTTCTCAGACTTCACAAAAGCAAAACAATATAGTATAAGCTCAAGATAGCTTTTATCTTTTATCAATTTAAAATTTTTATGCATCTCTTCAAACTTTTTGGACTGTATATTTATGTGTTTCCGTAATTTGTAACAAAAAGTTGATATTGCCTCAACCCATATAATGAATAACAATTTAGCCGTGCACTGATCCTACCTTTACAAAGTGCTCCATTTATATTTAAGATAAAAAAAAAAACTGTAAAAACTACTTTATCTCACCTCCTGGTTAAAAATTGCAGCATTTTTCATCAATTATTCATTGGTTTTCAAATACCCATTAGTATTGTGCTACTAGTATACTATCAAACTTAAATTTCAGATTTGGATCAACACCTTGCTCATTATGTATAAAGAGTATTAGTACTTTGTGATTTCCATGTTTGAACCAGGGCCAGGGGGGCTTACAAAGGCCAATAATCGAAAACCACCTCACTTTAAAGGGGGGCACAGAGCAGCCATTGTGTCAGTTATAAAGATGCTGCTGCAAGAATAAGTCTGTTTAGAAAATTTCATTTGATTTTATGAATTAGACTAGGGCATACCTTTTTCTTTATTGGTGAATAAAGGAAAATATGTAGAAAATCTGAAAATTGACCCAATGCCCAGAATTGCTGAGACTAGAGTGTTTACTAGGACTGGCCCCCCACCCAAGTTCTTCTCACCAAGAAACACTAAGAACTATTTCAACAATCATCATTCTGTATTTACATGAGTAAAGAATTAGCAGTTTTAAGCCAATCATAAGTTGCTACCATGAACTGTAAGAAAGCCCATTAATGAACTCCCAGGCTGCATGGGGAACAGAGGGCAAGGAGAATCGATTAGATTGTTTCTATGCCGTCGGTTCACAGTATGTACCCAGACACAAGATTTATGTTAAGTGTATAAAAATATAGTGTTGCAAAGCTCTGTTATTTGTGTACAAAACAGCCTCACTGCCAGTGTAGATGTCAATTTACTGTTCGTAATCAAACTGCAGATTGCTTGAAACTGCAAAGCCTTTTCTGCTAAAGAGCAGGGCCACAATGTTGTAGATTTCACTCTCCAGAGACTTACCAAGAGGAATCAAGAGTGAATGACTTATTCAGCCATCTGACTAGCCCAGATCACAAAAGAGAGCAGTATGGCAAGGGCACCACCAGTGTTATTCTAAAAATTAAAAATAGACTCAAGCATTAACACCCCACAAACTCATTTTCTGCAAGACTTTAGACTGAAGCTTGTCTTCTCACTCCTGAAACCACACAACCTATGTAGGGCACACTATGGAATAGAACCACTTTCAACCTGCCAGGTCAGTTGGCTGCATTACCCATTTTGCTATAAACTCATAGTCACTTCAGATTCACTGAGTGACCTCTGAGCACAGAAAGGCAGTTCCCCAAAGATATATGAATGAATGTGGTAGCGCTGCTAAAAAGGCACAACTTGATAAGTAAAATCCGCTGTGTAAACCATAAATAGACCACCATACATGAACTAAATTTATCAAATAGAGAGAGTGGCTTACTAAAGTGAAATAAAGTTCAGAGACCCTGTCCCTGGTAAGCAGAAGGGCAATCAAATGAAATGTGCAAAAAATGACATTCGGAATAAAATGATACTTAACTGTGAAAATAGATAAAAAAAATATAATTGAGCGCTACCCTTGGACCACCAAAGGTATTAAAGATAATGAAAATATAGACAATAGCTGCTGCTACCGCTGAATGTGTTCCCACATCTAAAAATCCATATTAAAAAAAAGAAATGCGATAGTGCTGCTTTAAAAACAGCGATAATATAATCGATAATTAAGCGAATAATGACACATCATGTAAAAAAAAAAAATAATATCACTGTAAATTAAGCCATAAATGTGCAACAATGGTGCAGATACCTCATCTCTGATAATATAAAGTGCAAAGTGAGATAAAATGTCCAATGGGTGTGTAACAAATTAAACCAGACACTGCAAAGTGCTACAGTGCAATAAAATAAGTCCAAAAGGATTCTAATTAAAGGTGCAGTAGTGAAAACATTCCGTGTCTGATCTCTCTTTTAAAATATGTGCTGCATTTACCAGGTGAAGTGTCTGCTCACCTCCACGGTTAACTCACTAGGGGTATCAGGCATAAGTTAAATACTCCCGTCTGGTCTCAGGATTACTTCACATCAGAGATGTTACTCCAAAAAGGTACATGTAGAGATAAAAGGAGAATCTCCAATGGTGCAGTACAACTGGCTGTTGTTAGCATATATTGCTCCACTGCTACCTCAGAGCAATTAAATAAGGCAACCTCTTTATTTGAAGTCTGGCAGTTTGGCCAGTACAGCTCGTTACCCCTTGGGCATGTGGGTTGCTTGCCGCAGGAACCCCATGCTGCCAAGAGCCTGGATGGATGGTTTGTTTCATTTAATGGAATGGTTTTGTTGATGCACCATAGTGCTAAGTTTTAGTTTTCATTACCTAACTGGGCATTCCAGAGTGCCATGCTATTGGATGGCCCTAGGATTTTGAACCTTGGATTCTTCTACATTTGCAGCATACTGTTCCAATTGACTTCTGTCGGGCGATCTCCTACGCTAATCCTAATTTCATATCCCTAATAATGTAAATTCTGACTGCTATTCCGATAATATCATGGAATATTAGTGGCCTGCATGATCCTCTCAAGAGAACTATGATCAATACTGGTCTTCCCAAGTACCAATGGTCATCAGCAGAGTTTTTGGATGACTGGATGATTGTTTGCAATTGGCTCTAAAGGTAGAGCTTTCAAAAACTTGTCATGTGGAAGATACATATTCTGAGCTTGGGAATCTGGAATATGTCTGAAAATGAAAACTTTAAGCTGGGGTCAGATTTGACTTCCCCGTCCCAGATTGAAAGTCAATCCTTTGTAATCTGAAGATTCAGTAGGAACTGTTCCTGTGAGGGGCCATGAAAAGCACATTATCCAGATAGGGAACAATCATGATAGATTGAAGTCTTAAGGGAACCAGAGCCTCTCCCACAACTTTGACAAAATTATTGGGGCAGAAGAGAGGCCAAAGGAAAGAACTCTGAACTAGATAGAAATGAGTCCCTTATTCACCAATCCTGATTGCCAACTGCAGAAACCTATATGACCTTTCCCTGATGGGAATATGAAGATAGACATCTCTTAGATCAAACCAGCCATGAAGCATTTGGTCTCTAAAACTGACCAAAAATAATGTCTATCCAAAATTAGTGTTGAGCGAACACGGACTGTATTATTCATGTTCGTACCGAATAATTGGATTTTTTTTACCCGAACACGGACACGGACACTTTACTGTATGTTCGGGTAAAAATCCGTGTTCGGTCGTTTTATTTCCGGGTTTTGCATGCTTTGGCGCTCTTTTCATGGCGGGCTTTCAACAGCCAATCAACGATCGTTTAACTGGTGTGCCTTAAGCCATCCCAGCCATGCCTGCAAATGTCTTAGTAGCTGTGATTGGCCGTCTGAAGCATGTGACCAAGTCTTTATAAGTTCGAGGCAGCCGCCGCAGCAGCGTCATTCTGCTGCTTAGCTAAGGGACAGAGCACACATCAATGTGCTGGCTGCTGATTAGGGAAAGATAGGCAGGAAAAAACCATTTGTGTCCGGATAGAATTGAGGGACAGGTCGGAGTGTTTAGGCAGGGCGAGTTGTAGGCATTTTAGGGATAGAGTCTGCTGAATTATAGGGTCAGTGTCTTCTACAAACTACAATCGATATTGCTGTGTGGGGGGTGGGGTGAATCTGCACTCAATCCTGATCTACGATCTCTTCTCAATCCTGTTAGGGACAGAGTCTGCTGAATTTTAGGGAAACTGTGTTCTACAAACTACAATCGATATTGCTGTGTGGTGTGGGATTGGAGATAGGCAGGTGTCAGTGATCCACATCCATTTTTCTGTGTGTGAGCTGCAGTGAACACAATCTTTTTGGGCTGCAGTGAACACAATCTTTTTGGGCTGCAGTGAACACAATCTTTTTGGGCTGCAGTGAACACAATCTTTTTGGGCTGCAGTGAACACAATCTTTTTGGGGTGCAGTGAACAAAATCTTTTTGGGGTGCAGTGAACACAATCCTTTTTGGTGTGCAGTGAACACAATCTTTGTGGGGTGCAGTGAACAAAATCCTTTGTGGGGTGCAGTGAACACAATCTTTTTGGGGTGCAGTGAACAAAATCCTTTTTGGGGTGCAGTGAACAACATCCTTTTTGGGGTGCAGTGAACACAATCTTTTTGGGGTGCAGTGAACAAAATCCTTTGTGGGGTGCAGTGAACACAATCTTTTTGGGGTGCAGTGAACACAATCTTTTTGGGGTGGAGTGAACAACATCCTTTTTGGGGTGCAGTGAACAAAATCCTTTTTGGGGTGCAGTGAACAAAATCATTTTTGGGGTGCAGTGAACACAATCTTTTTGGGGTGCAGTGAACACAATCTTTGTGGGGTGCAGTGAACACAATCTTTTTGGGGTGGAGTGAACAACATCCTTTTTGGGGTGCAGTGAACAACATCCTTTTTGGGGTGCAGTGAACACAATCTTTTTGGGGTGCAGTGAACACAATCTTTGTGGGGTACAGTGAACAGAATCTTTGTGGGGTGCAGTGAACACAATCTTTGGGGGGTACAGTGAACACAATCTTTTTGGGGTGCAGTGAACACAATCTTTGTGGGGTGCAGTGAACACAATCTTTTTGGGGTGGAGTGAACAAAATCATTTTTGGGGTGCAGTGAACAACATCCTTTTTGGGGTGCAGTGATCAAAATCCTTTTTGGGGTGCAGTGAACACAATCTTTTTGGGGTGCAGTGAACAAAATCCTTTGTGGGGTGCAGTGAACAGAATCTTTGTGGGGTGCAGTGAACACAATCTTTGGGGGGGTACAGTGAACACAATCTTTTTGGGGTGCAGTGAACACAATCTTTGTGGGGTACAGTGAACAGAATCTTTGTGGGGTGCAGTGAACACAATCTTTGGGGGGTACAGTGAACACAATCTTTTTGGGGTGCAGTGAACACAATCTTTGGGGGGTACAGTGAACACAATCTTTTTGGGGTGCAGTGAACACAATCTTTGTGGGGTGCAGTGAACACAATCTTTGGGGGGGTACAGTGAACACAATCTTTTTGGGGTGCAGTGAACAACATCCTTTTAGGGTGCAGTGAACACAATCTTTGTGGGGTGCAGTGAACAACATCCTTTTAGGGTGCAGTGAACACAATCTTTGTGGGGTACAGTGAACAGAATCTTTGTGGGGTGCAGTGAACACAATCTTTGGGGGGTACAGTGAACACAATCTTTGTGAGGTGCAGTGAACACAATCTTTGTGGGGTGCAGTGAACACAATCATTGTGGGGTGCAGTGAACTCAATCTTTGTGGGGTACAGTGAACACAATCTCATACTTCTGAAGATTTGAGGGTGCTGCCTGTTCCATACTCCCCCTACTCCTCATCTAGCCTTTTAGGGGTACAAACAATAGTAATTGGGGCCTAGTGTGGTTGTGTACGTGTGATATACATACACTTTTTTTGGATCATATTTTCTATTCCGCTATTTAATCAAAAACCTTTGGGGATCAGTTAAATTGGGGGATAGTCTGTGTTGGTACGTGTGAGAGAGATCCACCTTTCCAAGTTGTTGGGGTTCATCTCATACTTCTGAAGGTTTGAGGGTGCTGCCTGTTCCATACTCCCCCTACTCCTAGCCTTTTAGGGGTACAAACAATAGTAATTGGGGCCTAGTGTGGTTGTGTACGTGTGATATACATACACTTTTTTTGGATCATATTTTCTATTCCGCTATTTAATCAAAAACCTTTGGGGATCAGTTAAATTGGGGGATAGTCTGTGTTGGTACGTGTGAGAGAGATCCACCTTTCCAAGTTGTTGGGGTTCATCTCATACTTCTGAAGGTTTGAGGGTGCTGCCTGTTCCATACCCCCCCTACTCCTCATCTAGCCTTTTAGGGGTACAAACAATAGTAATTGGGGCCTAGTGTGGTTGTGTACGTGTGATATACATACACTTTTTTTGGATCATATTTTCTATTCCGCTATTTAATCAAAAACCTTTGGGGATCAGTTAAATTGGGGGATAGTCTGTGTTGGTACGTGTGAGAGAGATCCACCTTTCCAAGTTGTTGGGGTTCATCTCATACTTCTGAAGGTTTGAGGGTGCTGCCTGTTCCATACTCCCCCTACTCCTCATCTAGCCTTTTAGGGGTACAAACAATAGTAATTGGGGCCCAGTGTGGTTGTGTACGTGTGATATACATACACTTTTTTTGGATCATATTTTCTATTCCGCTATTTAATCAAAAACCTTTGGGGATCAGTTAAATTGGGGGATAGTCTGTGTTGGTACGTGTGAGAGAGATCCACCTTTCCAAGTTGTTGGGGTTCATCTCATACTTCTGAAGGTTTGAGGGTGCTGCCTGTTCCATACTCCCCCTACTCCTCATCTAGCCTTTTAGGGGTACAAACAATAGTAATTGGGGCCCAGTGTGGTTGTGTACGTGTGATATACATACACTTTTTTTGGATCATATTTTCTATTCCGCTATTTAATCAAAAACCTTTGGGGATCAGTTAAATTGGGGGATAGTCTGTGTTGGTACGTGTGAGAGAGATCCACCTTTCCAAGTTGTTGGGGTTCATCTCATACTTCTGAAGGTTTGAGGGTGCTGCCTGTTCCATACCCCCCCTACTCCTCATCTAGCCTTTTAGGGGTACAAACAATAGTAATTGGGGCCTAGTGTGGTTGTGTACGTGTGATATACATACACTTTTTTTGGATCATATTTTCTATTCCGCTATTTAATCAAAAACCTTTGGGGATCAGTTAAATTGGGGGATAGTCTGTGTTGGTACGTGTGAGAGAGATCCACCTTTCCAAGTTGTTGGGGTTCATCTCATACTTCTGAAGGTTTGAGGGTGCTGCCTGTTCCATACTCCCCCTACTCCTAGCCTTTTAGGGGTACAAACAATAGTAATTGGGGCCTAGTGTGGTTGTGTACGTGTGATATACATACACTTTTTTTGGATCATATTTTCTATTCCGCTATTTAATCAAAAACCTTTGGGGATCAGTTAAATTGGGGGATAGTCTGTGTTGGTACGTGTGAGAGAGATCCACCTTTCCAAGTTGTTGGGGTTCATCTCATACTTCTGAAGGTTTGAGGGTGCTGCCTGTTCCATACCCCCCCCTACTCCTCATCTAGCCTTTTAGGGGTACAAACAATAGTAATTGGGGCCTAGTGTGGTTGTGTACGTGTGATATACATACACTTTTTTTGGATCATATTTTCTATTCCGCTATTTAATCAAAAACCTTTGGGGATCAGTTAAATTGGGGGATAGTCTGTGTTGGTACGTGTGAGAGAGATCCACCTTTCCAAGTTGTTGGGGTTCATCTCATACTTCTGAAGGTTTGAGGGTGCTGCCTGTTCCATACTCCCCCTACTCCTCATCTAGCCTTTTAGGGGTACAAACAATAGTAATTGGGGCCTAGTGTGGTTGTGTACGTGTGATATACATACACTTTTTTTGGATCATATTTTCTATTCCGCTATTTAATCAAAAACCTTTGGGGATCAGTTAAATTGGGGGATAGTCTGTGTTGGTACGTGTGAGAGAGATCCACCTTTCCAAGTTGTTGGGGTTCATCTCATACTTCTGAAGGTTTGAGGGTGCTGCCTGTTCCATACTCCCCCTACTCCTAGCCTTTTAGGGGTACAAACAATAGTAATTGGGGCCTAGTGTGGTTGTGTACGTGTGATATACATACACTTTTTTTGGATCATATTTTCTATTCCGCTATTTAATCAAAAACCTTTGGGGATCAGTTAAATTGGGGGATAGTCTGTGTTGGTACGTGTGAGAGAGATCCACCTTTCCAAGTTGTTGGGGTTCATCTCATACTTCTGAAGGTTTGAGGGTGCTGCCTGTTCCATACTCCCCCTACTCCTAGCCTTTTAGGGGTACAAACAATAGTAATTGGGGCCTAGTGTGGTTGTGTACGTGTGATATACATACACTTTTTTTGGATCATATTTTCTATTCCGCTATTTAATCAAAAACCTTTGGGGATCAGTTAAATTGGGGGATAGTCTGTGTTGGTACGTGTGAGAGAGATCCACCTTTCCAAGTTGTTGGGGTTCATCTCATACTTCTGAAGGTTTGAGGGTGCTGCCTGTTCCATACTCCCCCTACTCCTAGCCTTTTAGGGGTACAAACAATAGTAATTGGGGCCTAGTGTGGTTGTGTACGTGTGATATACATACACTTTTTTTGGATCATATTTTCTATTCCGCTATTTAATCAAAAACCTTTGGGGATCAGTTAAATTGGGGGATAGTCTGTGTTGGTACGTGTGAGAGAGATCCACCTTTCCAAGTTGTTGGGGTTCATCTCATACTTCTGAAGGTTTGAGGGTGCTGCCTGTTCCATATCCCCCCTACTCCTCATCTAGCCTTTTAGGGGTACAAACAATAGTAATTGGGGCCTAGTGTGGTTGTGTACGTGTGATATACATACACTTTTTTTGGATCATATTTTCTATTCCGCTATTTAATCAAAAACCTTTGGGGATCAGTTAAATTGGGGGATAGTCTGTGTTGGTACGTGTGAGAGAGATCCACCTTTCCAAGTTGTTGGGGTTCATCTCATACTTCTGAAGGTTTGAGGGTGCTGCCTGTTCCATACTCCCCCTACTCCTCATCTAGCCTTTTAGGGGTACAAACAATAGTAATTGGGGCCCAGTGTGGTTGTGTACGTGTGATATACATACACTTTTTTTGGATCATATTTTCTATTCCGCTATTTAATCAAAAACCTTTGGGGATCAGTTAAATTGGGGGATAGTCTGTGTTGGTACGTGTGAGAGAGATCCACCTTTCCAAGTTGTTGGGGTTCATCTCATACTTCTGAAGGTTTGAGGGTGCTGCCTGTTCCATACCCCCCCTACTCCTCATCTAGCCTTTTAGGGGTACAAACAATAGTAATTGGGGCCTAGTGTGGTTGTGTACGTGTGATATACATACACTTTTTTTGGATCATATTTTCTATTCCGCTATTTAATCAAAAACCTTTGGGGATCAGTTAAATTGGGGGATAGTCTGTGTTGGTACGTGTGAGAGAGATCCACCTTTCCAAGTTGTTGGGGTTCATCTCATACTTCTGAAGGTTTGAGGGTGCTGCCTGTTCCATACTCCCCCTACTCCTAGCCTTTTAGGGGTACAAACAATAGTAATTGGGGCCTAGTGTGGTTGTGTACGTGTGATATACATACACTTTTTTTGGATCATATTTTCTATTCCGCTATTTAATCAAAAACCTTTGGGGATCAGTTAAATTGGGGGATAGTCTGTGTTGGTACGTGTGAGAGAGATCCACCTTTCCAAGTTGTTGGGGTTCATCTCATACTTCTGAAGGTTTGAGGGTGCTGCCTGTTCCATACCCCCCCTACTCCTCATCTAGCCTTTTAGGGGTACAAACAATAGTAATTGGGGCCTAGTGTGGTTGTGTACGTGTGATATACATACACTTTTTTTGGATCATATTTTCTATTCCGCTATTTAATCAAAAACCTTTGGGGATCAGTTAAATTGGGGGATAGTCTGTGTTGGTACGTGTGAGAGAGATCCACCTTTCCAAGTTGTTGGGGTTCATCTCATACTTCTGAAGGTTTGAGGGTGCTGCCTGTTCCATACTCCCCCTACTCCTAGCCTTTTAGGGGTACAAACAATAGTAATTGGGGCCTAGTGTGGTTGTGTACGTGTGATATACATACACTTTTTTTGGATCATATTTTCTATTCCGCTATTTAATCAAAAACCTTTGGGGATCAGTTAAATTGGGGGATAGTCTGTGTTGGTACGTGTGAGAGAGATCCACCTTTCCAAGTTGTTGGGGTTCATCTCATACTTCTGAAGGTTTGAGGGTGCTGCCTGTTCCATACTCCCCCTACTCCTAGCCTTTTAGGGGTACAAACAATAGTAATTGGGGCCTAGTGTGGTTGTGTACGTGTGATATACATACACTTTTTTTGGATCATATTTTCTATTCCGCTATTTAATCAAAAACCTTTGGGGATCAGTTAAATTGGGGGATAGTCTGTGTTGGTACGTGTGAGAGAGATCCACCTTTCCAAGTTGTTGGGGTTCATCTCATACTTCTGAAGGTTTGAGGGTGCTGCCTGTTCCATACTCCCCCTACTCCTAGCCTTTTAGGGGTACAAACAATAGTAATTGGGGCCTAGTGTGGTTGTGTACGTGTGATATACATACACTTTTTTTGGATCATATTTTCTATTCCGCTATTTAATCAAAAACCTTTGGGGATCAGTTAAATTGGGGGATAGTCTGTGTTGGTACGTGTGAGAGAGATCCACCTTTCCAAGTTGTTGGGGTTCATCTCATACTTCTGAAGGTTTGAGGGTGCTGCCTGTTCCATATCCCCCCTACTCCTCATCTAGCCTTTTAGGGGTACAAACAATAGTAATTGGGGCCTAGTGTGGTTGTGTACGTGTGATATACATACACTTTTTTTGGATCATATTTTCTATTCCGCTATTTAATCAAAAACCTTTGGGGATCAGTTAAATTGGGGGATAGTCTGTGTTGGTACGTGTGAGAGAGATCCACCTTTCCAAGTTGTTGGGGTTCATCTCATACTTCTGAAGGTTTGAGGGTGCTGCCTGTTCCATACTCCCCCTACTCCTCATCTAGCCTTTTAGGGGTACAAACAATAGTAATTGGGGCCCAGTGTGGTTGTGTACGTGTGATATACATACACTTTTTTTGGATCATATTTTCTATTCCGCTATTTAATCAAAAACCTTTGGGGATCAGTTAAATTGGGGGATAGTCTGTGTTGGTACGTGTGAGAGAGATCCACCTTTCCAAGTTGTTGGGGTTCATCTCATACTTCTGAAGGTTTGAGGGTGCTGCCTGTTCCATACCCCCCCTACTCCTCATCTAGCCTTTTAGGGGTACAAACAATAGTAATTGGGGCCTAGTGTGGTTGTGTACGTGTGATATACATACACTTTTTTTGGATCATATTTTCTATTCCGCTATTTAATCAAAAACCTTTGGGGATCAGTTAAATTGGGGGATAGTCTGTGTTGGTACGTGTGAGAGAGATCCACCTTTCCAAGTTGTTGGGGTTCATCTCATACTTCTGAAGGTTTGAGGGTGCTGCCTGTTCCATACTCCCCCTACTCCTAGCCTTTTAGGGGTACAAACAATAGTAATTGGGGCCTAGTGTGGTTGTGTACGTGTGATATACATACACTTTTTTTGGATCATATTTTCTATTCCGCTATTTAATCAAAAACCTTTGGGGATCAGTTAAATTGGGGGATAGTCTGTGTTGGTACGTGTGAGAGAGATCCACCTTTCCAAGTTGTTGGGGTTCATCTCATACTTCTGAAGGTTTGAGGGTGCTGCCTGTTCCATACCCCCCCTACTCCTCATCTAGCCTTTTAGGGGTACAAACAATAGTAATTGGGGCCTAGTGTGGTTGTGTACGTGTGATATACATACACTTTTTTTGGATCATATTTTCTATTCCGCTATTTAATCAAAAACCTTTGGGGATCAGTTAAATTGGGGGATAGTCTGTGTTGGTACGTGTGAGAGAGATCCACCTTTCCAAGTTGTTGGGGTTCATCTCATACTTCTGAAGGTTTGAGGGTGCTGCCTGTTCCATACTCCCCCTACTCCTCATCTAGCCTTTTAGGGGTACAAACAATAGTAATTGGGGCCCAGTGTGGTTGTGTACGTGTGATATACATACACTTTTTTTGGATCATATTTTCTATTCCGCTATTTAATCAAAAACCTTTGGGGATCAGTTAAATTGGGGGATAGTCTGTGTTGGTACGTGTGAGAGAGATCCACCTTTCCAAGTTGTTGGGGTTCATCTCATACTTCTGAAGGTTTGAGGGTGCTGCCTGTTCCATACTCCCCCTACTCCTCATCTAGCCTTTTAGGGGTACAAACAATAGTAATTGGGGCCCAGTGTGGTTGTGTACGTGTGATATACATACACTTTTTTTGGATCATATTTTCTATTCCGCTATTTAATCAAAAACCTTTGGGGATCAGTTAAATTGGGGGATAGTCTGTGTTGGTACGTGTGAGAGAGATCCACCTTTCCAAGTTGTTGGGGTTCATCTCATACTTCTGAAGGTTTGAGGGTGCTGCCTGTTCCATACCCCCCCTACTCCTCATCTAGCCTTTTAGGGGTACAAACAATAGTAATTGGGGCCTAGTGTGGTTGTGTACGTGTGATATACATACACTTTTTTTGGATCATATTTTCTATTCCGCTATTTAATCAAAAACCTTTGGGGATCAGTTAAATTGGGGGATAGTCTGTGTTGGTACGTGTGAGAGAGATCCACCTTTCCAAGTTGTTGGGGTTCATCTCATACTTCTGAAGGTTTGAGGGTGCTGCCTGTTCCATACTCCCCCTACTCCTAGCCTTTTAGGGGTACAAACAATAGTAATTGGGGCCTAGTGTGGTTGTGTACGTGTGATATACATACACTTTTTTTGGATCATATTTTCTATTCCGCTATTTAATCAAAAACCTTTGGGGATCAGTTAAATTGGGGGATAGTCTGTGTTGGTACGTATGAGAGAGATCCACCTTTCCAAGTTGTTGGGGTTCATCTCATACTTCTGAAGGTTTGAGGGTGCTGCCTGTTCCATACCCCCCCTACTCCTCATCTAGCCTTTTAGGGGTACAAACAATAGTAATTGGGGCCTAGTGTGGTTGTGTACGTGTGATATACATACACTTTTTTTGGATCATATTTTCTATTCCGCTATTTAATTTAACTGGGCCTCCATGCGAGACCTGTGTGCCTTGTTGCGCTGTTTTGAGTACTCCACCAACATGGCCAGTGGCAATGACGCCGTTCTCAGCTTAACTATCCCACTTCTATGCCTCCTTGAAAAAACAATTCGGGCGATGATGGAAGAGGATGTGGCACAGGATGAGGAGGAGGAGGAGGATGAAGAGGTAACATTTCCAAGGCTTTCAGGGCAGTCATTCGCAAGGGGCTCCGAGGGTGGGTTCCTGCACACGCAAACGCCAGGGACGCAATTGTCCAGCAGGGGCACAGTTCTGGAGGATGAGGAGGATGAGGAGGAGGAGGAGCTGGAGGAGGAGATGGAACCATGTTCACAGCAGGGTGGCACCCAGGCCAGCTCATGGCCATCACTGGTGCGTGGCTGGGGGGATACAGAGGACACGGACGATACACCTCCCACAGAGGACAGCCTTTCGTTGCCTCTGGGCAGCCTGGCACACATGAGCGATTACATGCTGCAGTGTCTCCACAACGACCGCCGAGTTGCCCACATTCTAACTTGTGCTGATTACTGGGTGGCCACGCTGCTGGATCCCCGTTACAAGGACAACGTACCGTCCTTAATTCACTCACTGGAGCGCGATCGCAAGATGCGCGAGTACAAGCGCACGCTGGTAGACGCCATGCTGCTGGCATTCCCATCTGACAGCGGGGCCACAGTGGAAGCACAAGGCAGAGGAGGAGGAGGAGGAGGTCGCCAACGCAACCAGGGCACCGCCAGCACCTCAGAAGGCAGGGTTAGCATGGCCGAAATGTGGAAAAGCTTTGTCAGCACGCCACAACAAACAGCAGCACCAGCAGCTCAGATGGAACGTCTTAGCAGGAGGCAGCATTTTACCAACATGGTGGAGCAGTATGTGTGCACACGCCTACATGTAGTGAATGACGGGTCTGCCCCCTTCAACTTCTGGGTCTCCAAATTGGGCACATGGCCTGAGCTTGCCCTTTACGCCTTGGAGGTGCTGGCGTGCCCTGCAGCCAGTGTATTATCTGAACGGGTATTTAGCACGGCTGGGGGCGTTATAACAGACAAGCGCAGCCGCCTGTCCAGAGACAATGTGGACAAGCTCACGTTCATTAAAATGAACCAGGCATGGATCCCACGGGACTTTTCCGTACCTTATGCAGAATAGCAATGGATACCGACCTTACCCACCCATTGTTCCATTTTTGCTCTTTCTCACTCTTTTGGGGTGTACCCTCATTTAAAATTTTTGAAAAGAAGCAGTGTTGGCTACCTCGTCCTCCTCCTCAGGGCCAGATTAATGTAGGGGCTATTGGAGCTGCAGCTCCAGGCCCCTACCTTTTATATAGGCCCCGGGTTGGCCATATTCACTGTTACCGCTCTTCTGTCACTTGTAAACACAGAAGTCTGGCTTCTATGCTCGCTTCCCCAGGCAGCACCCTCAGAACCTCCCCACACAGCGTGAAGGCCGGACAAGGAGGGACAGTTGGCGATGCATGGATGTGTTTATGGGCTTCAGAGACAGCATCCCATGTTGAATTAGGCATGCATGGCTGCACCCTTCCTCCTCTGGGTGCATGGCAAGGCACGGCCCTTAAGGCCCTTCAAAATCCTCAGCACCAAGCCCATGATGCTGTTAATCCGGCCCTGGTCCTCCTCCACCGCCGCTTCCACCTACACCGCCCATAGGTGTGCGCAGCCTATTGCATTAAGGTGTGCACCCCAAAGTTGAAATACACATGCATGTGTTTGCCAGCAGGGAGAGTAATGTATCGGGGCCATGTACCTGTAGGCAAGGAGAAATAGAGCAGAGCAGGTCCCAGGGAGATCTTTCCCATCTCCTCACTGGCAATGCTATGTGCCCTAGGTGATTAGGGTGTGCCCAGGCACACCCAGCACACCCTGTGCGCACGCCTATGTCACCGCCACATCCACCACCACCTCAACCTCCCTCCTACTCCATATGGGCCTCGTCCTTCAGAGATGAAGAAGAACATTGTTTTATTTTTCTGTTTTTTTTTGTTGTTTTAAGTTATTTCCCTATCCACATTTGTTTGCAGAGCACTTGCCATGCTCTTAATTACGTTTTGCTGCCATTTGCAGCACTCTAGCCCTTTCCTTTGGTGTTTTAGAGCCATTTTAGTGCCTTAAAGTTCGGGTCCCCATTGACTTCAATGGGGTTCGGTGTCCGGGAAAAGTTCGGTAAAAGTCCGGGACACGGACCCGGACTTTTTTTTAAAGTTCGGCCGAACCCGTCGAACACGGACATCTAGGTGTCCGCTCAACCCTATCCAAAATGTCTTGTGTCTTGTGTGATCTGTTCAGAGGTTTGAGGTTCAAAACAAGGTGACACTTCCCTAGGGGCTTTTTTACTACAAAACATCGGAGTAGAACCCTCAGCATTGTTCTTTTGGAGTACCAAAACAGGCACATTCGCATGTTACATAGCGGAGCTGGAATTTAGCAAAATGAAAAGTGAACTTAGCCTTTGAGTGAGGCATATGCAGACACACTCAGCTGTCAAGGAAAACTGGTAAAATATGACCAGAGATGACTCATCTGTGGTATTTTCTGTGAATGGTAAACTTTTGATTGGGTGACATGTGAACATTACCAGGATGAGGCAACCAAAAACAAAACATGTATGTATGAGGTGGTGAAAAATGCTAGCTAAGTTACATGTACGTGGAGTTCAATATGACTATACAGGATTTAATTTTAGCCAACAGTTTGTGGAACACTTGCTAAAATTCATACACACATTCCAGGCTGGTCTTTCCAGGAACGTGTACAAATGCAGGAAGTCTACTGTACATAGAATCGGGAAGTGATGTGTGTTCTGAGGATCACTAAACACAAAATTCCAACACTACATCCCCCTAATCCCTGGGAACACCAAGACATCTCCCACACTTACCTTGCAAATCAACAACATCTCCTCATGATAAAAAGTGTTCTTAGCATGTTAACTTGCTAAACTCTGAGCAGCACTAACACTTGCAAGTGCATCCGAATGTTCTTCCACACACGAGAATGCATTTCCAGGCCAGGAGCGGGAACAGGCAACCAGTTGTGTGCCATTGCGAAAAGATATGCGCGATCGCGAAAAAATTCACATTTGCCAACATTTTTTCACATGTGTTCAATATGCTTATTTTGCTAAATAAATATTTTTAAAAAATGGTATTTATGGGTTGGGCAACTGATGATTAGAGAAAATAAATCCTTAATTTGACATGTTCAATAGTTTGTTTAGGCAATTGCAAAAACATTGGAACCTGAAAATCAGCATTGGAGTTAAAAGCTTGTTCTTTTAATTTTTTTCTCTATGTAATGACTTGCTTGTGTGCAGAATAAAATTATTTTGTAACAAAGTAGATTTAATAGAGATTAGAAGGTGTGTTAACAAGACATTCCACTTCTAAAATATTGTATTAAACCTCAACAAAAAAACAAATGCATAATCAATTCTACATTTCATTTGGACAATAAGAAAACTATTATGTTCATTCATTTACTTTGCCAAAAAATTGACTGGCCTTTTTAATGTTGCAACATTTTTCACAGCACTTTACAATATGGTTAGAAAGGCCCTGCTCTAAAGAACTTATATTTAGAAACCTAAATTTCATACTATATAGCAGGGACAAAAATAAGGTGAGCACTAACCATGTTAAACATTTTAGGGTATAACAACTCTCTCCACCCCACCCCTTTAAAAGTTTAAGTGCAGGATTAAACAAACAAAACAGACAAGATATAAAATTTGACAAAATAAAAGGCAGCACAATACCTACACCCCACCAAATTCACACACGCATTTATGGTTAGGGTTAGGAGGAAGCTTAATTTTTATAAAAACAATTTAGGAAACTTGATCAACATTAGGAGCTGTTTAACACGTGAGATTTGTTAGTAACAATCAAAAGTGTAGGGTTAGCTGATACAAACAAGAAACGCATTGTCACACTGGACAAAGACACACAAAAATCCACGTTTGAGGGCCAAAATGCAAAACAATTACAGCAAACAGACAAAGCATTCATCAAACCACAGCCAGTGTGGGTCATTATGCACACTATCACGCCCTGCCAGCAAATAATCTGGCATCTTCTCAGGCAAAGCAAACCACACTAGTGCAGGCCTTTATAGGTTGGATTGATAGCACACCTACACCCACCCAGTAAAGAAAACACCCACCAGTGTAATTCATTGTGTCTCTTTGTGTATACCTCAAACTCTCACGCCTGCTGATCAGGAACACATACTCTTGGCAAATTAAAGAATGCACAGGCATTATAAGCATATAAATCTGCGCAGTGTATAATGGAGAAGATCAAACATCTAAGTTTCTGCCCATGATTAGTGATACCAAAAACAAAACAATTCAAGTTGTAGTTTGTTTGGCATGTGGAGGGCTGCTTCAAACAAATTGTTGACAAGCGAATTGTCATCAGCATCCAACATTTAACCACTTGCCGACCGGTCACGTTGACTGTACTGCGGCAAAGTGGCTCGATTCTGTCCAGCTACGTCGCTGGACTCATCCCCCTGTAGGTGGCGCTCACTCGCCGCCGGAGGCGCGCCCCCACTGTTTTCAGTCACAGCGGGAGTTGGGCCAGGGGAGGAGCGGCGGCAATCGCCGCTGCTCTTCCCCGATCGTTGGGGAATCGAGTTTGGAGATCCGAATCGCAGATCGCCGCCATTACGCGTTAAAAAAAACCACAAAAAATTACAGAAATCTTTCCCTTATTTAGTAAATGCAATAACTTTTGCGCAAACCAATCAAAATACTCTTATTGTGATTTTTTTTACCCAGCATAGGTAGTAGAAAACAAATTGGCCAAAAAATGTAAAAATATTGTTATTTTTTCAAAATAAACGCTCTTTTTTTGTTTATAGCGCAAAAAGTAAAAATCACACAGTTGATCAAATACCACCAAAAGAAAGTTCTGTTTGTGGGGAAAAAAGGACGTAAATTTCGTTTGGGTACAGCGTTGCATGACCGCGCAATTGTCAGTTAAAGTCGCACAGCGCCGAATCACAAAAAGTGGCCTGGACGTAAGACAGCAAAATCCTCCGGCGGTAAAGTGGTTAAATATGGATGCATGATCAAACCATACTTCATAAACCACCAAACTACATAAATCCAAATCTGACCAAAAAAAAATGTTATAGATTTGGTGTAAAACCCACACTCGCTTTATTTACAATGTCATTTCTTTTGTTTCTATTATGTGAAACCCATAAGAAATATAATACCTTGTGAAAAAGAAGCTATAACACCACAATAGAGGAAGAACCTCTAACCAGATATCCGCATGCTTGGGATTTGAACCAATGACCCTGGTGCTGAAAGGCAGAAGTGCTAACCAGCTAGCTGCTGTGCTGCCATATGCATGGAGCCTCCATCTCTGTGGTGTTAAACAGCTCTAAGTCCCAGGGGTGCAAAAAGTTAATCAATGCAGAGGTACCCTGGAAGTTCTGAGTATCATTGACCAACCTGTTTCTGTGGTATGCCATCTGGTTCCAAGGCTGGGTATGGCTGATTACTGTCAGCATGCTTCTATAGGGCCATCGCTAATTTTGGGTCTTTTTGCTTGATAAGAGGCTGCAATTGGTGCTGGTGTGCAATTCTCAAGGCTGCTGTTTGTCCTTCCCTGTGACACACATATGACAATGTTTGCAATGGCGGTGGAACCCTTCTACACCTAAATACTACATTTCTTCAGGCATTTACCTATAGGTGGTGGAATTACATCAGGAAGACATTCTGCATCTTGATTTATTCTGTGATATTTGGTGTTTATTGGTGTGTGAGTGTAGAATAGTGGTGTTACCCTCTGAATTTTGGTAATGACATTTTGATTTGGATTAATGGTATTGGTACACATATTAAATTGTTGTGGGGAAAATTGCATCGGCAATGGTATTGTGTGGTGTTTGTAAAGACAACTGTGGGAGTTTTGGCTTAGATTTATGTGAGATGGAGAGCAATTAGTGCATCCTCTACCATTTACTTATCAGATGTCAAACAGCTAAGTCTCTGAGCATGCTCAGTTTAACCAGAGATATGGCTCAAATGGCAAAGTGGCTGAGCATGCTCAGTGTAACAAAAGATATTTCACAAAAGGCTAAGCCCCTGGGCACACACAATGCACATGGCAGTATATACACAAATATATATACTGCAGAGAATGCATATAGAATATCTATCAAACTAAAATATGTTAACTATATATATATATATACAGTATCTCACAAAAGTGAGTACACCCCTCACATTTTTATAAATATTTTATTATATCATTTCATGTGACAACACGGAAGAAAAGACACTTTGCTACAATGCAAAGTAGTCAGTGTACATCTTGTACAGTGTTACAAGGTCTCAGGTGTGAATGGGGAGCTGGTGTGTTAAATTTGGTGTTATTGCTCTCATTCTGTCATACTGGTCACTGGAAGTTTAACATGGCACCTCATGGCAAAGAACTCTCTGAGGATCTGAAAAAAAAATTGTTGCTCTAAAAAAAAAAATGGTCTAGGTTATAGGAAGATTGCCAAGACCCGGAAACTGAGCTACAGCATGGTAGCCAAGACCATACAGCGGTTTAACAGGACAGGTTCCACTCAGAACAGGCTTCGTCATTGTCAAACAAAGGAGTTGAGTGCATGTGCTCAGCATCATATCCAGAGGTTGTCTTTCGGAAACAGACGTATGAGTGCTGCCAGCATTGCTGCAGAGGTTGAATGGGTGGGGGTTGGGGGTAAGCCTGTCAGTGCTCAGACCATATGCTGCACACTGCATCAAATTAGTTTGCATTGCTGTCGTCCCAGAAGGAAACCTCTTCTAAAGATAATGCACAGGAAAGCCTGCAAACAGTTTGTTGAAGACAAGCAGACTAAGGGCATGGATTACTGGAACCATGTCCTGTGGTCTGATGAGACCAAGATAAACTTATTTGGTTCAGATGGTGTCAAGCATGTGTAGCGGTAACCGAGTGAGGGGTGCAAGGACAAGTGTGTCTTGCCTACAGTCAAGCATGGTGGTGGGAGTGTCATGATCTGGGGCTGCATGAGTGTTGCCGGCACTGGGGAGCTACAGTTTATTGAGGGAACCATGAATGCCAACATGTACTGTGACATACTGAAGCAGAGCATGATCACCTCCTTTCGGAGACTGGGCCACAGGGCAGTATTCCAACATTATAATGACCTCAAACAAACCTCCAAGAGGACCACTACCTTACTAAAGAAGCTGAGGTTAAAGGTGATGGACTGGCCAAGCATGCCTCCAAACCTAAGCCCTATTGAGTTTCTGTGGGGCATCCTCAAATGGAAGGTGGAGGAGCGCACAGTCTCTAGCATCCACCAGCTCTGTGATGTCACCATGGAGGAGTGGAAGAGGACTCCAGTGGCAACCTATGAAGCTCTGGTGAACACCATGCCCAAGAGGGTTAAGGCAGTGCTGGAAAATAATGGTGGTCACACAAAATATCAATGAGCTCCTGAACAGACTGAGGTGCAACCTGGCGGTTTCAGATGGACTGAAACATAATGTGCCAGAGGTGTTCTACTGGATTTAGGTAAGGCGAGTGTGGGCGCTTTTTAATGGTATCAATTCCTTCATCCTACAGGAACTGGCTGCATACTCTCATCTCATGAGGCCGGGCATTGTCGTGCACCAAGGGAAACACAGGACCCACTGCACCAGTGAAGGGTCTGACAATGGGTCCAAGGATTTCATCCCGATACCTAATGGCAGTCAGGGTGCCATTGTCTAGCCTGTAGAGGTCTGTGCATCCCTCCATGGATATGCCTCTCCAGACCATCACAGTCCCTCCGCCAAACCGGTCCTGCCGAATGATGTTAAAGGCAACATAATGTTCTCCATGGCTTCTCCAGATACTTTCACGTCTGTCACATGTGCTCAGGGTGAACTTGCTCTAACCTGTGAAAAGCACAGGGTGCAGACCTGACAATTCTGGTGTTCAATGGCAAATGCCAATCAAGCTTCACAGTGCTGGGCAGTGAGCACAGGGCCCAGTAGAGGATGTTGGGTCCTCAGGCTACCCTCATGAAGTCTGTTCCTAATTGTTTGGTCAGAGAAATTCACACCAGTGGCCTGCTGGAGGTCATTTTGTAGGGCTCTGGCAGTGCTCTTCCTGTTCCTTCTGCACAAAGAAGCCAATACCAGTCCTGCTGATGGTTTAAGGACCTTCTGCAGCTCTGTCCTGCTCTCCTAGAGTAACTGCCTGTCTCCTGGAATCTCCTCCATGCTCTTGAGAAGTGATGAGCCGAACACCCCCCTATTCAGTTCGCACCAGTCATGCAAGTGACTATTAATCACCCACTGGTCAGAGATTCAAACCAACAGCCTCTCACTTGCTAGCCTGTTATTCTAACAACTACGCCACCGAGGCAGCTGAGTAACCTAAGACTCTCTCTGCCTAACAATTCTCTATCTGAGTTTGACAGCTCTTTTATAGGGCTCTGACATCACCAGCACCCCATAATCCATTGCTCAGGTGCAGCAAATAAATTACTGATGTCACTTCAGAAGGTGCGGGACAATTAATAGGTTTTTAATTAAAATCCATAATTAATATTAATCAAACGCTGGCCTGGGAATTCAAACTCACAGCCTTTTATTTGCAAGCCCGTTATTGTACCAACTAAGTCACTGAGCCAGCTAATTAACCTTGGACTCTCTCTGGCTAACTAACTTCTATTTGAGTTTGACAGCTCTTTGATAGGCCTCTGACGTTGCCCCATAACTCATTGCTTAAGGTGCAGTAAATAAATTACTGACGTCAGTAATTTATTCACTGCACTTGAGCAGTGCGTTGAGCGACGGCTTGTGATGTCAGGTCACTATATAAGAGCTGTCAAAATCAAAACAGTTCATTCCGCAGGAAGTGTCTGGAGAAGCAGGAGCTTCTTCTTTTTTTTTTTTTTCTATTTTTTGGGCGGACGGGCGACTGATCATCGGGGGACATTATTTTTTTTATTTTTTAAAAAAAGACTTTTCCAAAACTGGCTTTTGTCATTATTTTTTGTACACTTTTTTGGTGAATGGGTAAGGGTACCATGTACCCGATATCCATTCACATGGGGGAGGTGGGATCTGGGGGTCCCCTTGTTAAAGGGGGCTTCCAGATTCTGATAAGCCTCCCCCCGCAGACCCCCACAACCACAGCCCAGGGTTGTGGGGAAGAGACACCTGTCTCCATCAACATGGGGGCAAGGTGCTTGGGGGTGGGGAAGAGCCCCCCCACCCCCCCCCCCATATTGAGGGCATGTGGCCTGGTATGATCTGTTCCAAAAACAGGAAAACATTACTCATTACTAGCATTGTTTAAAAAAAAGGAATAAGAACCAACATAAAAACCCAGCAAGGACATTTTATTTTAGGAATTAAAGAGTTCATCTCAAAATTAAAATGAATGTTTTTGTTGAAGTTAAATAAACCAAGCTGCGCTAAAGCAATAAAACAGTGCTGTGACCACACGTGTATATAAAATAGAAACTATTATTGTGAAAAATTATATGAAGAGTCCATATAGTCTCTATTCAAAGGAATTCCTCAATGGTAATGACAGGAATCTTCAAGTGTAGTGGGACCTCCACTGGTAGTACAAACTGCTTACCAGAGTGTAGTGAATAGTGAGCCAATTCAGGGGATTTCACTCCCAAAGCCTCCGAAAGATAACTCTCTTATGGGTTGATTATTCCACTGTGTTCCAAATGTCCTGGACCATGAGTAGCCTCAACCGATATTAGACCATACACATAGGAAAAAAGATATGGAATCCCATTGCGCAATACTGATATAAAATATGTAAAACGTAGGAGGGAAACTAACAAGTGTGCAGGATATATAATGTAACAATGAATCACACAAAAAAAAAACGTAAAGGATCAGTAAAATGACAAATTCAAAGAAAGGGATTCCACCAAAGTATCCACCACCAAGTGTGCAAACTGCTTACCAGATATATATATATAATCGCCAAATTGCAATAATAGATGATACAGGCACTGTGATCAACTTCAAGAAAAGTAACCACCACCGATAGTGCAAACTGCTTACCAGAGGTAAAATTGCAAAGTGAAAAAATGGACAATCCAGGTGTAGACCAGACTCCACCTAATACAAACAGTGACCGCCACCCGAAGCTGCAAACCGCTTACCAGATATTAGTGTGTATAATGCCAAATGGAATAGGGTACACCCACGGTCTCATATGTTCCAGAAATCCAGTAACGAAAAGCTCAATAACCTCCAATGGTAGTAAATTCAGGTCACGCAGCATGGGCATCAATCGCCAGGTCACATATATAAAATAAATATACACCCCATAGTGTAAAACTGCATAATTTATTAAAATCAAATAGAAAAAAACGTAAAAACATCAATAGGGGAAGAGCGTGTAGAAGGATATCAAGCCGCCGGCTGGTCGGCTCTTCCGCCAGCCCTAGGTCTCACTCAGATAACGTCAGCATGCCTCGACCGACGTACGTTTCATCAAAAATTACGTTTTCAAGGTCCAGTAAGTAATAGTTATACAATGAGAATCAATGATTGACACTTGCATTTATATATATACAGTACATAGTTTGCTAGCTCTCACAAACTTATGCTTGTTAGGCATTCACACGTTTCCGAATTTACTATAGCACGGGGCTAAAGATAAATTAGAGTAGGTTTGTGACTAGTTTTCTAGTCTGGGCATGCTCAGTTGTGTCAGTACAGAGTTCTAAAAACAGGGTGAATTTATCTCTTCTCAGACTTTAAAGCATATTTCTGCTTTCACAACAATATTTCAATAAATTTAAAACCAGATAATCTCCAAACAATATACCACATGTTTAGGAACCACTTAATCTATGAGATTAAGCTCTAAACATTATTGCCATGTGCAATTCACCTGCTTCTAGCATGATTACTGATTTAGACGGTCACTGATTTATGTAACCTATAGTGAATTTGATTTTGTGAGTAAATATTCTCCGCGTGCTATAATAAATACCGTTTCTGACTAGTTTTAGTCATTTGTGACCATTTGTTTACCCGTTTGCCGACTAGGTGCTATAGTGAATTAGGCCCTTTGTGTCATGTTTCTGGGACACCAGATGAGGCACAATTTTCCCAGAAGGGGAACAGACATCAACACATCAACATAAACTTAGCAGAAGTTAAAAGCTTTAGTCACTCCCCACCCTAAATATATATATATATATATATATATATATATATATATATATATAGCATGGGTGCTCAACCTGTGGCTCTCCAGCTGTTGCAGAACTACATATCCCATAAGGCATTGCAAGGCTGACAGGTAGTAGCATGACTTCCAAAGGCAGAGGCATGATGGGACTTGTAGTTCCGCAACAGCTGGAGAGCCACAGGTTGAGCACCCATGATATACAGTATATAAAATCAAAACTAGTTGAGAAATAGCATCAAATTGTATGTACAGTCAACATTTTTATTTTAGGTAGGGGAAGGTTAAATCCCCTGTCAGTTTATTTTTTGTTGACTGTATCTCTGTGTCTCATTGTTCTTGTTCGCTATACATCAATCATTTTTTTACACAATTTTAAACGTACCCTGAAGCAGCCTGTGGCATTCAATAATACTTAGTAGGTAATAAGCCTACTGCATGTCAAGAAAACACTGATGAAAGCGAGATATATCACATTCAGATACTACCATCTGTTTATTGCAGCAGAAATTGAAAATTGTCAGACTAGGCTACATGTTTGCACCCTTTTTATCATCCTATTTTGCTGTTGTTGTGTGCATAGTTGCCACATGATAGGTGTGGAGCCCAGTGTGATCTTATGCTGCTATAACCCTCCATGATGAAGGGTTAATGCGTTGTGTGCCCTTCTGCACACATGAAGAATGGTTATTTTCTGGCCTCTTGGCCGCTACCAATGTGTTTTCACCTACATTACTGCCACTCCAATGATTTTCGTCTTTGTCACTGTTTTCCGTATTTGTAGAGAATGTAGTATATGAAAATCCCAGGAAGTCATCAGTTTCTGAAATGCTGTAACCAGCATGTCCCCACCAACAATTATTCCCAAGTCAAGGTCACTTATATCATGATTATATCATCAAACTGATGTTTAAGCAACATCTGACTCCTTTTCATTTTATTCACATGCTGTTAATATTGGGCTGAACTCATGTTATTTAATATTAACTATTTGTGTGGTGCAAAAAAGTGTCCACTGTGTGATTATTTTTAGAAGTTATTTTGATTAAATTGCTTAGCACACAGTTCAGTGTGGCTTGTAAAAAATAACTGATGCCACAGCAGGATCACAGTAGAACATACAGGGTGGTGCTCCAGGTCAGCCCACACCATAAGATTCATTGCCTAGTTTCTAAAGTGTGCTAGCCCAAATTGCAAATGTACCAACCGATCACAGAGAAAATCCGGATGGCTGCACTTCTAAAATCCATAAAACGATCATCTTTATTTCACACATCAGTCCAAACAGAAGTAACTTAAAATTGGGGGGGGGGGGGAGGGGGATGGGTTGATGCATTTCACATTGTATTTAGCACTTACTCATTACCCTAATAATGATCATTTTATGGATCTAAGGAGTACAGCCAATTCAATTTTCACTGTGATCAATCAGAAGAACCACAATAGTTTTGACCATAAATGGTTTCCCATCCAAACACCTTATACTTTTTTTGCTATATAGTTTAACATTGGATACAGAATAAAATAAAATACTCGTTACTAAGAAAAAATAATTGTATTAAATATATATTTACCATGTTTGAGTCAAGAGTAACTACAAGTACCACCAAAAATTCCTAATACGGGCTCTTCACTTTGAGCTTTCCAACAAATGCTGTTGCCTGAACTTACTATTGCAGAAGACCTACAGGCTATTGCCTACTGTAGGTCTTCCAACACTAATAAAAAAACGCAGTTCTACTTACAGGGAGCTTTTGCCAGCAGAGGTAATCAGCAAGATGAGGGATGATCTTCAGAGTTTAATGGAGTAATGCCTGCTGCTCATTGCATTCAGATCAGAACTTTAATTGGTGTCATGTACATGAAAATGGGTTCCATATGCAAAAATGCAAGATGAGGGTTTACAGAAAGCTGCAGAGCTGCTGTGGTCAGGTAAGGGTGAGCAACAAAAGTTATTACTTACAACGTATATACAGTAACACCTAATGAACCACACATTAGTTGATGAAAAGGCAGTAGGTGGGGTTGAGGGCCGTGAGAACAGGAAGAGTTAAATCATAAAATGTGGGCATGTCTAAACGTGCAAGAATGGGGAGTAATGGCGCAAGCAGATTGCCAGTGATGCTCAGGCAGTCCTTACTGGGTTGGGGAGTGGGGATGTCTAAACGTGCAGGTATCATGCTTCCAATAACGTCTGAGCATATCAGGATGGCTCAGAGAGAGTTATGTGCTAGATAAAAGAGGTTGTAATCACCCCCCCCCCCCAAAAAAAAAAACCCTGTAAGACAAAGTCATAATGAGCTAGTATTCATTGCATACTAGCTCATTATGAAATACTTACTTTAGAACGAAGCCCCCACAGTGCCGCCCGCTCAGTGGTGACACAGCCATGTTCGGCCGTCCTACTTCCTGGTTCACGTCCTCTGGCCATCTGATTGGCCGGAGGCGCGATGACATCACTCCCGTGCATAGGCGCGATGATATCACTCCTGCGCATAGGGCACGGATGGCCGTTCCTTCAGAGCGCATGTGCCAATGATGTCATCGGCTGCATTAAAAGTAAATAGAGATATTTACAGTATCTATAGGTAAGCCTTATTAAAGGCTTACCTAAAGAGACAAGTTATAAGAGAGGGTTTACAACCTCTTTAGAGAAGATATTAGGATGCAAATGTTAGAGCTACCACTTCCAACTCCAGTTTTACATGTACAGATTCCAGGATTGTCATTTTATCCTGGATTACCAAATAGTAGGTCACTGACCTGGAATGAATTTGCAGAATTATGCACCATGTGCTTTTTCAGTCACTGTGTAGTCAAGACAAATTTAACAGCCCTTGAGCTGTCAGCAATGTCATTCCATATTTTTATCCTTACAGATTTAAGATAAGTTAAAAATGTGACCAGGCTTTAGACATTTAAATATTTACAAGCAGTTAATAAACTTTACCATTTGCCTTCACTGATCTCCGTAGCTGCACCTACCTAACCTAACCGCACACAACCTCAATGATGTTTTCATTACCTTACTGTATACACTTGAGTACTCTAGAATAAATGCCTCTTTCAACAGAACTTCAGGTAGACGTGCTAGACAGGAAATGTGTCATGTCATAGCATTCTGCTCGCAACGGTATGACACATTTCCTGTCTGGCACGTCTACCTGAAGCTCTGTTGAAAGAGGCATTTATTCTAGAGTACTCAAGTGTATACAGTAAGGTAATGAAAACATCATTGAGGTTGTGTGTGGTTAGGTAACCCCTAGCTAATACCAGGAAATCATTACAACTAATCTATGAATGGAAACTGTATTTTGTCCATTTGTATAGCTTTGCAATACTTTTTGCATTACCTTTTTATACTACTTTGCAAAATAAGTTTATTGTTGTCTTCAATGTGTTTGCAAATTTTAAAACAAATCAGCATTTTTGCACCTTCCTTTTGTGGGTATTCAGCAGGGTTTAGAGTAGGGATAGACTGATTATCGGCGAGGCTGATATATCGGGGGCCAATATGCACCCCGGAACTGGTCGATATTGCCGATATTTTTGTGACATCATTCTGCCTTCTTAGGCCGCCTCCCTCATCTTGGACAGCCTCGTCTGAAGTCCGGACTAGCCTCGTGGGAGTGTATCACAGCCATACACCCACCCACAGCAGCCCCATGCCAGCCACCCACATCCACAGGCCCTGTACCAGCCAGCCACCCACAGGCACTGTACCAGCTAGCCAGCCAGCCACCCAAAGGCCCTGTACCAGCCAGCCACCCACCACAGGGTGCCAGCCAGCCAGCCACCCACCACAGGGTGCCAGCAAGCCAGCCATTAAGCATTAAACAAAAATGAACATGTTCAGTACCAGATTTGTGTCAAAAATTGTCTTTATTTTTTAAAACTTTAAATGTTCAAAATATCGGCCCATATCGGCCGATACCGATACGTTGTGACCAAAATATCGGTATGGGTATCGGCCCTGAAAAAACCATATCGGTCTATCCCTAGTTTAGAGAATATCTGATCGTATTCTTCCATATACAGGTGCATCTCTGAAAATTAGAATATCATCAAAAAGTTAATTTATTTCAGTAATTCAATTCAAAAAGGGAAACTCATATATTTTATATACAGTATCTCACAAAAGTGAGTATACCCCTCACATTTTTGTAAATATTTTATTATATCTTTTCATGTGACAACACTGAAGAAATTACACTTTGCTACAATGTAAAGTAGTAAGTGTACAGCTTGTATAACAGTGTAAATTTGCTGTCCCCTCAAAATAACTCAACACACAGCCATTAATGTCTAATCCACTGGCAACAAAAGTGAGTACACCCCTAAGTGAAAATGTCCAAATTGGGCCCAATTAGCCATTTCCCCTTCCCGGTGTCATGTGACCCGTTAATGTTACAAGGTCTCAGGTGTGAATGGGGAGAAGGTGTGTTAAATTTGATGTTATCACTCTCAATCTCTCATACTGGTCACTGGAAGTTCAACATGGCACTTCATGGCAAAGAACTCTCTAAAGGATCTGAAAAAAATAATTGTTTCTCTACATAAAGATAAAGATGGCCTAAAAAATATAAGAAGATTGCCAAGACCCCAAAACTGAGCTGCAACATGGAGGCCAAAACCATACAGCAGTATAACAGGACAGGTTCCACTCAGAATAGGACTTGCCATGGTCAGCCAAAAAAGTTGAGTACACATGTTCAGCATCATATCCAGAGATTGTCTTTGGGAAATAGACGTATGAGTGCTGCCAGCATTGCTGCAGAGGTTGAAGGGGTGGGGGGTCAGCCTGTCAGTACTCAGCCTATACGCTGCACACTGCATCAAATTGGTCTGCATGGCTATCTTCCCAGAAGGAAGCCTCTTCTAAAGATGATGCACAAGAAAGCCTGCAAACAGTTTGCTGAAGACTAAGAACATGGATTACTGGAACCATGTCCTTTGGTCTGATGAGACCAAGGAAAACGTATTTGGTTCAGATGGTATCAAGTGTGTGTGGCGGCAACCAGGTGAGGAGTACAAAGACAAGTGTGTCTTGCCTTCAGTTAAGCATGGTGGTGGGAGTGTCATGATCTGGGACTGTATGAGTGCTGCCGATACTGGGGAGCTACAGTTCATTGAGGGAACCATGAATGCCAACATGAACTGTGACATACTGAAGCAAAGCATGATCCCCTCCCTTCAAAGAGTGGGCCACAGGACAGTGTTCCAACATGATAACGACCCCAAACACACTTCCAAGATGACCACTGCCTTGCTAAAGAAGCTGAGGGTAACGGTAGTGGACTGGCCAAGCATATATCCAGACCTAAACCCTATTGAACATCTGTGGGGCATACTCAAATGGAAGGTGGAGGAGCGCAAGGTCTTTAACATCCACCAGCTCTATGATGTCATCATAGAAGAGTGGTAGAGGACTCCAGTGGCAACCTGTGAAGCTCTGGGGAACTCCATGTCTAAGAGGGTTGAAGCAGTGCCAGGAAATAATGGTGGCCACACAAAATATTGACACTTTGGGCCCAATTTGGACATTTTCACTTAGGGATGTACTCACTTTTGTTGCCAGCAGATTAGACATTAATGGCTGTGTGTTGAGGTATTTTGAGGGGACAGCGGATTTACACTGTTATACAAGCTGTACACTCACTACTTTACATTGTAGCAAAGTGTAATTTCTTTAGTGTTGTCACATGAAAAGATATAATAAAATATTTACAAAAATGTGAGGGGTGTACTCACTTTTGTGAGATACTGTATACGTGTTACACACAGAGTGCTATATTTCAAGCATTTCTTTCTATTAATGATCATGGCTTACTGCTAGTGAAAACTCAAAATTCAGTATCTCAGAAAATTAGAATATTACAAAACACCAACAAAAAAATAAATGGATTTTTAATACAGTTGGCTTACTGAAAAGTATGTCCATGTACAGTATAGTATATACTCAATACTTCTCCACACTTCTTCCCAAATCTGGACCATGATTTCCAAATGAAATGCAAAATTTTCCACAGTCCGTGATGATTTGGGGAGCCATGTCATCTGATAGTGTTGGTCCACTGTGGTCTTATGTAATATTGTAATTTTCTGAGATACTAAATTTTGGGCTTTCACTAGCTGTAAGCCATAATCATCAAATTATTTTATGAGATGCACCAGAACAATATGAATAATGCTATGACTAATTATTATTTTGTAATAGAATCAATAACAAGAAACAAGAAACAACAAGATTTTTTAAATAAACTTTATTCTATATTACAAATAGTTTGTTTTTGTTGTCCTGGACTGCAAAATAGGAATGCATTATATTTACATACACAGGTATACAATTAATTATAACAAAGTTACAGAAGCTTGCCTTTACCAAGTTACAACTCTTTTTTTTTCCAATTTAAATAGTATATCTAGCATAATAAAAACCTCCATTCTAATATTCATTGTTTTATCTCTTTGAGGCTCTTGGTAACACTGGACTCTAAAGATATGGTTATATAGGTGGAAGCTTTATCAAATACCATCCTGGCCCATAGGTTTTTTGTGCAGGCTTCATACAATGTAAAGTGTACCTTAGTAATCCTGGTAAGAAACAGCTTTGGACTTGCATAGACATATCGCAAGTGCTAATATATGCACAATATTTATATAGAATATGCAATACTTTTTGATCAAAACAAGGGCATTTTATATAGTAAATTTAATACAATAAAATCTGTCAGGAAGACAAACATTCACAGAAGAGCTTTTGATATCTTAATAAAATGTTGTATTGACTTTGTGAATACTATCAGGCTTGGGACAACAAGAAACCTCTCAAGCTGGAAGACGCTTAGAAGCTCTCAGCAATAAGCAAAATAGACCATCTTAATATACAAAGGGAAATCTATTGTTAGGGATAGCGTTGCGGCCCTTCACAGATTACTATGGTATAGATACTTGTACATATTTATACACAGTAAGAAGGTATACAAAAGGAAGATGAAAAGTATAACTAGAGAAACATACATGAGCTTTGAAGAGGAAAAAGAAACATGGAGGTTCTAAACATAGCGCTGAATCATTTGCAATCAGCATGTTTTCATTAAAAATTCTACTTTTGCAAAACAAGGAATATAATTTAGTTAATTAATGCCTGCCAACATGTGCTTAATAGATCAAAGTAGAATCAGAGAGTTTGTACTTGGTCATAGTTTAATTTTTTTTTTTACTTCAAGGTCACCGTGGTTATGTCAAAATTATTAAGGAAAGAGATTTTCCTATTTATCATTTCAAAAAATTCTGCAGATTAATGTCAAGTTGCCAACTTTGTAAGTTTGGGTATGAGTTTGCTGTTTTTGTTTATTTTACTAGCATTGGTACCTTATTTCAGCATTGTGTGAAACAAAAGATAAACTCCATTGAACTCCTGTTCAAGCTATATACTGGTAGAATTAAATTGATTACCATGTGCAATACACATTCAAATGTAATACATAGAATGATCATCTGGCATAATACACTGACAGACTTACCATGTGGCAATCTTAAATGATACTTGCAATTTATGTATATAACATATACTATTTTACCCATCCTTTCTGTATAATGAGTGGAATTTCACATGGAAAGCCACGCTATGCCTTCTATCTTCCATTCATGCATACAGGATTGAAAATGAATACTAGAATACCCTAACCTGAATCAATGTTGAGATAAAAATCGCATGTCTCAGCTGCAGTAGGCCTAAAAATCAAGGTCAAATCCATTTTAGTGGCAAAACTTGAAATTATTTATTCTAAAAATAAGGACTAAAACTCACATGAAAATGAAGAATACAATCATTTCTTAATGGGATTTCACCCAATAGATGTCTGGAGGTGTTGGGGCTCAGATGTGTCTGTGCTGGAGCTGTGATCGCCACTCTGTGAGCTATTTCCAGCCAGCTGTGTGGTAGGATGAAGGAGTAGCCTAAACCGAGGGGTGGACTGCATGCTAGAATGCAGCACTCATCTATGATGCGTTGCGGACTAGTGATATCCAGTGTTGGGATAGTTACTCAAAAAATGTAACTAGTTACTAATTACTTCTGTAAATTGTAATGAGATTACTTTACTAGTTACTGCATTTGAAAAGTAACTTCACTACTTATTACTTTACCTTCCTCTTTCTTAATTGACCGTGTAGAAGAAGATACATGACACTCTTTCTGCATAGAGTTTATTGTATAAACACAGGCTTTGGGAAACATGAGAACAAAACCTGAAAAAACAGAATAAAACATAAAGTGCAACAAAAAGTCATAAACTTCATCCCTCTCTATTCTTCGAAATAACGATTGTATTGCATGGCTTGGGTAACGCAGGAAAGCTCGTTCCTATAGCCTAGTAAAGTAGTGTAGTTACTTCCTATAGCCTAGTAAAGTAGTGTAGTTACCAATATTAGTATTGTAACTAGTTACTTTACTTAGTTACCAAAAAAAGTAATGTAGTTACTGTAATTAGTTACTTTGTAACTAGTTACCCCCAACACTGGTGATATCATAGGTGAGTGCTGTGTTCCAGCGTGCGGTCAACCCCTCGGTTCAGGCTACTCCATCCTACCACACAGCCGGCATGAACAAGCTCAAGAAGTGGCGGTCACAGCTATAGCACAGGCACATCTGAGTCCCAATGCCTCTGGACATCTTCTGGGTCAAATCCCATTAACATATGCTTGTATTCTTCATTTTCTTTAATTTCATAAATAATTTAACAGTCTACAATCAGAGGCACCTGTCTTTCTCTTTTCTCCTACATGTTTTGTTAGATTTCTTCCACTCCCCCCTTTTAAGGTCAGCCCTGAACCAGTGGACTTCTTTTTGGCTTTTCAGTAAAAAGCCATATGGGCATTATCATACAAGGACTGTCATAATACACTGGATTTCTGGTTTACTTCTATGAATTGTTTGTATATTAGCACCAGACTATTTGTGTTCATTGTAAAGATTTTAACCGTGGCTTCCTGTCCCTGTGTTAAAAATGGGACATTTTCCCAACAGGAGCACAACAATAAAACATGTCAAAAGTTCTCACCCTTCTACACTGTATACAAAACTCATGAAAAAATTACTGGGGTTGACCACGGAGCAAGATGTTCTTATCAATATTTATGTCCCAGTTATAAAGCTTTTAACCCAAGCTTATTGTTCCCATGATATGAGGGCATAAAATTATAGAAATTTTTCCCGACAGGGGCACAGAAATAAAAAGTCAAAAATGTTCACCCCTCTCCACCGTATACAAAACTCAAGAAAAAAAATGACTGGGGTTGGCCATATTTATTTTGAAGTTTAATCATATAAACTAATGATGTTATTCTAAAAGTAAAAGTTGAAGTCTATACTACACAATATTTTTGGGACATATGGTTATGTTGCATTCATTTTCTAATTCAAATGAATGTATGTGTATTTGCACTGTAAACCTTTAAAAGTAAAGTCATAATTGTACAATATGAAAAGATATATTCTATTTATTGATATCCCCAATTACAGTTAATATATGCAAGCACAGTAAGGAGATGATACTTTATATAGATAAAGCTGTATCTGATATACAGACATGAAAATGAGTTATATTATCATTTACAGTATATTTATTTTTTTAATCCATAAATCTGATTTATTTACAATAGGCTTCAATGGTCCCCAAACAAGGGAAACTAATTGAATATCCTCATTTGCTAGGACAGCAAATGTGTGTTTTGAAGCTTGGATTAGGACCTCAACCATTGTACTTACTTGTGAGCCATAAACCATTAGTTATATGAGTTTAAAACAATTTATGATCTGGGATTACATTTTAATCTGCAGAAAGTTAAATCAATTCCAATTTAGTGATATCAATTTTTCTGAAACCCGTGCCATTTTGCGGTCTTTGATAAAGTTTCCACCTTAACATAGAATATAGTCACATGACAAACCACTCAGATCAATGCTTTCAGGCAGACATAAATTTAAAAAAAAAAAACTCAAATCAGAAAGAAGGAATAAAATGGGAACCACGTCCACATTGTCAGCAAGGCTTTAGTTTCTCTCAGCTTTAACTGTATTAACATGCGCTATTTTCATACAAAATTAACTGAAATCTAAGGTATACCTCTGGAGCTCCAGGGCAAAGACCCTACACATTCACAGCACAAATCTGGCAGATCCCAAGGCAAGAAAGAATTTTGAGGAACAAAACAAATTAAAAAAAAGTACAGGGTTTGAGACGGGTAGCTTTGAAGCTCACGATGGTCAACACGAAAAATTACATTTTTCTATATGTACTTATCTTGTTTTTTTCTTTTATTTCTTTAAATTGTCTGAGGTTGCTTTTTTCTTAAAAAATGGAAAAAATATGTACTATACAAAGAAGAATAAGGTAAGGTTGATTGAATTGGATAGCATAGTGGTCTACTCATATTCTTTCTGTACAGCTGTGCAAATGTTTGACTCATCTTCTTCCTATATATCATTATCATGTGGAACGTCTGGACTGGAGCAGAAACAAATACATACATGTTTGTCCTTACGAGGGCGAGTAGAAAGCCTTTGAGTTGTGGCAATAACACGCCACCATGACCTTTGGTTTTTTTGTCTACAATTCTTTGAGTATGTTGCTTCTTCTTCCCTTTACAAAGAGTAGTTGCCAACCAATGCTTTAGACTTCATTTAAATGGCATTTATAGTTCAAAGGCCATCAGCCAATTCCAAGCAAATGTTATGGAAAGTTCAAATAAGGTGCATAAGGAATTAAGTGCTCTCAACAAAAATAAACATGACTCAGCAGTGGTTTCCTGTAGGCTTCCAGCTCGTGGCAAACTAAATTCGCACTAAGGGATTTTTTTTTTTTTTTACATAAATGTACAAAAATTTGTTTTTTTCTGCTAATCATTCAGAATAAGAAGACTTGTTATGGTTCATCACTGTCCCACAATGAAAAGACTTAAATGTTACCATCTAAAATATTAACTGTCAACCCTGCAAGTTTACAAAAAGAAGGTAGAATAACCTTGGAAAGATACTGGAATTACCTGGAATTTCAATGTTACAGTTTTAAAATGAGTAACTTGTTGTCACTCTTTTTGTTGGTTTACTCAAGCAATGTCAACTTTTCCAAAAGGTGACATTGTATCCTGTTATCCCAAATAAAATTGTGCTGATATTCTATTGCTTTAATTTTATTTTTTATTTTTTTATTTTTTGCATGAATATCAAAATTTGTGCTCCTAATCCAAATGGCAGTTAAAATGTTTATATTCCAAGCCTTCAGAATGTGTGTAATCCTTCCAAGGCTGAATAAATAAAATTAATGATGGTCTTCTCTGTTAAATGAATTACAGACTTTCTCTCTGTTTATGATGGACTTACGTTTTTGATGCATTGTGCTAGATAGTACAATCAATGTTTGATGTACAAAATTATTTCATAAAACAAACCTTAATAATCTGATATTTACATAATCATAAAATAATAAATTGGGGTTTGCGCTAACACATTTTCTCTTGGTTCAATGCCTGCCACTGAAGAAACAAATCACTGGCAAAGTACATTTAATGAGGCAGGATACGTAATTGGCAGGACCATCTTAGAAAATGATCAGGCCACATTCAAAGTATACAATATAAAATGACAATATAAAATGAAAAACTGAGTTTAAGTTGGTGCTTAAGGACAAACTAAAGTTTCTGTGATAAGATCACTTTTCTGTGTACTGTAATATGAATACTGGATCATACAATTAAAAACTGCTGTATAATATCTGAAACCATAAGTATGTACATGGAAAACTATATAGGTAATTTAGTAATGTTTCTATGTTTTATCAAAATATGTAAGATCCTTGGGGACATGGAGACAAAGCTTTTCTGTGGAATTAGAGAGCAAACAGCCAATCCACATTTCCAAGAGAGAAAAAAATGGATCTAAAACAAAAAAAAACTTCTTTCTTCTAATGGCCTCTGGGAGATTAAAGAAGGATTCTCGCATATTTAATTTTCATTTTCCATGTTTGAAGGCTTCCATGAAGACATTTTTCAAGTCATTTTGTTGGGATATCAATCATGCCAACTTCTGCTGAAGAAAGGTTTTTTTTATTTTATATTATCTTTCAAAATTCTTAATACTAGGTTCATGTTCCATCCATACCAGGTCATGGCAAGGAGAGGAGCTACAAGCAGCACAGCACTTAGGACCTTATAGTTTCCCATACTGATACGGATAATGTAATCATTTGTCTGCAAGCAGAGGTCTTAGCTAGAGTGTTTTTGATTCCCAAAGTTGTCCACATTATATGTCCTTCCTTAATCCATTGGACATTATAATGTATCCATGAGGTTCATAGAAGGAAGAAGAGGAAGCAGAAGACCCTGCATCCAGTCAATCAGAACTTGCACTTGGTAAAGATGACAATCTTGACTGAGGCACGGCTTGGTTTATCCCTTCCAGGGTAACCTGGAAGGACAGTTTTCAGCTGTCTATACTCATCAGGGTAATGACTTGTTCTAATTTGTAGGCAAGTTTTTGTTTTCCAGCTTGGTCATCTTGATCTAAAGCTGTTAAAATCTGAAAAAAAAAAACAGAAAAAAAAAATTAGCGATTGAAAATCCGCAAAATAACAAATTACCCTGTTGCAGGCTTTGCCTTTGCTTTTTAGGATAATATAGCAGAGAACGAAAATCTATTCTGGAGCTGGCTACACTTATTTAGGGTAATACATCAGAGAAAAGCAAGGAAGTCCAATATCAAGCAATGAGATTAAAATGTACACAATGACTAAAGTGATGAACTCCCAAGAACAACCCTTATTGTATGATACACTCTAGTTACACTAAAAAAACAATGCTGGATGTTAGGCGTTAAACAAAAGAAGCCCTGGCTATGGAGTTTAGAAGTGTATATAAGGGTCTCTCAAAGGTCTAGTATAAACTTAGTCAAGTCATGTGGTCTCTTGATTATAGCAAATTTGGTCATAAAATAGAGACTGCAATCCTGTTAGCTAACACCAGCAACTACCACCCAAAATCACAAGAAATGCAATTTGTTTTTAAATGTACTGTATCCAAAAGCAAAAGTTTACATTGTATAGAGGTTAGGGCGGGAACACCTGTCAGGCTTTTACTGCTGTCTGTGTTTTTGCCAAGGAGATTTAATCTCTCTCTTTGTCTAAGAGGTCACTAGGAAAAAAAATTGAAATTCTGAGTTTTAACCAAATAGAAAAAATTGGGAAATCTTCCAATATAACCCTTGTTCAGGTGACAGCTGCAAAAAGGATTTTCCCATTGGAATTTTGGAAAGATTTCTTATTATTTTCAGTTGTATCTAAAGGACAGGTGGTGAAGGGTGAAGATGATCTTGAATCGGTCCGAGATGACATTAAAAAATTCTCTCACAGGGTTTTAACTTTTCCCTACTCTAAAATCCACAATGATTAGTTATCTAAACTTTAACTTTGCATTTTTCATTAAAACTAAAACATTTCTAAAGCTGTAGTTAGTACTCATGGTATGGTAAGGTACCCAATGTATCCCTCCAAGCACTTTATAGGACCATATTTAGCATCCATGCTGCACTTTGTGCAAATCTACCCTTTTATTTAGTTCCAACTCTTTTGTCACTAACTGCATTATGTGACAAGGCCACATAGAGATGTTACAGGGTACTGCAGGGGCACTTCCCACATGTCCTCTGTACTAGGTCATGTAATGAGTGACACCAGATCACATGACCACTTGCAGGGGACTTATGTTGAATCTTCATTGTTCTGGCCTGTGACTTTTCCACACAGCTCTACAATAGACTGTTGCTTCCCTTTATCATTTACTGTATTCTGCTTTTATTAGGGTGTTCCACCCCCACCAATCATGCCCAGACATTGCAATCTGCATTTAATGTGAAACAGCAGAATAAAAGTAATAGCTGACATTTTAAAGTGCACTTGTCTGTTGCACATGCAGGGAAAGTAAACAAGTTCCTTTTAATGCCAGCTCCAGTGGCTGTTTACATTTTACTTTTGTTTCACTCTCTTGCTGCTTTGATTGATCACTCAGAAAAAAAATTATAAAAGGGGAACATGTTTCTCACTCCCCTTCCTCCCACATGACGATGCTTCTGTCTGCTTAGGCACCCAACACTTCACCATCCTCAAAAAAGGATTTTGGGGAACTGGAGAAAGTACAGAGAAGGGCAACCAAACTTATAGGAGGCAGAGGAGCTTGGTTATGAGGATGGATTAGAAGAACTGAATGTATTCTCTCTTGAGAGGAGGCGATTAAGGGGGGGATATGATTAGCATGTATAAATACATAAGGGGTCCATATAGTGAACTTGTTGCTGAGTTATTCACTTTAAGGTCATCACAGAGGACAAGGGCGCACTCTTTACATCAAGAGGAAAAGATCTTTCATTTCAAAGTACGGAAATATGGTTTCTTCACAGTAAGAGCTGTGAAAATGTGGAAAAAGACTCCTTCAAGAGCTAGTTCTGGCCAGCTCAGTAGATTGCGTTAAAAAAGGCCTGGATTCTTTCCTAAATGTACATAATATAACTGGGTACTAACATTTATAGGTAAAGTTGATCCAGGGAATATCCGATTGTCTCGTGGGGGATAAGGAAATAATTTTTGTCCACTGATTGGATCACACTTTGCTGGGGTTTTTTGCCTTCCTCTGGACCACCTGTGCGTATAGGATTGTGTATATAGGATTGTATGGTTTTTTTTTTCTTCTCTTTTATAGGATGAACTCTTTTTTCAACCTGACTAACTATGTAACTATTTACATGGAGGTAGAAAAAGAGTCCTCAGCTCTATGCAAGCTCCAAGTTCTCTGTGAGAAAACTAGCTTATGTTATGTATAAATAACCAAATTGGTAAACCTGGCTTTTTTTTTTAATCTCACATTTTATTGCTTTCTATAAACACAGCAAAAGAATAAACTGAAAGAAATATCTCTAACCGAAGCTAACATGCTTTTTCTCCAAAACCAATTAGGACTTTGGAAGATATCAGGTATTGAAAAGCGCAGTTTGTAATGACTAATTATTTTGTGGCAAATGTCTGGCAAGAACAGACAGTAACACTTTCAAAGGGAGCACAAGTGGTTCACAAAGAGAAAGAGAAGAATCACAGTGACCTAGTAGTAATGAGATTAATTCATCAACACCCAGATAGAAGCTTTCAAACAAGTCGTTTGGCAATTCTACATTCTGGGTGAAAGGGAATAAAACACAGTAAGCAATCAAGGGCCCTTTTCAGGCAATGTTTATGAACATCTTTTTATAAAACTCTAAACAAATTTAACAAAATAACCACAAATTTCACGCGGACGCGTATGTTCATGTTTATAGATGGTAAAATGTGTGCTAAAAAGATAAATTATTATGTTTTTGGAGGTCCTCAATGTGCTTTAATTACAGTATTTAAGCTTTACAAAATATTAATTATGACTGCAGTGAAATTCTTAACATGCACAGCTTTTGTAGGTTTCTCAAAACACTTTTTTTCTGTATTTATTTATGCATCTTTTTAAATTACTCAGCTTCTGTTATTAGGATTGTCACTCAGATTATATGGACACCACAATGGCAACAGTGAATTAAAAAAGCAGCTATTTGCAATGTCATATTCAATTACATTTTATTCTAAAGACGAGACAGTGTAATGGATACTGTTAGTGTAATTAAGACTGCAAATATTAAAATGTGTAAATGCTTTAGAATTCATTCATGAATCTGACCGCAAATTAGACTGTAAGCTTTAATAAGCAGAGCCACTTTGGGAAGAACTTCATTATGCAGTTATTACATCTAAAGTGGTATCTTAAAAAAAAACTCTATGGGGGAGATTTTCTAAAACTGTAGCTTGCACAATCTGGTGCAGCTCTGCTAGAAACCAATCAGCTTTCAAGTTTGATTGCCAAAGCTTAATTGAACAATAGAAGCTAATTGGCTACCATGTACAGCTGCGCCAGATTCTGAGTGCCCCAGTTTTATTAGTGTATAGTTATTATTAAGATTCCTCTAACAGTCATATATATGAGAAAGAATTATAAAAAATAAAAAGCTTTATGCAACCACTTCTGCCCAAAATGTCATAGCTGTTAATGGGATGGGGTATCATATACATAGCTTTGGATTCTTTCAAAGCTGGTTGGGCACAGACTGCAACTTAAGCCCCGTACACACGCAACGATTATCGGTCGACCGATCGTCCGTCTTTTGTCCAGAGTTGTGTTTTGTTGATTGGAATGTGCCTAGACTGCACACGAATTTTCTCGCTCAACAAAAATCTGCTTCTGAAGTGATGTCATGTGTTGGTTTGCTTTCTTTATGTTCTTTCTTATCTGAGCATGCCCAGTCTTGCTCATAAGATTTTTCTGTCAAAATCAGTACTGACTGCACGAAAATCGGCCGTGTTTTGACAACAAAAATTTTATAGTCTGCACACCAGATTTTTTTCGGCCGAAAAGTCGGAGTCGGTTGTCGGAAGCATCATACTAACAAGCCGAAAATCGGCAGATCGGACGTTGGACGAAAATTCCCTGCCAATTTTCGATGCGTGTGTACGGGGCTTTATTCTGCGGGCCAATTTACTCCAATGAGTATGCATTTACACCAGTCACCCATTGTTTTCAATGGTATCAATTTACATCTTTGTGATGCATTTTCATGTATTGTCTATCTCTGATGCATAATGCACTTTATGAGGCCTATTGGTGACAACAGCAGTGCATGAAAATGCTTCATTGTTGCTAGCACACCTAGAACCTAAATATATATACAGTCTGTATGTTTGGTCAGGTAATTTGTACATTAAGTGACCTTGTGCGTTTAAAAAATGTAGGGTATACAGGAACTATAAGTGGTGTAAGAAAAGATCAAGCTCTTACACATTAAAAATAAATAAATAAAAAAAAACATAGGGAGGTTGATTTACTAAAGCCAAGTAGTCTGCGCAAAATAATTTCCCTTATCTTAGTAAATGAGGAGAGGTTCTGCTATCATCCAAACTTCTTCAAGCAAAAATATATATATATTTTTTGCCTGTGAATGGGAAACAGTCTATTTGCCTTTAGTAAATCAACCCAATGAGGTATATGAATTAACATAATTTGTTGCCACTTTAAAACAGTATTAAACCAAAGCTAAAAATATTGCCGCTTACTAATTATTACATGTGGTGGTTTCATCAGTTTTCTTTTTTGTGAGTGACATCGACCTCGCCCAGCCAATGACACTGGCCCACAATCGAGACCTAAAAGCCGGCTGCTCGAAGATGTCAGCGGCTGGGGAGCTTGAGGATGCCACATTGCTGGAGCTGAGGTGAGGTGAGTATTTTGCTGCTATAAGTGTTTACAATTCCTTTTTAGCATTTTGCATCTATCTGTGTGCTGCTTAATAATTTTCATAGTAATGTTTTATTTTAACAGCCATTTCAACCTAGGGAGAGGCTGAGGGAAAGGTGATTACAATGCACTAATATAATAGGATTCCTTAACAGAAAGCTAGTTCTGTTGAGGAAAATGCTAGCATGTGTGTTAGGTCTATTGGTCCTTATTTATACAAGTTCCACCAGCACTGGAAAACAGAATTACACATGATATATACAAAAGAAAACTATGCAGTTTGCCCCATTGTTCTCAGCTATTGAGCTGGCACATTGATATCAGTAGCCAATTAATTTCCGTCAGCCAATAATTAAGTAAGTTTTTAATTAGAATGAAGCATTTTCTGCTAAATTTGAGAAGGGCTGAGCAAAAAGATGTGTTGTGCAATGAGATGTATCCTGCCATAAAGCACAGAAAGCTATTAACACTGAGGGATTAAAACTCTCAAGTTAAGCTTGACTTTGCTAGCTGTACACAAAATCATCACACCATACAAATGACTTCGTTTCCAGAGATTCATTATCATAAAGCATACATTGTGTACTATATTCTGCCTGTGTCTCTTTATCGGTATGTTTCCAAAAAAAAATTCTGAACAGGGTCCATATGTTTTCCTAATTTCTTTGTTGATATGTCAATGGCTCCCCAGATGTTCTATGTCATTCTCAAATGCTATACTCATCACAGAGCTGGCATCACTTCATAAGCATGTCTCATTTCTTAAATTCCAGATAAAATGTTAACCAATAACAGATGCACCGCACAATGTTCTTCTGCTTAACATTTCCAGTTCGCAATTGTGAGTTGGAAGAGGATGTCATATAAGGTGCACAATGATTTCCTAAATGGCTATTCGTTATGCTTGCTAAATAGTCTCTGTCTCCAAATGAAATAGTGTCTTTGTACTATTTGACTACAAAAGTCACACACAATTTGAAACCACTGCTACTTTTTGATTAGTAACATTATAACTAAGCAAACATAAGCTGGTAGAAGCTGGCATAGTAAAGTCTTTGCAGATCATTAGCCAATATGAATCAAAGTGGTAAATTAGATTTTTTTGCTCACTTTTAATTAAAATATACCTTGCAAAGGAGATGGAATTCAATTTATAACCTAAAATGTGAACCTAATATTTTTTTTTAAGTGGCAACATTTAATTTAAAAAATTACATTTAAGCAGAAATGTAAGATTTGTAAACAGATATCTTAATATATATATATATATATATATATATATATATATATATATATATATAATATATACAGTAAAACCTTGGATTGAGTGTAACTTGGTTTGAGAACGTTTTGCAAGACAAGAAAACCTATTTTATACGTTTTGACTTGTAAAAGAAGCGATGTCTTGATATTCAATTAGCGTTATTTCACAACTGATTAGAAAAAAAGGAAGAGAGGTGCCTCTAAGTGTAGCAATATGGTTACATTTAATGAAGATACAACTTTTAGCGATGCAATGCCTGTTTTATTCAGTTGATGATTAAAACAGGCACATCTAAGTAGGCAGGCATTCAGGGTAAATCTGTCCACATAGACTGTCCTCCGCACCGCCATCGACATCATCCCTTTCACGCTGCGCTCCACGAGCGCTTCAAGCCTCGCTTTCAGATCGCTCTACTGCAGTGTTTTCTTCCCAGTCATGACTGCAAACTGACAGCGGTGAGGAGGATGGCAGCTTTCCCCCGGATGCCTACATACTTAGATGTGCCTCTTTTAATCATCAACCATGTGAATTGCTAAATGTTGAACCTTCATTACATGTAACCATATTGCTACACTTAGAGGCGCCTCTCTTAACTTATATACACTGTAGCTTCTGCTGGATTTTGCTTCAAATCTCCTTGTGGAGGCTGCCATTTGTGGATGGACATTTTATTGTTACACAAACTAATATATTGCTATAATCTTTTTATATGGACTACAAACTGAAGGACTTATGAATAACTGGTTGTGGAATGAATCATATGAGTTTCCAATATTTCTTATGGGGAAATTCACTTTGATATGAGTGCTTTGGATTACAAGCATGTTTCTGGAATGAGTTATGCTCGCAATCCAAGGTTTTATTGTATATAGTATATATTACAAATTATTATTTAATACAGGGTACATTCATGACACTGATGTTACAGAGCCTTTTAGGTTTTCCAGAGAGCTCAGTAGTAGATATTCTGTCTGTGGATGTTACTGTCTAACTGAATCTCCATAAAGTCATGTCTAAACATACCAAAAGGGGGGAAGGGTAGTTGGCGATTCCCTCCTCTGATGCAGTCTGTTTTAAAAGTAAATTGTGTTTAAGCTACTCAACTCTGTGAACAGGCTTTTTTTTGCTTTTTTTTTTTTTTTTTTTTTATTAGGGAATCAGTAAGGTTAATATTTAAAAGAATCAAGAGCTTCACCTGCTGTATGGCTTATAGTAATTGGCTTAAAAAATTCCAGCTGCAAAAATAGGTTATTTTAATAAAGAGGGGTAACATCATGTAAACTTACCTCTTCACTATACTTCCCCACATATGAATAGATCTCTGAGAGTGCGCTCATTGTGTTAAACTCATTCATGTGCATACGTGATTGCTCTGCCAAATACGCATTCATATCTTGGTCACTTATAGCTGGCATTTTGGCAATGTCGGAATAGTACCTGAAAATGGAAAAACAAAGCTTATATGTGAAGTTCATAAGAAATACATTCAATCCATAAAAATATTTAATCAAAAATGCAACTATTTTCTTTGTCAACCAACTCCTATTGTTTTAACTATTTCCCGACACTGATTTGTCTGTGTAATACCACAATAAAGCACGACAAAATTCACTCCTCACTGCTGGCTGATTCTCATTATAATTACATTTCATCTAAACCGATCAGCCTGTTCAAGCATATACAGTTCTGTTTCTTGCTATTACAAATGTACAGACTTTGAGAGGGAGGAAGAGGAAGATGGAACAGGATCAAAATCAGATGTTCAACTTCTCTAGAATATTTATATAATCATACTAACAAGGCTGATTCCTGTTCCTTATCTTCGGTTTGAAAATTGATCTAGTTGTATATTATTCATACACTGTAGGAATACTTTTGGCCCTTTTAACTCTAAAGGTATGTAATATTCGAATGGTACAAAGCATCTATATTTAATACTCTCCTTTACTTCCTTTAGAACCTAATAGGACTTGCTAAGTTCTGTGCTAACTGTATATAATGGATACAAGATGTTGGCTTTATTATGCCTGTTCATACATAAGCATAGAGAACGCTCCCTGCAGCTTAAGTATGTAAGACACAAAATCTTAAAATACCATTGTATCTTTCTTCCAATGGTTTCTTTAGACTTGCTATTCAAGAGAATGATGCCACATAATAAAAAATCCAGAAATTGTAGACCTCTATTTAGTCATGCACAGGAAATACATAAGTAAAATGTAATTGTAAATGTTAGCCACCATATTGCCCTTCAGCAGATAAGAGATTATTAATCTTGCCTTGCTGTGTTAAAGTTTTGAATTTGTTTAACGGGAACACTACTACATGGCATTTTTATATTCTCCAAATGCTTCTATGGGTTTCCTCTGGGGAAACTGTTTTCCACCCACAGATAAAAGATGTGCTTTACCCAAAATTAGTCCTCTTTCTGAAGCATTAATGGGTCATGAGAACAATATATTAATATGTTGATATTATATAAGTGAACAATATATATATTACGCTGTTGGGGTTCATATATGGCAGGACTAAGTGTCTGTACTGCACTGACTCCTCTTCAGAGTTTAATAAAAGTTTTTTTTTTTTTTTAATTACATTTTTTTACTAACACTCAATACTATTATTCCAAAGAACAGAAGGCTCTTGTTATATATTGCCTTCTCTTACCCTAATTGAACTGGTTTGAAAGTGAAGACCCCCGCACTAAGGATAATAACGACATTGAGTGGTTCAAGATTGTTTAAGTATGTACTGTATGTTTCTACAAAATTAAAGTGTAACTGTACTTTAAGTAAACATCACGCATTGGTACATCTTTCTGCAGTTTATCCAAAATGCCAATATGATGGATTACCTTTTCTGAAGCAAAAATCTGCTTCAAAAAGCATGGCTTGGCTTGGTGTTTGCATACACCTTTGGAGTAAAGAAGCTGTTCTTGGCCACCACCAGAGGGTTCCGTTTGGAAATGAGAAACCTGTTCTGCATTGTGCTAACTAAGTAATCCCTCTGCCAGAAGAAACTTTTCAAAACATAGCAGGAAGTGCTCAGAGGAGGTAGTAGGCAGTATTGCTAGAAATAGAATTCTCTTTATAAAAGACTATATATATCATATTGGTAGTTTTGTCACAGACCTCTAGGACAAGTGAATATGTATTATAGTGAAGTATGAACTTTGAATGAATGCAACAGTTGTACTCTAACAATGGCACTCACATAGCATATTTCTGCCCTTATGAGAATGGATAGAGAGGGTCAAGTATTTAGTTTTCCATGCCTGTGTAACTCATGCACATTGTGCTTAACACATTATTATGATAGTCTCAAGATGCCAAACAAATTATGCATATAAAAATGTCACCAATAGCTGAAGCAAATTTGTTGCAAAGAATATTCAAATTTCATTGCAGTACATTCCCTCTAGAATTTCATACTCATCAAGAAATGTTGTATTCTCCATGTCCTTCATCCCTGGTGTAATTCCAGTGTGAACGGACGTTGCATGAAGAAGGCAATCAGTCATTGCCATTCGCATCTGTGCTTAGCTGTCAACTAGTTAATTAGACTCAATCATTTACATATTTAATTTCTTCATTCTGACATTCTGTGCACCAAAGCAGTCTGCAACATGATACATGATTTTATAATTAGGAGTAAATTCTGATATACTAAAATAGCTGACAGGTGTCCTGTAGACACCTATTAAGCATAGAAAGTGAGTTCAGGCATCTGCCAAGTTAAAGTGATTGTAAAGTCTTGTTTTTTTTTTTTTTTAAATAAAAAACATGTTCTACTTACCTCCTCTGTGCAGTTAGTTTTGCACAGAGCAGCCCGGGTCTCTCTTTGCTGCTCCTGGCTCCTCCCTCCTATTGAGTGCTCCCACATCAAGCAGCTTGCTATGGGGGCACCTGAGCCAAGCTGCAGCTCTCTGTGTCCATTCAGACACGGAGCTGCCGTTCAGACCCGCCGCCTCTCTCCTGCTTGGCTCACTGACTTTGATTGACAGCTGTGGGAGCCAATGGCACCACGGCTGTATCTCAGCCAATCTGAGGGGAGAGCTCCAGGATTGCCAAAGGACTCGTGGACATCACTGGACAGAGAGGGGGCACAGGTAAGTATTAGGGGTGCTGGGGAGGCTGCTACACACAGAAGACTTTTTATCTTAGCATTGACAGCATTAAGATAAAAAACCTTCTTGACTTTACAACTCCTTTAACCAGTTTACAACCGCCTACCACAGATGTACTGTGGCAGGCAGCCACTCCCAGGCAAATCACTGTACATGTACAGCGCTCACTCTTGGAAGATTAGGGGGCAAGCGCACGCCACCACCGGTACGATCCCGCCCCGGCTCATCAGCGGGGAAGCCGATGCAGCGGGCAGGCGGCTCCGAATGGAGATGGGGATGGGCTTGTGAAAGTATTACAGGTCTCTATGATCATTTCACAAGCCCATCCCCAATACAGTTAGTAAACACTCCCTTAGTCTCACACTTAACCCTTTGATCACCCCTAGGTTCATCCCTTCCCTGCCAATCTCATTATTACAGTAATAGTGCATATTTTTAGCACTGATTACTGTAGTAATGTCACTGGTCCCCCAAAACTGTAAAAAATGTCAGTAAAGGGTCCGATCTGTTTGCTGCAATGTCACAGTCCCACTAAAAATGGCAGATCACTAGTAAAAAAAAATAAAAAAATAAAAATTACATAAATCTTTCCCCTAGTTTGTAGACGCGATAACTTTTGCGCAAACCAATCAAAATACCCTTATTGCAATTTAATTTTTTTAACAAAAACATGTAGCAGAATAAAAATTGGCCTAAAAGGATGAAAAAATTCGATTTTTTTAAATTTTTTGGGGGAATGTTATATAGAAGAAAGTGAAAAATATTGTTTTTTTTTTTTTCAGAAATGTCACTCTTTTTTGTTTACAGCACAAAAAATAAAGGGTCGCACGACTGTGCAATTGTCTGTTAAATTAATGCAGTGCCAAATCGCAAAAAAATTACTTGGTCATTAAGGGGGCAATTCCTTCCAGTCCAGAAGTGGTTAAAGGGTGACTTACACCGTAAGAGTGGCCACAGGGGAAAAAAAAGTATATTCAGTACACCTCTGCAATATATGTATATTTAACACATTTTATCCCCTCCTGTAATGCCGCAAGTACAAAAAAATACCTGTTGGTGTGCAGAAACCCAGCATGCTTTTAACTTCCAGTTTTACCTAAAACACAGTGTCTCTGCTGTACTAAACTTCCAAGTAGACTTATCAGCTCTACGCAGTTCTTCCCTGCTGAACTACAGAAGACCTCCCGATCTCTCCCCCTTTTCCATCTGCATTACCCCTCCTTGTTTCTTCTGCCTGCACTCCCTCCCCTCCTACACACACTGTCCTCTATCTGTTCCTCTCTTCTGCTATAACACACTCTAAAGTGATTCCCGGAGGGAGAAACAGCAGGTGCTTTATTCTCACACAAGCAGGTAAAAAGGGGAACACATATCAGGCAGATTTTGTGAAGGGGAGTGCATAAAACATGAACAAGGAGTGGTTATGGAGATGAGAAGAGATGGTGGTGTAGTCCAGCAGAGAAGAACTGGGCAGGGCTGGCAACACTGCTTGAGATTTCAGTGCAGCAGAGGTGCTATGTTGTCAATCCAAACAGGAAGTTAAAAGCACACTGGTTACCTGGAAAATCAGGGGTAACACATACTGAAAGGTGCATATATTGCAGAGATCTACTGAATTGTTTTTTTTTTTTTCCCTAGACATATACTTTAAGTTTAAGTGGTTGAAAAGGCAGAAGGTTTTTTTACCCTACTACATTCTATGCAGTTTTCCTCACATCCCCCCTAAATACATACCTAAGCCGATCTCATCCAGCGATGTCCACAAGAGCAGAGGCTCTCTCAGTTCTCTCCCTCCTCATTAGCTATGATACAGCAGTGGGAGCCATTGGCTCTTTGCTGTCATCAAGCACAGCCAGTGACATGGGAGCAGGTCCCTTTGTAGTCCTAGAACAGGAGGGGAGGGGTGGCACAATGGGTCTAATGATCAGTTCTATAAACTCTGATGCATTTTGCATTTGGTTTCTTATCACAAAATGTAAAATACTGGAGACCAATGCTTTTCACAAACAATAGTTAGAAGGTTCATTTGTATTCCAGTAAATACACATTTGAATTAATTCTGGAATTAACATCCTGTGCTTTGATTTTCTGATAGCTAGTACAGGTAGAGACAGAGGTAATAAAAATAAGAATTTTCTCTTTTTAATGAAAAACTTAATTACCACCTATTGTGATTTTTTTTTTTTTTTTTAATTCAATAAATATAAAGAGTCAAATCTGCTACACAGATTTATGTTAATGGTTCCCTTATTAGGAACCTTTCAGCCAGAATCCAAAGACCAATTCATAGCAATGTGCAGATGCGCTGAAGCAAAATGACATTGCACCTGCTGCTGTGTGTCAACATGATATGTTCAACACTGCACAAATGCTGTATGCATTAACAATATATTAGGCACGGGGGAAAAGGTGGATTGGTTATCATGCTACCTTACACATTTTATCAGTCCAGCGCTTTGCACATATGTGCAGAATGAATATATTTACAAGAAGCCTCCCTATGTAGCAGATTCATATTCCAGCGGTACTCTAACCTCCTCTGGATCTCCTGTAGAAGAGGAACTGACTGTGTTAGCATAGCAAGAATATTTCTATTCCCATATTGTAATTTTGAAAAAACTGAAGACTTTATTTATTGCTCTTTGGAATGCAGACATTTCTTCTTTTAGACTCTTTTAAAAAAGAAACATCTCTTCCGTTAACTTTGCGTTATCTTCTTTTATTTGTTCTTGTCTTTTTTTGCTGAAAGTGCCTTAATGTATATGTTTAAATAGAACAATAGTGAATCAAATGTAACCTCCAAAAAAATTAAGCTTTGACATTACAAAATATCTATGAGTGTAAACTATGAGATCAACCCTTAACCTTGACAGACCCACCATATTTGAATATAAGTGCTGATTGAAAAAAGATGTGTATTTGCGATGCTTAAAACAGATTTTAAATAAGGTCAATGTATTTTATAAATTACTTTGGAAGTGTGCAGCAACATTTTTATTCATTTTGCATAACTTTGAATATATTTGTGCTTAGGGCCCTTATCTGCTCTATTTAATTTCCTCCATTTATAAAATACTTCATGAAGCCTCCCCTCTTACTAATGACCTGCACACCTATATGCGAAAATGGTCTCATATCCTCCAGAGGCCTATTCTCCTTCCCTGTTGGGATCAGATTTGGTCCTCCATTTCTAAAACATCCCAATGCGTGGTGCAGAGAGAGACTGCCTTTAAGCTTTTAATGTTTTGGTACAGAATACCTGAAGTTCCACATCACTACGACCCCTCATTTTCGCAATTATGTTGGCGTTGTAGCTCTGCTATAGGTTTTCATTTCCATATTTTCTGGCAGTGTTCATTAAAACAACCCTTTTGGGCTACTCTAATGTCCTTTTTTAAATGTCTAGATCATTCAATTCGATCCACTATCTGTTGGGTCTTCCATTACCAGGCCTTTCACTTATCCACAGTTCTAAAGGTAGAAAAGGTAGCTAGACACTTCCAGATTAAGTGACATTTATCTCATATTGATGGCACCTTTAGGGCCTGTGTCAACAAGCCATTGTTCACTTGGTTTTACATTCATATTTGTTTTGGGTCAGTGACTCAAGTATTACATTATTGGCAGCCCTTGTATTTGTTCAAGATTAATTTACTTAAATTACCAATTGGTGAATTAGAAAGAGATCCAAAACAGCAAAACAACTATATTTAACCAAAAAAAACAACTCTTTGCTACTCCAGAGTGGCAATAAAAAAAAAAGAAGGGGTCAAATTGTGGTGATAAATACATATCTATTCTCTCCTGGGTAAATACTATGAAGAGCATTGTACAATGGACAACAAAACTATAGGAATTGAATTGAATCTCTGTGGTATGTGCATTATGAATCCTAAGATTACTATTTTAACACCTTGATGACTTGCATGAAACCATCAGAATGAAAATGTTGGCAATTTTACCCTTTTACCCTTTGACAAAAAAAGTATCATAGTGTGCTTTAGCATGTTAGTATATATAGTAAATAAGCATGGAACACAAATTCCTGCAACAAGATAATGCTATTTAACCATGTTTTAAAAACGTACCTTTCTACCCAGTTTTTATAACTTGGGATGTCCTTGGCATAAAGAAGCTTGTTTGAAGGTGAATCTTTGCCTAAACGGTGCTCTGAAGTTGAGCATGAGTCCATAAATGTCTGAGCCACCACAGAAAGACAGGCATCCGTAATGCTATTCTTGTGAATGTCAAAGACAAATTGAGGATTTTTGATGACATTTACCCAGAACCTCAACGGTAAGCTAGTAAGAAAAAGAAATGTTTGGTAAATAATTAAAATAAATGTAAAAAAAAAAACAAAAACAAAAGACAACTACATAACTTAATAAACAACTGGAACAGATACTTTATATACAAGTTGTTTTACTTGCAAAGAAGTTTGAAATTCTGATAAAAAAATCTTGTATTTAAAGTGGTTCTAAGGGGAAACAATTTTTACCTTAATGTATTCCTTGCATTAAGATAAAAGTGTTCCAGTATTTGTATCACCCCCTCACCCCTAAATACTTACCCGAGGCCTCACTCAATCCAGCACTGTGCCCATCTGCAGTGGTTCTCTTCTTTCTCCCCTGTCTCACAGGACAGTGAGGCAGCAGCCGGAGCCACACTGTGTGTGTCTATGGACGTACAGAGCAGGGCTCAGAAAGCTGATTCCTGTGGTGGCATATGGAGAAGAGGAGGAGACTAGACCACAAGAAGGGGACCCCAGAATGGGAGGATCAGGCCCACTCTGTGCAAGTCTAAAGCCAGCTGTCAAGTTAATGTCGCAGAGCTGGCCCAGGTTCTGAAAAGATCCCAACCATATGATTGAGGTACACCCAGATGCCAAGACTGGCAGCTGGCTAAGCCTCTCATCAGCAAGTGGCTGAGAGCCGGTGGGGGACAGATGCAGCATCAGGCCGATGCAGCATCCACCTGGGTGAGTATAATTATTTTTCCTACTTCTCATCTAATAAAAAAGAGCTTTTACAAAGGCAGACAGCACAGTCAGGTAAATAATTTACCCTATCTCTGCAATAATTAGGTAATGCACCTTGATTAAAGATGCACTCTAACCAGCTGACTGAAAAATGAAATATAAGCAGCACACTGGCAAAGATCCAGTGTTCTCTCATCTTATCATCCTGTCCACCATTCCTGTCACAGAATTCTGACTATGCTTCTTCCAGTCCATTGTATAGGGGAATATAGCGGGCTAAAACTTATTAAATATTGTATTTGAACATTTTAACCAATTCATACCTGGAATGGATGATGTTTTCATGCCAGTGATATATCTGTATGGACAGCCTTTTAAACATTTAACATTAATCAAACATTAAGACCTGTCTAAAAGTAAGCACCACATGATGCAATATATTATCTTGATTAGACAGAAATGCCTCTTTGCACCTTGCTATTAGTAGGCTGAACTAATTGGCTTCAGAACTAAGGACAATTGCCAGCTCTCTATCCAAAGCTTTTCATTTTAATATTAAAAATTAAAATGGCTGGTAGATAGAGTCATAAAAAACAAAAAGGTATTTGAACACTTTGACAACAGATGGCCACATTTTAACCAAATTTAGAATGTGATGTCAGAGGGGGGCAGGGCCACCTGGTGACATAACAGGGTGCCCCCCTTGCCTATATAAGAAATGGCAAAGCCAACATACGGGGAAAGGCCTCCAAGGATGCAAGAGCATTTTTTATTTCTTCTATTTATCGGGTTGGCGTGTGGCATGATTGACGATAGATTTACGAGGGACACTAGTTTAAAGAATTTGTCAAAAACCTTGTGTCTCGTGTGGTTATTACTTTTTTACACTTTTTTGGTGAATGGGTAGGGGTACCCATAGGGGGGCAGGGCCTAGTTAAAAGGGGCTTCCAGATTCCAATAAGCCCCCTGCCTGCAGACCCTGACAACCACAGCCCAGGGTTGTCGGGAAGAGGCCCTTGTCCTCATCAATATGGAGACAAGGAGCTTTGGGGCAGGGCCCCCCTTTCCCCGAAGCACCCACCCCCCATGTTAAAGGCATTTAGCCTTGTATGGTTCAGGAGGGGGCGCTCGCTCATTCCCCACTTTCCTGACCTGCTAGGCTGAATGCCCAGATAAGGGTCTGGTATGGATTTGGGGGGGGGGACCCATGCTGTATTTTTCTTTTTTTCAATAGCCAGGTAACCGCGAGTCATTTTAAATGGGATTTGACTATTTTTTTTTTTCTTCAGAAATGTAATTTTGCTGTAGCATGTTTTAGACATGCTAAAGATGTGCCACTTTACAGATACATTAAGGGGACCCCCAAGCACTATATTTAAAAGATTTTTTTATTATTATTGTTGCAGTTTAAGCATAATTAGAAAATTAAAATCACTGCTCCTGAATTTTTTTTTTTTTTCATTGATACATGTCTCCCAGGGCAGTACTCAGACCCTCATACCCTTTTTATGGTAAATCACTTGCAAATAAGCCTTCAAAATGGGCACTTAATATTTTTCTGGTTCCGCTCCTATGGACTTCAACGGAGTTTGCCATTTGGGGTTAGAGCAACTCCCCTGTTCGGGAGTTCTGCTTCGAACCAAACAGGGGGGTGTTCGGCCCATCCCTTTTGTTTATCTTCAAATTCATTCTGTAGGTGTACCCACATTTTTCCAAATACAGCTCTGCAGTGCCTTTCAGTGTAACCACACAAATGGCCTTTACTTGCCCCAATTTCCGTATTTTAGTGCATGCCTGGAACTATATTATCAGATTAGACATTCAGTGGAAAAGCATGGCCCTCCTATCATATTGAAATTGATGGACTTATTCCACCAAGCCACCCTAAACAATTGTTATTTCGGCCGGTTTCGGTTTCACCTGGTGATCGCTACTACTCTCCTGGCCCTCTTATGTGCTCAATTAAATGACGGTCAATGCAATAGCTTATTAATGTTATTTATTAAATGATTATGTTAAGCGCCCTCCAATAATGGATAGTGTCTAAAAGTAGAAAACTAAAGTAGAAAGAAATCTGGTATCTTTCTTGAACCTAAAATGCATAATCTACATTTGATCAACTGCCTTTATTCGGTCAGGTCATGCAAAAGTGATATGCACTACACTTATCTACTGAAACAGGAAGTCACCTTATTTAAGGAAGATCAATTAACAGATGATTTGTGATTGGTAAGGGTTACTGCACTTTGCAAGACATGTTTTATGCACTGCCTAATTCAATAATCAACAATGTTATCAAGTAGAAAAAAAAGTATAATTTCTTAGGGTTCAGCTACCTGAGTAATTTTAGCAGAGCTACTTAATTAATGAAAATTGTTTATTACTTATCTCAGTGTGTAATGCAATCAATGTAAAATGAACATTAGCAGAAAACAGCAACTGATTGCACATGGTGGGGCAATACTGCAATCATGGGCGATTAACTGCAGCTTTCTTCCAAGGTCTAGCTCATAATGTTCACCTGCTTGTCAGGTTATGATCACTTTACACCAGATCATGCACATTTTGTTTAATTTATTAACATGGCCAGAAATCTCTTAGACTTAGACTATCAGTTAAATTATTAGTAAACATCTAATATAGGTTATGTCCATCCAATCTAACTTTATATACAAGTTAACCATCAAGCTATGTTTCACAATAACAATCCAGCCCCATATCTATAACAAATATAACTCATTTCAACAATGGTTGCTCTTTACCCTCTACTGTACATAATGCTGGCAGGAGAACATTGGGAATATGGAATTCTTCCTGTCCCTTGTGACAATGAGCTGGATCAGGACACAGCAGTGACACATATACACAGCCTGGGCACCAATAAGTGTCTGACTAATGAAGCATTAGCATATTATTAACATTATCTGCGCTTTTAATCTCAAACTGATTGCAGCCACTCAGACTAAATGAGCAGGAGGTTTATTTAAAGGGGATGAGGGAGGGGAGAGAGGAAATGAAGAAATTATCTCCTTGCAATCAGATTAAATTAACTTTGAGTCACTTCTTATAGACCTTCACATCAATGAGTCTACAATACAGGCTTCAGTAAGCCCTTGATCATAGAGAAAAATACACTGTCATTCTCAATCACTAGCACTATGGTAGTATGTGACACAGCAAGATATAGATCTTGCATAACTGAATAATAACTAACAAATCTCAAGCCTCACCTCATACTGATATAAAAACACTTGTGAAAAAAACATACTTTATTACAGTTGTAACATGGTTAGCATGCTTCCAGAAAACAGTACAAATGAAAATAGCTTTACAAAGTAAACTTTTAATTACACCTGTGCATAGGAAAATAAGTAAACATGTTATAATTTCCAGGCAAATGCACATTGCATTATGTTGATTCTGCAAGAACATATATAACACAACCTGGAGAATTAAAAAAAGTGTCTAGGACACTCTTTAAAATTCCACTACGCATCCAAATGTTGAGGAAAGCAACATGCAAAGCAGATAGTGTGGAAAGAGTCCATACAGACATTCTGTTCTAGTGTGGCTGAGCTCCCTCCCTGCAACTGCAGGTATCACACACAGGCTGGAGAGTTTTGTAGCAGGGTGGGCAGAACCTGATGGGAATTCAGACACAATAGTTGCCCATTAGGTCTGCTCCCCTTGTGACTGACAATGGGCAATGGGCGAATTGACAGCCACAAAGAGAGGACAAACAAAGAGGAATTTGTGTCTCAACTTCTCCATCAGGCTCCGCCCATTGTCAGCATCACTGATTGCAAGGAAGCTATTGGCTTGTCTTAATTGCCTCTTGTTTAGCCTTAATTACCTCTACTTTCACTATCTATGAAATGGAGCAAATTATTTTTGAATTTGATGCATTAATAGTGCCACTTTATAATAGTGGCACTAGTAGGAACAACCTTAATCTCATACATGTCGGTAACGCTATAGAAACTAGCAGCAGGGATATTTTAATCTGGCACAGGACCTTTTGAAAGAGCCATACTGCAACAATACTTCTACTGAATTCCTCCCAAATAAATCTTAGCAATTCCTAAATAATAAGAGTGTGCACTGCAGTATATCTACAGTAAAGTGTCAATATTTTCCACAGCCGTAACACCCTTGTCTGCATACAGGAAAATAATATTACAGTCCAAATATGTAAATTACAACTATTTACATCAACAGTTTATTTATAATGATTGCATTAAGTGTATGTAAATGTCAGAGATTACATTCTAGTCAGTGCAGGATATTTTAAGGAGGATAAGGAAGATAGTTTTATGAGTTCAAGTTCAGAACCTATAACTAATACATTTCTGATTAAAGTGAAAGGCACTGCTGAAACTTTAAATATTAACTCCACTTTTGTTGAGGGAAAAAAAAAAGCAATCCCTTCTTACAAGGATTTTACCAAACGTTGTTGTAAATGCCTGCCTGTTTCTGCTCTCCAAAAAAACAGCTAGCTCTTCAATGTATTTTGGATACCAATTCTGAATTGGAGTGACTTTTCCTTTAATGATCAGCAGATGCACTCACAGGGCTCGAATGAGGAAAGCTGCAGTGCCTGCATACCTTTAGAAGTGATTAACTCTTTAGGAGCAGCTTACCAAAAATTACATTTCTGTTGGACAAGGTGCCTAAAATCTGACTTTTATCTTAGTGCACTGAGCCAATCACACAAGCAGGAAATTACATCTAGCTGTGTACAGAATGCCTCCAGCTTGCCATACGGCATTGGATTTTACAGAAAATTACAGCAGCTGCAGAATGAAAAGGAAAGGCAATTTTTATTAACAATAAATTATGTCTTGTGTCGCATCTGTATATGATATATATATATATATATATATATATATATATATATATATATTTTTATTTTTTTTTTTATTTGCTGTAATTTTTTTTACAGAAGTGGAGTTACCCTTTGAGGGTTTTGTGGGTTGCAACTGCTTCCAGGACCTAAAACAGGATACGGGGGCCCAAGCTGAAACTAGCCATTCTTAAGACATATTATCAGCATACAAATTCCCTGTGCACACTTAGTTTTCTCTTTGTAACCTGTCTCATCGACTGGTTATCCTCCGCTATCATGTTCCCATGCCTACCATGGACATGCACTCTATAATTTAGAGAGGAGCAAACCCTTTTTTGTATTTTGAAGTATAGAAAGATGATCTACTATAGTGTAAAACATATCTTACTTTATAATCTTAGGGTAGGGCAGAGGGTTCTTATTTTTTTGTAAAAATAGCTGTTAGCGTTCTTTAACTAAGTTAATATTCTTTTCTAATGATACAGAAAAAATAACCAGATTATAATATTCTACATATTATGTTTAAATGAAGCATGTTGGTTTAACGCTCAAAGAGAAAAATAATGGCCTTTATAGGCACATAAATAAAAGTTAACAATGTATTGGAGCTTTCATTTGTATATTAGGGTTAGGCTAATGGTTAAGTTTAGATTAAGTGCTAATGATTCATTTTCAGAGTTGTTAACAGTTACATTTAGGTGTTATATATTACTTTTAAGGATAAGTTCAAGTTTTCTGTATGGGTTAGTTGAGTGTCAGGGTTAGCTTAAAGTGTATTTCCACTGTTTCAGCCAAATTTGGGATAACACCTACTTTATATTTGCCACATGTTCTTATTAACATACCGTAACTTAAAAAATGCTGTTTACTTTTTACTTGCTGTTTTCTGAAAAGTCTAAAACCGAAGGCTTTCTCTGCTATGCAGAGGGGGCTGGGAGGGCTAAGGTTTACCATAATTAGCCCTGCCTGTAAATTGCTGGCATATCTCATTATCAACTGAAAACTAGATTTGAACACTGCCTGTCCTAACAAAGTGTTAAAGATCTAGAAGCTGGACTTCCTCATTGAAAACTCAGCTTGTTGCTCTTTGTCAGTGGGGATGGATTGATTTCCCCTCTTTTAAACATCTCTTCTTGTTTTCAAACTGAAAGCTAGGTGTAATGTCCTTAAAATTTAGATTACATTGGACAATAAAACACAGACTTTTTCTGTTGTCAAATGGCCAAAAACTTACCAGTTGCTTTTCCAGGTGTGTCGAACATGGGGATCATGGATATTGTGCTTGTCCGCTTGCTCATCCAGAAAATCAAACATATATTTGATAGCTAACGGAAGAGCACTACCTCGATGTGCTGTGCTAAATATAGTCTCAAACAAGTCATCTACAAATTTCTGTAATGTGCCCTGCATCAAAAAAACAATAACACTGTGAAAAGATTATCAAATATGGATCACAACAGTCAACTATTTCAGATACTGAAAACTAAGCAATTTTAAAATTATATTATATTTTTCTTAGTTATATATTGCAGAGTAAAAACAGTAACAATAAGTGAACAGTAAATGGACAATGTATAGAGAACAATGGATGTACAATGGGCCTTGAGCAATAGAACTTAGAGCGCTGTTTGAAGTGCCACTCCAGGCATCAGAAGGGTTCATCCCAGCCCTAGTAAGAGTGCACTGAAACAAACAAGTGGAGTGTTGCTGTCCAGAAGACCTGGTCAAAATATATGGAAGTAAAATGCGGCTTCAGTGCTGTGGGTGGGGGCTAAACACATCAGAGGGGCATGGCCTTGGAGTAGATGGCTGAAGCCACATCTTACTTTCATATATTTTGGCTGGATCCTCTGGAGTTTGGTGTCACTTTTCTTTGTTTTAGTGCACTGGATGGACAATATATTGCAGAGTCATAGAATCAAAAAATTACCAGTACAAGGACTAGCATTGTGGTAGGAGATCAAAAGCCTTAGATGACAAAAAAAAAAAACAAATATGGGAGGAAATACTAACTGTTTACTGACCAAGACTTGACTTCATGGCAGCACTGCTCATCACTGACTCTTCTGCACATGTCTATATCAACGTTCTACGCATCTAACAAGTTGCTGCATTTGTTGTGGAATGTATTTCTGCTGAGCTTCTGACAACTTTGATAACATTAACATTGTGAATGAATTAGCATGTAAGGTTTGAAATATATTATTTAAATATCTTGGGAAAATATATTGCTGTAGATATTGTCACCATCAGAATGAAGACACTAAAGTGGAGGGAAAAGCACAATGGGCTGCCAACCCGGAACTGACTTTGGCTTACAACACACTCTAACTCTTTTTGGTAGATATCACCTCTTGGCCTCCAGTGTACCAATTGGACAATGAATCAGCAACATCAGCTATTTAAGGAGCAGGGAGGTTACTCAGGTAGCAGATAAGCTGATTCAGGTAGCAATAATGCTACACAGAAAAGTAACAGAGTGGTCTTTTAGCCAAGCATAGGCGTGTAGATCAGAAATACAAATTTTCAGGTAAACAGTAAACATATGCATGCTGAAAATTTTTATTTAGCCATGTAACTATAGTTTCACTTGAAATAAGCAGCAGTGATTTGTGATTTTATAACACATTTTTTTGTATTTCTTTCTTTGTACAAGCCTAAACCATTATTTGATTTACATATATTTAGCAATGTACAGTATGTTATGGAGTGCCAAAAAAATAAAATAAAAACTAAAATAAAGTTATGTGTTAAACAAAAAAATGTAATCAAACCGTTTTATGAAGATGAAAAATAATTTGAGCATAGTGAAGGAATGAATTTAATCAAAGCTGGATTTTGACAACACCTGCTTGTGCTATGCAAGTTTTAGGGAAATGAATATTCTAGTCCTGAAAACACCTGCACTTAGTGAATTCTGTTTGCATAGAGTTTAGCAAGCAGCATGCATAACAGTATTATTTTTAATATGCTACGAAATGTGTCTTAGGATTGCATTTATTAAGACATTCTGTTCTTTAAAATCATACTTAAACCATGGGATATACAGTTCTAGGCAAACGGTTAAAAACATAATTGAAATATATACAGTATATGAAAAGTTTTACCTGTTACAGGATTCTTAAATTCACTCAGCAAAGCTAATGATTCACAAAGTTTTTCCACATTGTATAGCTAGGCAGGTTACACCACTATTTAACATTTATGCTTCCTTTTCTATCTACATTTTTATCTGCTGATCTGCATTTCCTTTTTAGGGGGATTCTATGCTTTATATACATATACATAGAAAGAAAATACATATTGCATAGAAAGAGAAAAAACTCACATTTGTACATTTATGAAGTATGTCCAGGAGATAAGAACAGAATGTGTGTAAAACCAGAATGGCCATGAAGCTTTTTTCCTATCTTTAATACTGACAATTCTTTGTGGGAAAAACAGAGATTAGCAGCTTCAAACTGCCTCCTATGTTTAGGGGAAACAATTGCATGTTCATAGTTTACAGATATCACATTTTTCTAAAGCACTTTTATGACCACCCCACAGACTAAGCTTTCCAAGGAGAATGTTTGAAATTGTATAAATATACCTACAGGCAATCATTTTCTATTCTTCCTTGTAATGTTCCTTTTAAATATTTTTTTATATATTTTTATATTTATATACACACCTAGACATATATAGGTGTGATAGTAGCAGAAATATATGCTTGCGCTAATGAAATCATTTACAGTAATATATTTCTGCTACTATCACACCTATATATGGCTAGGTGTCTATATACATATAAGTATGTGTGTATATATACCACTATACACAAGTTCAGATGTTTTGCCTGCCTCAAAAGAACCCAAAAAAATGCCCAAAAAAACTCTAGCGTCAAAAAAAAATGCCCAGGTGTGTTTTTGCTGGCATTTTTGGGGGGTTTTTGGAGGCAGGCAAAACATCAGAACTTGTGCACAGTACCACTATACACAAGTTCAGATGTTTTTCCTGACTGCAAAGAACCCAAAAAAATGCCTTCTATTAAACCGGCAAGGTGTTACAGCAGCAAAGCCATACTCCTGTGCTGAAAGTTTTCTTATACAAACAATCTTTTTTTTATGGTTCTGGACATGGTACAGAGCTGAAACTTCACATGTACACTTTTTAGACCCCCCAGATCTGAAATCCAAAGTAAAAATCAAAAAATCTCTTTTTTTTTTCTTAATTTTTTCAATAATTGGCTTTTTTATCAAAAATGACAATTTTTAAGAACTTTTTTGTGTGATTTTGTGTCTGGGGGGTCTAAAACGTGTACCTGTGAAGTTTCAGCTCTGTAGCATGTCCAGAACCAGAAAAAAAAGGATTGTTTGTATTAGAAAACTTTCAGCTCAGGGGGTTAGCTTCTCTCCTCGGTTTTCACACCTTGCCGGTTTCAAAGCAGGCATTTTTTTGGGTTCTTTGCAGTCAGGAAAAACATCTGAACTTGTGTATAGTGGTACTGTGCACAAGTTCTGATGTTTTGCCTGCCTCCAAAAACTCCCGAAAAATGGCAGCAAAAACACACCTGGGCATTTTTTTTTGACGCTAGCGGTTTTTTTTGGCATTTTTTGGGGTTCTTTTGAGGCAGGCAAAATATCTGAACTTGTGTATAGTGGTATATATACACACATAATTATATGTATATAGACACCTAGCCATATATAGGTGTGATAGTAGCAGAAATATATTACTGTAAATGATTTCATTAGCGCAAGCATATATTTCTGCTACTATCACACCTATATATGTCTAGGTGTGTATATAAATATATGTATGTGTGTATATACACCACTATACACAAGTTCAGATGCTTTGCCTGCCTCAAAAGAACCCCAAAAAATGCCAAAAAAACGCTAGCGTCAAAAAAAAAAAAAATGCCCAGGTGTGTTTTTGCTGGCATTTTTGGGGGTTTTTGGAGGCAGGCAAAACATCAGAACTTGTGCACAGTACCACTATACACAAGTTCAGATGTTTTTCCTGACTGCAAAGAACCCAAAAAAATGCCTGCTATTAAACCGGCAAGGTGTTACAGCAGGGAAGCCAACCTCCTGTGCTGAAAGTTTTCTAATACAAACGATCTTTTTTTTTCTTGTTCTGGACATGCTACAGAGCTGAAACTTCACATGTACACTTTTTAGACCCCCCAGATATGAAATCCAAAGTAAAAATCAAAAAATCTCTTTTTTTAAAAAAATGTTTTTAATAATTGGCTTTTTTATCAAAAATGACAATTTTTAAGAACTTTTTTTGTGTGATTTTGTGTCTGGGGGGTCTAAAAGGTGTACCTGTGAAGTTTCAGCTCTGTAGCATGTCCAGAACCAGAAAAAAAGATCATATAGGTGTAAAAGGAGGGTCCCACATCCCTGTTCTACTGAAAATTTATCTTTTTTTTTTTCATGGTTCTGGACATGCTACAGAGCTGAAACTTCACATGTACACTTTTTAGACCCCCCCCCCCCCCCCCCGATACTAAATCCAAAGTCAAAATCAAAAAATCTCTCTTTTTTTTGTTTTTTTTCAATAATTGGCTTTTTTATCAAAAATGACAATTTTTAAGAACTTTTTTTGTGTGATTAATAGTTAATGGGGCATGACCCAGAACCCTAGGCACTTTTTAGGGGCATTTATTGGGTTTTAGGGCTTAAAAATTGTGTTTTTTGATTACCGAAGTTCGGGTCCCATTGATTTCAATGGGGTTCTGAAATCCGGGCCGAACTTTCGGGAAGTTCGGATGTTCTGGCCGAACCGAACTTTTCAAAAGTTCGATCATCCCTACTCCACACAGCCATCAAACCATTACAAAAAAATCCCAACATACAAATATACAGTGGAGATGATTTACTAAAACTGGAGAGTGCAAAATTTGTGCCTGGTAGCCAATCAGCTTCCAACATCAGCTTGTCCAATTAAGCTTTGACAAAAAAAAAACAGGAAGCCAATTGGTTTTAGAGCTGCACCTGATTTTTCACTCTCTAGTTTTATTAAATTAATCCCAGTATGTTGGACAACACCCTCAGACTGGTATACAGCAGGGATTTGTGTTTATTTGTTTTGAGTGCAAGATTATAAAGGCAGTCTGGGAGTAAAATATTATACTTTCCTCCCTCATCAATCCAACAATCTCAAGTTCTCCTGGTGACCTTTTTCATTAGAAAGCAAAGAGATCAGCACATTGAATCAAAGCCACTGTTTTTCATTAAAATTCATCACTTTGTTGTAGATCCAGAGGGGTAAAAGGATAGCCACTGATGTGTTTTAGCCATTCTAGTCACCAGTCATGGTGAAGACCTTTTTATTAATACTATCTGTTAAAAATACAGTATTTACCAGCCCTTTGATAGGAGAGTGATCCAATACTTCGATATTTGGCAGTTATGTGCCACAAAGTATGGAGATTGCTAAAGGTAATTTAGTAGACTTAATCTGGTAACCTTAGCCAGGACTGATATTATTTGTGGGTAAGCACCTGCTGGTGGTAGTCCAATAAAGAGTTTTCCCTCACCTTTCCCAGACCAAGACACAAGCTATCGCAATTTGTATGCACAGACACAGTAATGTATAACTAAAGTATTACACACAAATATATATATATATATATGTATATTTCTATATTAGGGGACGCGGCAGGGTTCTGTTCAATAAACTGTTGTTCCTATTACTCTCATTCTGCAGCCTTAGCAGTTTTTGATCATTCCATGCTATCTGTTGCTTTTATTATCCATTTTCTGACTCCTGGCTCTTTTGAGCCCTTGTCCACATCACAATCCATGTCTTCTTTGATGCTTTCTGTTTTCTCTTGGATTTCTTTCATTAATCCTCCCCAGGATTATTTATTTCTTCCTCATCATATGGTCAGTAGTTCCATTGCACTACAAAGGTCTGTGAAGGATTTCACATATCCAGGTCATGGTATAGCTAGTAGTAGTAGTAACAGTAGTAGTAGCTATTATGTTGAAGATGTTTTGCGGCTTTCATGGCTTATTTGAGGCTTCTTCAGTTCTGAAGAATGTCAGGAACATACCCCAGCAATTATATCAATATAGCACAGACACGTTAATCCAGTCACCATGGAATATGTCAAGACAGATATTGATTGTCAAAGAAAAGGATGGGAAAGTTGTGGAACTACCCTGCAATAATTATATAATCCCATTTTTGGTGTCAAGGCATCTGCATAGGTGTTAATTATTTAAATCACCTGACAAAAGGCTGTGTAATTGTTATCAAATTGGTGAGTTAGAGATGGTAAAACTGCATTATATGTGGAAAACAGATGGTGCCAAATGCTCTCAGCTCTTTAAGAATTGTTTTTTGCAGTTTAAACCAGTGGCCCTCACTGTTCAAAACGAGCCCCTCACTGTCCTTGTGTCCTTAAAATAAGATCCTTTTTTCTTAAGATGCAGGAAAACTGTCCTTAAGAGTCGTGACCTGTAGAATTTGCTCTCCTATACTGGGCGTTTATTCTGTTAAAATGTTGTGTTGTCCTTGCTGCCTAGAGCTGTTATTCATCTATATTATTGTTGAGTACTATGATGGTTTTTTTTTTTTTTTTTAATGTCAGTGGATATATTCTGTTATTTCTGGTTCTGTAACTATGCATTTTCTCCTGGAATCTTTATTACTTTTGTTGACTTGTATTTCCACTTTTGATAAATGAATAAAACATATTGAATGCAAAGGATGGTTTGTCTTTCCACTATACAGATTTTTGTACTCCTCACAACACTGAACTTCATATACAGTGCCAAGTCACTTTTCATATTATTGGGTGATGGGTCTTTCAGATGTGCAAGCTTCTGTTTCAGTGTAGTTCTGGGCTTGAAACACACAGGGACAAACATTACATCCCTTTGCCTTTCAAGCCCAGCAATATGCTGTGTCTGAAGTTTGTACATCCAAATAACCCAAAAAACAAACAAACTAACTTAATATATGAAGTGCAGTGTAGTCACCCACTGAAATAGTTTTTTAATTAAGCTTACAACACAGATAAACTTTGAAACCTGAGGAAGTTACATAGATGTAACCCATGGGGGAGAATCTGTGCAGTGACGTCATGACATTGGGAACTGGAAGGGGGCTGAGACTTTATGTGAGTGAGATACAGAGTTCCTCATATTCCTGCTAACGTATGCTGATAGAGTTTAACTTAGGGCACTTATTTTGTGTTTCAATAGTTTTTATGGAAGGGTTTTTAAAGTGCAGTACATAAGACATAACAATATAGTATGGAAAAACAGAGCAATCCAAAGGTAAGACAACGGTGCAATTGACATATAATAAAGGACAATAACCAGTGTAACATATGAAAATTAGAACCATTCTGGGACTGGGAGAAAGAAAAGGGGAAGGAAGACAGTGCCTACTGAGATTGCTTGGTAGTAGCACATTGAGTGGGGAAGGTGACGTGAGTACCAGACCATCCAGGGAGTCCATGCTCTATATGAACGAATATTTGTTGTCCTGGAGGGAGGCAACATTGTTTCATATGTGCAATGGGTATGAGTCAGTTGTAGCACAGACTCTGTGGATGGCGGGGTGGTGGATTTCCATAATCTGGCAATCGATAGCCTTGCTGCCAAAAGGATGTGGATAATTATTGTACGCATAGTCGGAGGGACAGTTTCTATAGTAAGGCCAAGCAAGGCCAGTTCCAGGGACATGGAAATAGTGAGTTGAGCTATTTAAGAAATAATGTTAAAAATGTCCTTACCAAAGTTGTTTAGTCGGGAGCAGCTCCATGGAATACAGCAGAGGGAACCTACTTCTCCACAGTGTCTCCAACATAGCTGTGGGAGTTGTGGATTATATGAGGAGATTCGTTGGGGGTGTCCAGTAGGGGTGGAAGGCGTATGGCTGATATTACCAACTTTAGGGTTGCTATGGGTACGTGCAAGGGAGTGGGGGTTTGCTTCCACTGGAAAGCTAGAAGTTTCCACCAAGCGAGGGTGACTGCTTTGAGTGTAGGTGAAAAGTGATGAGGGATTTTCCCCCTAGGGCCTGTGCTGTATAGCCACTTTTCCAGGTCATGTCCTGGTACTATGGTTTGTTCCAGCTCACACCAGTGGGTGTTGTGAGGTACTGTGAACCAGCCCTGCAGTTGTGCTAGAATTGTATATAGGTAGCAATCCTTGATGTCCAATAAACTGGAGCCTCCAGCCAATCTATGCTTAATGAGAATGCCATGCGCTCTCCTTGCCAGACATAAGAGTTTAGTTGTTTTTGTAAGGAGGAGAGGTAGGAGAATGGAATGTGAATAGGCAGAGCATGAAAGAGGTACAATAACTGTGGAAGTAGTTTCATTTTAAATGCCGCTAATTGGCCCGTCTATGCAAATTCAAATTTAGCCAGGTTATCTAGTTCTCGTGCCAGTTGAGCTCGGAAGGGTATAAAGTTTTCTTTGTATAAACCTTTTGTGGACTTAGAGTAACACCTAGATAGCCTATACTTGTATCATTCCACACATAAGGGTACGTTAGTTGTAACCAGTTGCGTTCACACTAGAACATGGTATGGAAAACGAATGTTCCATGCACTTTTCTCGCACCACATGGGAACGCACTGTCCTTGCAAGATGTGCACAGGTGCCGTTAGCTATTAAACATTTTTTAATTGATAACTATTAAACATTTTTTAATTGAAATATTTTATGCATAATTGTATCATTAGTTATGCTATAAGCTTATATGAATAATTGCCTAGAGTTGGTCTATAACACATATATGAATTTATTTAACCTTTTACAGTGGGACAGCAATACACTATTTTTTTAGTTAATTTTAATTTTAGTAATACATATAACTGATCGCTCCCTCTGATTTAATCCATTGAATTTGTTACTAAAGTGTGCTACCTATCTATCACAGTCATCCTGAAGAAGTGGAGGACACCAGCAAAAAAAGTAATTCTATGAGTACATGTTTTAATATTTGTAATTAATTTGGTGATACTTATGTCATTTGCACTTGAGGTTTTTAAACCAATCATTTAAAAAAAAAAAATTTTTGCTTAAACAAATTGTTGCATTTTTATATACTTTCAGCTCCAAGATATTTGCTCATATATATATTGTTTCAGTGCTAAAGTCCTTTTTCTTACAATTAATAATTTTTTTGTTTGTTTTTTTCTGTTTAATACAAGAAAAAAGCCACGTAAGCATTGCCTATAAATGAACTCCTGTATTGAAAGTGATTGTAAATGATCACCTTGTAAATCAACCCGTTCCATTTAAAATGGAAATGAAAGACAAAACATTTTTGTATAGATATACAAAAAAAAAATAAATATATAAATACAGGTTTCCCCTTTTTTATAAATCATCACATTCCCTCGGTCCTCAGCTGCATAAGAGCTGGGGGAAGAAAAGCAGCAGCACACTAAGCTTCCCAGTGAATGGCTGTGCAGTGGGGGCACGTCAGGACAAGTCTGATCATTGGAGGAGAGTACACTGTGTTCCCAGCATAGCAGGAACTGATGACAGCGTGCTCTCCTGCTTATGCCCCGTACACACATACCGATTGTCGGCCGTAAATATTCGGCCGACGACCGATTGGCCGATTGTAGGCTTGTTAGTATGATGCTTCCGACAGCCGACAGCGCATTTTCGGCCGAACAGAGTCGTGCAAGCATTAAAATTTTTGTTGGCCAACACCAGAACGGCCGATTGTTCGCCAGTCAGTACAGATTTCGGCCGACAGACAGCAGATTAGCAAGACTGGGCATGCTCAGAAAAGAAAAAAGACAAGGAAAGTTAACCATCACATGACATCACATCTGCAGTCGGCTGTTGTTGGCCGACAAAATTTGTGTGCAGTCTTTTGCAGTTTTCAACAGACACGACAGCCCTGGACAAAAGACGGCCGATCGTTCGGCCGACGATCGGTACGTGTGTACGAGGCTTTAGTGTGGTCAATTTTTAAAATGAAAGCAATGGGACTAGCAGGAACACCAGAGATTTCACATAAAGGAAGCAATACAAAGAGAACAGGTTACTTTTTCATACAAGTAAATGGTACAGCAGGCTCATATGAGGAATATGAAGTGTTAGGGTAACAAACACTTTAGGACATACCTTAGTAGCTAGTAATCTTGTTAAATAGATTTCTGACACCATTTTACTTCCCCTGTCCCCTTCTTTCTGGTCTCCATGTTCATGGTTCTTCACTAAGTGCCACACTTTGACTCCACTTTCTAAGTCTGGTGTTATCATGGGTGTGCGAGAACGAAGACTGTCTGGACTTCCAGTATATTTGATCATATTCTCTGTAATAAACAATAACAGATATAACTTTAAATGGGATGCATAATTCACTTTGAAATATTGAGCTTGTCTGAGGCAGTTCAAACAGCAAGGAAGACACACAAAGTTCATTAAAATGCTTAAGCCAGATTACAGTTTGCTGTTTTCAAACCAGTTATAGGTTGTGATTTTTGGCCTGTGGGTTGTAATACTTTACACACTGGTCTCTGTCTTGGTAAATAAGTCACATGTGTAATTGCTGGCATATTGGGGTTGATTGACTAAACCTGGAAAGTGCAAAATTTAGTGCAGCTGTGCATGGTAGCCAATCAGCTTCTAACACCAGCTTGTTCAGTTAAGCTTTGATAAAAAAAAAAAAAGACGGAAGCTGGTTTCTATGCAGAGCTGCACTAGATTTTGCACTCTCCATTTTTAGAAGATCAACCCTCTTGTGTATTTTCCAGCAACCAAAATTCCTAAATTTAGTTGGCTTATTTAGTCTGGTAATGTTATGATCAGTGATGATAACAGAAGGGAATAATAACCAATCATAAATCATCTTTTGCTGGTCTGACTACATTGTACAAGTAATAAACATAGTCAAGAGCTGAGCTGAACTCAAAGTGATTATAAAGTCCTGTTTTTTTTTTAATAACAAACATGTTATACTTACCTGCTCTGTGCAGTTGGTCTTGCACAGAGTGGCTCAGATCCTCCTCTTCTCGGGTCCCTCTTCTGTGCTCCTGGCCCCTCTCTCCTGTTGAGTGCCCCCAGAGCAAGCAGCCTGGCTGTGGGTGCACCTGAGCTGAGTTAGAGCTCCCTGTGTCCATTCAGACATGAAGCCATGCCCTGGCCCTGCCCCCTCCCCCCCGTGATTGGCTGACTGACTTTGACAGCAGCGCCACGCTGCTGTCCTAGCCAATGAAGAGGGGTATCCTGGGCAGCTGAAACACCCCTGCAACATCACTGGATAAAGATGGGCTCAGGTAAGTATTAGGGGGGCTGAGGGGGGCTGCTGCACACAGAAGGTTTTTTTTAACTTAAAGCATAGAATGCCATAAGATAAAAAAAAAAAAAAAAAAAAAAAAAACTTCTGCCTTTACAATCCCTTTAAGCAAAATAGGTGATAACCTGTAATAATAATATACACAATTAAAACAAAGTCTAAAAAAGACAGCTTCACATAAAAATCACAGCGCAGGGTTTGACAGATTGACTTAAGCTTTTAAAAGCATTTGTTAGCAATGTTCATGCAGTATCCTGAAAGAATATTTAAAAAACACACAAACTTAAGGGTGATCCCAAAGTGACTTACACAAGGACACTTATTCCTAACTGATGTGCAATTCCATGATCTCAAAATCTGCAGATCAATAGCAATTCTAAAGCGGAACAATCAATCCCCATCCTATTCCATGAAAATAGGATGAAATTCTCATTTACACATTTGTTTATGAAAGCTAGATTGTAATAGAGTTCTGGCTTCAAGCTATCTATTCTGGTTATGCTCATAAGGAATAAAGCATGATAAAGTGAAATGATTAACTGGAAGGTAAGTAAAGACAGCGTTTATTGGAGCCAGAAGATCAGACGGTATATATTACATCTTTCTTAATCAATCTTGAGGACAAGGAGGCACAGAGATGTATTAGTCCATAGATTAGAATTTGTTGCTTCAGCAGTATAGGCAGAAGTTGAACAATTTAATATGAAGAGGGTGGATATCAATGCTGTCCATCTATCAAAGACTACAGCACTAAATATGTATGTATCAAGAAACATAAAAAATAAATTGTGCACTATGTGAAAGAGCTACTCATAGTGTCATTGATAGGAGATGTATTCAAAGTGAGGAAAATTTGCTTTTAGCAGTCATTAAATGAGGTGTTAGCATGGAAAGATTTTTCCCTCACTTCCTGTTCCAGTTATCAACAGTAATATTTTCCACTTCTCATCACTTTTCCTCTCTGTGATAAATGACACCAGGACAAACAGAGATGGGAAATTTTCAATGGATTCACAGATAGCAATAAAACCCTGAAAGAGGTTCTAATTTATCATTACTCTTTCCAAAACTAAACGGTCAATACTTTCACCATTGCTAAAACTAGTATAAATTCCCCTATAAATATTATTAACCACTTAACCACAGTTTTACTGCGGCAGGTCGGCTCTGTCCCGTGAAACGACGTAACTGTACGTCGATTCACCGGACCACTAGCGGGGGTGCCCATTCACCTCAGGGGAAGCCGATCAGCGGGTACAGCAGCCTCGATTGCCGCCGGGCACCCACAATCGCTCTCCATGGAGACAAAACGGTGGTCTGTCGTTGTAAACATAGCAAACCGCTGTTTTGTCAGTTATGAACACAGGCATCCAGTGTTCCTCTTATTTAGGAACCCACAGTTAAAAAGCACCCCTAGGGACACATTTAACCCTTTGCTTGCCCCTGGTGTTAACCCCTTCCCTGTCAGTGTTATTATTATAGTAACAGTTATTACAGTAACAGTGCATATTACTGTAGTAATGTCACCGTTCCCCTCAAAAGTGTCAAAAATGTCTGTTAACCTCCCTGGCGGTATGATTATGTCAGGAATTACATACCAAAAGCGGTACAATTGATTTCATGGAAATTTGGCGTTATGTATTATAGGCCTACAATTCTTAGTAATTACTGACTTAAACTTGACCAAAACAAGAGTCTAGTAGACATCCCAGATGTGATAAATTTGAAACACAAACGCATGAATTATAATCGAATCAATAATATAATTGTATTATTTAATATATAATATATATAATAAAATTATATTATTGATTAGATTATAATTCATGCATTATATATTATATATATATATATATATGTGTGTGTGTATATATATATATATATATATATATATATATATATACACATACATATATATATATATATATATATATATATATATATATATATATATATATATATATATATATATATATAATATATAACACATTAATTATAATTGAATCAATAATATAATTTTATATATATATATATATATATATATATATATATATATATATATATATAATATAAAATGTGTTATGTGTTTGTGTTTTGTGCAACGTTTTTTTTTTTTTTAATTTTCCTCCCGAGTTCCGCTCCCATGCAGCATTGCTGCTGCAGGGAACGGAACTAGGAAGTTATCACACCGACGGAGGACGGAGGAGCGGCGGGACTCTCGGCTGGCGGTCACAGCAATGAGAGATCATCGCTGGATCGCCAGGAGAAGGTAAGAGAGCACCGCTGCGCTCTCTGCACATCCACCCCAAGCGTGACTCTGGGTTACCGATCCTAACCTAAAAAATCCACCCGGAGTCACGCTCGGGATTACCGCCAGGGGGGTTAAGTGTCCAATCTGTCGCAGTCCTGCTAAAAATTGCTGATCGCTGCCATTACTAGTAAAATAAATAAATAATTAAAAATGACATAAATATTTCCCCTAGTGTTTAGACGTGATAATGTTTGTGCAAACCAATCAATATACACTTAATGGGATTTTTTTTACTAAAAATATGTGGCAGAACACAAATTGTCCTAAAAAGATGAAAAAATTAGATCTTTAGTTTTTTTTTATTGGGAATGTTATATAGCAGAAAGTGAAAAATATTGTTTTTTTTTTTCGGAATTGTCGCCCTTTTTTGTTTATAGCACGAAAAATAAAAATTGCACAGGTGTTTAAAAATCACCAAAAGAAAGCTCTATTTGTGGGAAAAAAAGGACATAAATTTTATTTGGGTACAGCATTGCACGATCACACAATTGTCAGTTAAAGTAGAGCAGTGCCGTATCGCAAAAAATGGCCTGGTCATTAAGGGAGTAAATCCTTCTGGTCCAGAAGTTATTAAAAGTCTTTTAGCATACACAACATCTCTGTATACTTCATGCAAGGGACTTTTCTCTTCCTCTGATTAAAGGATCTTACAAAAGATGGGGTTGATTTAGTAAGGCAAATAGTCTGTTAACTATGTATAAGAATTTTCCTTCAGCCTAGTGAATGAGGTGAAAAATCACTTTTGCAAAGAATATCAAATCTTGTGCTAAGAAAATGAAAAAACAAATATAGAATTTTTGCTTTCACAAGATTAGATGATGGAAGTCAGCAGAACTTCACTCCATTCACTAAGCTGAGGGACAATTCTCTTGCAAAGTGAAAAGTCCCTTTCAAAATGAACAGCCTTTTTTTCTTTGGTAAATGCACCTCTATGATTATCATCCCTGAAATTAATGTGCCAAGAAGTGAACTATTTCATGGTTTAATCACAACATTGAGCATGATGTCAGTCTGTCATTAAAAATACAAAATAGTAGGCAGTACAACTGAATGCAGAGTCGGAGATAACTAGAAGATCATTATGTCATTATCCCAATGTCTCAAAAAAATGTATATACATAAAATTTTTCCAGTATTACATACTTAAAGTGTTACTTAAAGTGTTACTAAACACAGGACCCTGCATGCACCATATCTGGTCTCACACAGAACATGGAAATGCAAATATTTTAGTAAATATAAACTGCTAAATACCTTTTCTCATCAGACGTATATAGCAGTCTTGTGACTTCTATCAGTGTCTGGTTAAAGCTTGTAGGAGGAGTTTTCATTCTGCTCTGACTGTACTATGATGCTGCAGGACCCTTGACCCTCTATTTTCGGATGGCAACTGAACTGGTAAATGTAAATATTACGATCTGGTGTCGTACGAGAAAAATTTTCGTGCTAGCCCGATCGGAAAATATTAGATGAACTGTCATGGTTCTTAAAAGCTCTGTACAAACGATCCAATTATCGTACAATTCGAAAACGGTTTTGTCTGATTTTCAGATTGTGTGTATGGGCCATATTGTATGGAGCCAGCTACTATACAGTACTAAGAGGTTTTACCTGTGTGCACAATTAAGTGTGAATACATTTCATTTACATGTTTTATGCAATTTTAAAGAATTTTACACTATGTTGGCCGTTCTGTCTTTCCCTGTGTCTGATCAGAATGAGACATATTTGAAAAGATTTAAGAAGTTTTAATGGGATGTTGGAAATGAATTAGATGTGATACAGTATGCGATACTGCTCCACTTGATAGCCTATTACAGATGTGGCAAGAATAGACAAAAACATTTAAATTGCAGTGCAGTTACACTAAACTAACTTACTCCTGTCAGACATACAATCTCTGTACAGAGATCGCACAGAAGTGATCCCTGTGGATTGGTGACAAGTAAGTATAAAACTGGGACGTAGGACTGGGTGTACCCACACTATGGGGGCAGTTACACTTTAATCGTACCTTCCCTTCTAAATGATGCATTCCTTGTAAGACAAACCGTACATCAACACTGCAAAAAGAAAATGATTACCCTCAGAAAACCAAGAAAATGATCACACTCAGAAAACCAAGAAAATTATTACACTCAGAAAACCAAGAAAATGATTACCCTCAGAAAACCAAGAAAATTATTTCCCTTAGAAAACCAAGAAAATGATTACACTCAGAAAACCAAGAAAATGATTACACTCAGAAAACCAAGAAAATGATCACACTCAGAAAACCAAGAAAATGGTCACACTCAGAAAACCAAGAAAATGATTACACTCAGAAAACCAAGAAAATGATTACACTCAGAAAACCAAGAAAATGGTCACACTCAGAAAACCAAGAAAATGATTACCCTCAGAAAACCAAGAAAATGATTACCCTCAGAAAACCAAGAAAATGATTACCCTCAGAAAACCAAGAAAATAATTACCCTCAGAAAACCAAGAAAATGATTACACTCAGAAAACCAAGAAAATGATTACACTCAGAAAACCAAGAAAATGAATACCCTCAGAAATCCAAGAAAATGACCACACTCAGAAAACCAAGAAAATTATTACCCTCAGAAAACCAAGAAAATTATTTCCCTCAGAAAACCAAGAAATGATTACCCTCAGAAAACCAAGAACATGATTACCCTCAGAAAACCAGGAAAATGATTACACTCAGAAAACCAAGAAAATGATTACCCTCAGAAAATTAAGAAAATTATTACACTCAGAAAACCAAAAAATAATTACCCTTAAAAAAAAACAAGAAAATGATTACTCTCAGAAAACCAAGAAAATTATTAAATTTAGAAAACCAAGAAAATTATCATACTCAGAAAACCAAGAAAAGTATCACACTCAGAAAACCAAGAAAATTATCCCACTCAGAAAACCAAAAAAATGATCACACTCAGAAAACCAAGAAAATGATTACACTCAGAAAACCGAGAATATGATTACATTTAGAAAACCAAGAAAATTATTTCCCTCAGAAAACCAAGAAAATTATCACACTCAGAAAACCAAGAAAATTATCACACTCAGAAAACCAAGAAAATTATTACACTCAGAAAACCAAGAAAATGATCACACTCAGAAAACCAAGAAAATGATTACCCTCAGAAAACCAAGAAAATGATTACATTTAGAAAACCAAGAAAATTATTTCCCTCAGAAAACCAAGAAAACTATCACACTCAGAAAACCAAGAAAATTATCACACTCAGAAAACCAAGAAAATGATCACACTCAGAAAACCAAGAAAATGATTACCCTCAGAAAACCAAGAAAATTATTACATTTAGAAAACCAAGAAAATTATTACCCTCAGAAAACCGAGAAAATTCGCACACTCAGAAAACAGAGAAAATAATCACACTCAGAAAACCCCAAAAAAATTATCACAATCAGAAAACCAAGAAAATGATTACACTCAGAAAACCAAGAAGATTATTACACTCGGAAAACCAAGAAAATGATTACCCTCAGAAAACCAACGTTCACAACTAATAGTCATCAAAGTACTCACAAAACTTGTGTTATAATATTTGCTCACTGGTTAACGCACACAACAAAAGTGTCGTGCAATTAACAATTTTTAGCAAGTGGTGACCAAAGCCAGAAAAACCACAGCAAGGATACAAGAAAATTTCGATGAAAATGAAAAATGTCTAAAAAAGCAATATAAGAGTGGGAGTCTGTACACAATAAAATATAATAAACAACAGTAAAAGGATGTAGATGAATCATAAAAAAACATCTATCTTCTAAGATATTATTAACATGATGAGCTTCCTCTTCAAAATCTATAGCAGAATATGACATGAGTACAAAAGTAAAAAGCACATTTAAATAGAGAAAGAAGGAAGTGTGAGAACCATTTGTTGTATGGATAACAGATATGATAGTTTGAAATGATACTGTATCATTATTATTCCCAGGTGAAAAATCACTTTTGCAAAGAATATCAAATCTTGTGCTAAGAAAATGAAAAAACAAATATAGAATTTTTGCTTTCACAAGATTAGATGATGGAAGTCAGCAGAACTTCACTCCATTCACTAAGCTGAGGGACAATTCTCTTGCAAAGTGAAAAGTCCCTTTCAAAATGAACAGCCTTTTTTTCTTTGGTAAATGCACCTCTATGATTATCATCCCTGAAATTAATGTGCCAAGAAGTGAACTATTTCATGGTTTAATCACAACATTGAGCATGATGTCAGTCTGTCATTAAAAATACAAAATAGTAGGCAGTACAACTGAATGCAGAGTCGGAGATAACTAGAAGATCATTATGTCATTATCCCAATGTCTCAAAAAAATGTATATACATAAAATTTTTCCAGTATTACATACTTAAAGTGTTACTTAAAGTGTTACTAAACACAGGACCCTGCATGCACCATATCTGGTCTCACACAGAACATGGAAATGCAAATATTTTAGTAAATATAAACTGCTAAATACCTTTTCTCATCAGACGTATATAGCAGTCTTGTGACTTCTATCAGTGTCTGGTTAAAGCTTGTAGGAGGAGTTTTCATTCTGCTCTGACTGTACTATGATGCTGCAGGACCCTTGACCCTCTATTTTCGGATGGCAACTGAACTGGTAAATGTAAATATTACGATCTGGTGTCGTACGAGAAAAATTTTCGTGCTAGCCCGATCGGAAAATATTAGATGAACTGTCATGGTTCTTAAAAGCTCTGTACAAACGATCCAATTATCGTACAATTCGAAAACGGTTTTGTCTGATTTTCAGATTGTGTGTATGGGCCATATTGTATGGAGCCAGCTACTATACAGTACTAAGAGGTTTTACCTGTGTGCACAATTAAGTGTGAATACATTTCATTTACATGTTTTATGCAATTTTAAAGAATTTTACACTATGTTGGCCGTTCTGTCTTTCCCTGTGTCTGATCAGAATGAGACATATTTGAAAAGATTTAAGAAGTTTTAATGGGATGTTGGAAATGAATTAGATGTGATACAGTATGCGATACTGCTCCACTTGATAGCCTATTACAGATGTGGCAAGAATAGACAAAAACATTTAAATTGCAGTGCAGTTACACTAAACTAACTTACTCCTGTCAGACATACAATCTCTGTACAGAGATCGCACAGAAGTGATCCCTGTGGATTGGTGACAAGTAAGTATAAAACTGGGACGTAGGACTGGGTGTACCCACACTATGGGGGCAGTTACACTTTAATCGTACCTTCCCTTCTAAATGATGCATTCCTTGTAAGACAAACCGTACATCAACACTGCAAAAAGAAAATGATTACCCTCAGAAAACCAAGAAAATGATCACACTCAGAAAACCAAGAAAATTATTACACTCAGAAAACCAAGAAAATGATTACCCTCAGAAAACCAAGAAAATTATTTCCCTTAGAAAACCAAGAAAATGATTACACTCAGAAAACCAAGAAAATGATTACACTCAGAAAACCAAGAAAATGATCACACTCAGAAAACCAAGAAAATGGTCACACTCAGAAAACCAAGAAAATGATTACACTCAGAAAACCAAGAAAATGATTACACTCAGAAAACCAAGAAAATGGTCACACTCAGAAAACCAAGAAAATGATTACCCTCAGAAAACCAAGAAAATGATTACCCTCAGAAAACCAAGAAAATGATTACCCTCAGAAAACCAAGAAAATAATTACCCTCAGAAAACCAAGAAAATGATTACACTCAGAAAACCAAGAAAATGATTACACTCAGAAAACCAAGAAAATGAATACCCTCAGAAATCCAAGAAAATGACCACACTCAGAAAACCAAGAAAATTATTACCCTCAGAAAACCAAGAAAATTATTTCCCTCAGAAAACCAAGAAATGATTACCCTCAGAAAACCAAGAACATGATTACCCTCAGAAAACCAGGAAAATGATTACACTCAGAAAACCAAGAAAATGATTACCCTCAGAAAATTAAGAAAATTATTACACTCAGAAAACCAAAAAATAATTACCCTTAAAAAAAAACAAGAAAATGATTACTCTCAGAAAACCAAGAAAATTATTAAATTTAGAAAACCAAGAAAATTATCATACTCAGAAAACCAAGAAAAGTATCACACTCAGAAAACCAAGAAAATTATCCCACTCAGAAAACCAAAAAAATGATCACACTCAGAAAACCAAGAAAATGATTACACTCAGAAAACCGAGAATATGATTACATTTAGAAAACCAAGAAAATTATTTCCCTCAGAAAACCAAGAAAATTATCACACTCAGAAAACCAAGAAAATTATCACACTCAGAAAACCAAGAAAATTATTACACTCAGAAAACCAAGAAAATGATCACACTCAGAAAACCAAGAAAATGATTACCCTCAGAAAACCAAGAAAATGATTACATTTAGAAAACCAAGAAAATTATTTCCCTCAGAAAACCAAGAAAACTATCACACTCAGAAAACCAAGAAAATTATCACACTCAGAAAACCAAGAAAATGATCACACTCAGAAAACCAAGAAAATGATTACCCTCAGAAAACCAAGAAAATTATTACATTTAGAAAACCAAGAAAATTATTACCCTCAGAAAACCGAGAAAATTCGCACACTCAGAAAACAGAGAAAATAATCACACTCAGAAAACCCCAAAAAAATTATCACAATCAGAAAACCAAGAAAATGATTACACTCAGAAAACCAAGAAGATTATTACACTCGGAAAACCAAGAAAATGATTACCCTCAGAAAACCAAGAAAATGATTACCCTCAGAAAACCAAGAAAATGATTACCCTCAGAAAACCAACGTTCACAACTAATAGTCATCAAAGTACTCACAAAACTTGTGTTATAATATTTGCTCACTGGTTAACGCACACAACAAAAGTGTCGTGCAATTAACAATTTTTAGCAAGTGGTGACCAAAGCCAGAAAAACCACAGCAAGGATACAAGAAAATTTCGATGAAAATGAAAAATGTCTAAAAAAGCAATATAAGAGTGGGAGTCTGTACACAATAAAATATAATAAACAACAGTAAAAGGATGTAGATGAATCATAAAAAAACATCTATCTTCTAAGATATTATTAACATGATGAGCTTCCTCTTCAAAATCTATAGCAGAATATGACATGAGTACAAAAGTAAAAAGCACATTTAAATAGAGAAAGAAGGAAGTGTGAGAACCATTTGTTGTATGGATAACAGATATGATAGTTTGAAATGATACTGTATCATTATTATTCCCAATTCAACACGCATAGAATAGCTTCATTTAACAGCTACCTGTCACCTTCCTGACAAGAGACATTTGACTGCGAGAGCTTGTCAAATCTATTACCACTTTACTTGGTATTGTAGTTTCCTTGTCTGACTCACACGCTGGTTATTAGTTTTTACTCTTATTCTAAACCAAGCCACACAAAGCATACAGCAAATAGATCAGCATGAGATACAATTTTGTGTGGGAGCTGCCACTCACAAGACACTTCTTTTATAGTGCTCCATTTTGTTTACTTAGAGTCTCTGCAGAAAATGTACTGTACCCAAACAGAATGGTACTTTATGGCAGAAAGAGCTGTGAAAAAGGTTTTATGAAATGGAAGTGTAAAGAGGAACTCCAGTTTGATATCTTAATTAGCAAGACAATACATATCCTGTATGTGAATTTTTTTATTACCTGCCAGAATATTTCTTATTCTGTTCAGCTACTCTTGTGATTCTTACAACCCCAACACATGGTAATAAACTATTTAGTACTGCAGTTTTACAGCTTTTCCTATTGGCTCAGTGGACTATTAAGTAGTATATCCCTCATGTTGTGGTCCTCCCTGTAGCCTTCTCTTCCACCAGCACAGCAGGGATGTCTGAGATAATGTCAAAAAGTTTGATTAAAGTGATTGTAAAGTCTCACTTTTTTTCTATTAAAATAACAAACATGTTATACTTACCTCCTCTGTAAATTGGTTTTGCACAAGGCAGCCCAGATCCTCCTCCTCTCGGGTCCCTGGCCGGAGCTCCTGGCTCTCCCTCCTGTTAAGTGCCCCCATTACAAGCAGCTTGCTATCGGGTCACCTGAGCCAAGCTGCAGCTCTGTGTATCCATTCAGACACATAGGTGCTGTTTGGCCCCACCCCCTCTCCTGAATGGCTAACTGAGTTTGATTGACAGCAGCGGGAGCCAATGACGCCACTGCTGTGTCTCAGTCAATCATGAGAGAGAGTCCTGGATGGCTGAGGCACTCGTGGTCATCGCTGGATAGAGAGGTGGCACAGGTAAGTATTATGGAGGCTGAGGGAGGCTGCTGAACAAGAAGGCTTTTGATCTTAAATGATCATATCACATCATAAGATAGTGACATTTCAGGGGGCCTCCTGTGCATTTGTGTACTGGCCTGGCTCCAATTGGAGGATTCAGGATGAAACCTTTTTTGTTTGCCTGGCATCAGGGAAGCGAACATTGCAGATCTAGATTTACCTGCCCTGATTGGCTGAATCTGCATCTGGGTGTACATTTGTTTTTTTGTAATTGGTGGATGGTACTTTAAATATCATTTTGAATCACAGTGTACTTGTTATATCCATTAAGAAGGAGTCCTGTGCTGCCCCAAAACATTACTACCTTATGATGTGATGAGATCATTCAATGTATACTAGACATGTGCATGGCGGAAAAAAATGTTTAATTTCTTTTCAGATCCATTTCTTAACTTAATGAATTTGTTTCCTCATATTCGTTATGTTAAAATGATTTGGAATTAATTTCATATATTCTGATTCAGTTAGTACATCCAAATCGCTAATGAAAATGTTGTCCAAATTCCAATTTGTAACCAAACAAATCACACATGTCCAATATATACCCAATCAGTAAAACAAAATATTTGGCCTGAGCATTGCCCTACAGGAGGCAGCAGGGGTATTGGTTTAAAACTAAGCATGTACTAACTTATCTGGAATGGATTTCTAGGGTGCCTTCTGTGAATTGTGTGTTCAGCATTATACAACGGTACATGTTTCAAATATCCTATGTGATATTTCACAGCATGTGTAGCAGGGGTAGATTGTGTGGCCTAGATTTTTGGAAAGGCTGCCTAGCCAGGGGTCAAAGTAATTGTGCAGCAATGTAACATTAGGAAATAAATACATTTCTTTCCTGGAAATGAATCTTCATATTTTATTGATATCACATAGATCTGTTGACTTACACCGATCTGATCTTGGACAACATTATAGCACCATCGCTACACTAAAATTTTTTTGTCCTCTTTACTTGAGTTTCTGCACAAAGACCATCTTAGTGGTGGGGCTTGCTAACCAAAGATGACACCAACATTGTGATTGGAGAATTGAGCTTGTCGAGCTGATCTGTAAAATGAGAGGCAAAAGTTTGTGGGGAGTGAGCTGTCAGGAGTGAATTGGTGATTCCAACTATTCAACTGGATGTCAAGGTAACGCTTGTTTATGGACTCTTAACCATCCAGTTGATGATATATATTTATAGATTTATTAATCACCTTTTTTGTTACTGGGTGGTGGAGGTGTAATGATATTCCTTCTAAATGTTTTAGAGCGCTTCGTAATTGCTGTGATTTACTCTGTTTTTATTTTGTTTATTATATGTTTTATAAGGCAGCTGCCTACCATATTAGTATTGGTTAGATATTCACCTTCCCTCCAGAAATATGTAGTATTGGACTATAGAATTTGATTAGTGTATAAATTGAGGTGGTTGCCATGTTTGCATAGCTTGCTCTCTTGAATTGGTGTAGGAAAACATTGGATGCCTTCAGCTGCCATTGTGCTGTTCTGGGCTGCTAATGTGTCCCTGCACCTTTAGGATTGGGATTCCTCCAGGCATACCTATCCTTAAGTTAACCATTGCTAATTTTCTCCAATACAGAGACTCTTAAATGTAAGAGCTAGGACTACAAATTACAGAGGGGTCTGGACAAGTGAGGCTTCCACATACACTGATCAGCCATACCCTTATTACTACTGGCAGGTAAAGTGAATAATGTTGATTATCTCATTACAATAGCATCTTAAGTGGGTGGGATATATTAGGCAGTAAGTGACCATGTTGTCCTTTAAGTCGATGCGTTGAAAGTAGTAAAAAATGTGCAAGCGTAAGGATTTGAGCTACTGTGTAAGGGCCACATTTTGATGGCTAGATGACTGAGTCAGAGCATATCCAAAACTGTAGCTCTTGTGGGATGTTTCTAGTCTGCAGTGTTCAGTACATACCAAAAGTGATCCAAGGAAGTAAAACTGGCAAATGGGTGACAGGTTCATAGGTGGCAGAGGCTCATTGATGCATGTAGGTTGAGAAGCCTGGCCCTTGTAGTCTGATCCAATAGAAAAGCTACTGTAGCACAAATTGCTTAAAAAGGTAATGCTTGTTCTGAAAGAAAGGTGTCAGAACACACAGTGCATCGCAGTTTGTTGCGTATGGGGCTGTGTAACTGCAGACCGGTCAGACTGCCCCTGCTCACCCATGTCCAAAGCCAAAAGCACTTCACAATGGGCATGTTAGTATCAGGACTAGACCATGGAGCAAAAGAAGAAGGTTGGCTGGTCTGATGAATTCAAGAATGGTTTGAGGAACACAACAATGAGGTTGAGGTGTTGATTTGGACTCTAAATTCTCAATTCAATAGAGCGTCTGTGGGATGTGCCAGATACCACAGCATACCTTATGAGGTCTAGAGGAGTATATGCCTTTGATGGGTTATGGTGGGTGGTGGGTGGTAATCATAAAGAGGTTATAGTTAAGCATGAAAGGCATCAAACTTCAGTCCCCCATTGTGTTCTCATCGCTTGCATATGCTGTGTAGTTTGGATTTATTGTAATAAAGGTGGATTAATTACTAGAGTGCAGCCATCCGAATATTCCCTCTCTTGTCTGGGTGGTCATAATGTTATGGCCAATCCATGTATATTTGCAAATGTGTGCAATTAAAACCTCTGTTTTCACGCAAATTGTGCACTTTTTTGCAGGCTAGTTGGTAAGCTTCTGTGATAATGTTTGTTTGTTTTGGCTGTGCAAAGCCCTTCCATGTGGACCATGCTGCAAAGGCTAATTATAAATCAAGGTGGTTGCCATTTTGTAACTTCCCTATCCAAAATGTAAAAAAAAAAACAGGTTTATAATTACTTTATTATCTGCATTTATTATAATTGCCTAGACTTCTAAACATGCAGTTCAGATTTTCTGTATGTATATACAGAAGAATCAAACATTTACAATTTCACTCACTTTGAATCTCCTGATTTAATCATAACTATCTTATTTTTGTAAATACTGCCAATTATGTGTTTCATTAAAAATATTCTTGCACCAAAATGTATAATGTAATGATTTGTTGAAGAGTAATGATCATTTCTTAAATTCTTTATAAACATGGCACTTGAGATTTTAACTGAAGTGAATTATAAAACCTCAACATTTTAACACCTCCATAGAATCTTCTAATTTCCAATCCAAAGAGTAATAATAAAACATAAAGACCTTTTTAATGTAATAGATGTATTCACATACTGTACAGTAAATCTCCAGGCAGAGAGGTCATTAAACCAAAAACTGGGGGATGTACCATTGCAGTATTTCTAGCAATGCTCTGATGAATGAAATTAATACTGCTAATTACACTCCTGTAAAGTTTAACCATGTTTAATGATGTATTTTATATGGTTATTAACACGCAGCAGCATTACTGATGATTCCTACATTGTCTTAAAGAGCACTGTTAATGCTTCCTGGTCTTCATTATAATTACTAGGTAAGTGTCATGTTCATTTAGACACCGACTGCTGTATACGGAAATTAATGATTATTTCTCATCCTCCAACTTTTTTCCTAACTTGGCAATAACAAGGAATGTAAGGGGAAAATATCTTTGAAAAGGTCACAGTGTCTTTCATTAATTTCAGTAACACTTCAGAAATTAATATTAATGAGATTTCTTGGCTCATTCGCATCAGTGGATGGTGCTCCCCAGGAGATTAAGTGACTGCAGTATTTCTGTTATCTGGAGTGGGGGAACTGCATTTATCCATTTTCATAGAGATGTGAAAACAATAAACTGCATGTTGCTAACCCCACGTGTTATAAAGCAGATGATGATAGAACCAAATCTGTAATTAACACAGGCATAAAAAGGTGATTTGAGAATATTGCATGTCCCATCAAATCTTAAGACAAGTTAACTAAACTTTACAAAATTGTTGCATTGAATTAAACATGTTTCTCTGACAGTTGAAAGAAAACATGTTAGACAATACCTTTAAGAATATTTTATCATTATACATCTTAAAAATTTAGAGAAACTTTATAGAGTTTACCAAATGTTTAAATTACTAGGTGGAAAACATAAAAAGGAAAAGGCTGCGTAAACTCAAACCATAGAAACACTCAGTCCCCACTTATGCCGAAAAAACAAAAAGAACTTTGCCCTTGGGACTTTTATGAGTGGTGCTAAAAATAATCCAACAACATATTAAAAATATACAAAATGTGTCACAAATGTTTAAAAAAGCTAACAAAAAACAATATTGTAGTTCAGAATAGGTAGTATCATTAATGTCAACATATCAAACATGTAAATATTGCATAGCACCCATGATTTCCTGAAGCGTATAATTTACAATTCATAGTTGCATAGTTAGTCAGGTTGAGAAAATACACAAGTCCATCTGGCTCAACCAATAAAAAACAAAAAATAGTAAAGAAAACCCAACCATATAATCCCATATACACAATCCTATACCCACAGTTGATCCAGAGGAAGGCGAAAAACCCCAGCAAAGCGAGATCAAATTTGCTAAAGCAGGGGAAAAAAATTCCTTCCTGATCCCCCGAGAGGCAATTGGATATTCCCTGAAAGGCTTAAAGCTCTCTACGCGCTTTATGGGGCAACGCCCACTTCTTCAGGAGAAAGCCCAGATATAAATCTCTGTATTTGTATGTATCAGTGTTGAAAGATTCAAAGATGAACATATTAATATATTAATGTGGATCATTGATACATACAAATAAAGAGAATCATTTGTGGGCTATTTCCTGAAGAAGTGGGTGTTGCCCTGTGAACAGTGTAGAGAGCTTTAAGTCTTCATGAATTGTAAATTATACGCTTCAGAAAATCATGGGTGCCATGCTATATTTACATGTTTGATATGTTGATATTGATGATACTATCTTTTCTGAACTACATTATCTATTCTGAACAAAAATATTGTTTTTTTTAGCTTTTTTTAAACATTTGTGATACATTTTGTATATTTTTAACATGTTGTTGGGCTCATTTTAGCACCACTCATAAAAGTCCCATGGGCAAAGTTCTTTTTGATTTTTCCTGACTAGGTGAAAAACTTCTTCATGTAGCTGCCATGTATGAAAGTCAAGGATGGTGCTGCTTTATGCCTGCTGGTTACGTATCTGGGAACAGCCACAGGGATGGTCTTTGCCAGCCCCCCCACAAAGATGTAAGGCTTATTCTGCTACTGCTACTGAACAGCTAATCATAGGAGGTAAGAAACACACTGCCTCTAAGACCCCCCCCCCCCCCCAAGCATAGTTGCACATAGAATGAGGCAGGTTTTATATTTGGTTTAGTAAATATGCTTGTAGTTTTGCACATTGTTAAAAGCATTTTTCTTTTGTAATGTTTGTATTGAGTGGAACATGCATTTCACTGTTTCCTTACAGATTGCATGTCCATGCCTACAAAATGTAAATAATTTTGTCAGTTGTATTACAGTATACAAAATATAGTACTATATAGTATACATTGTAAAAAAAAGGAACAACAAATGTGTTTTTACTGTAGTAAAATACATTTATTTGAGCCCCTAAATGCACATTGATGCACCAACATTTATAAAGTCTGCATTTTCTGCACAACATCACAGATATATTAGAACCTTACAATTTGGAAGTCATGTCTATGCTTTGTTGCATTAGCTGCCTGTGTTCTGCAACTGGGAACTGCTTTGATATGAATGCAGCCTCAAGAGATTTTTCCATTATAACTGGAAGGTCAATGACATTTATACTTTCTTTTTTACCCTTGATTAATGGTAAAAGAAGGTTTCTTTGGGTGGTATTTTCACCTCTGTGGTTCTTATTTTTTGTGCTATAAATCCGAGCAACAATTTTGTAAAAAAATAAATAAATAATAATAATATTTTTTACTTTCTGCTATAAAACACATCCAAAAAAAAAAACTGCTACACATTTTTGGTAAATAAAAGCATCTAATGATTGGTTTCTGCAAAAGTTACAACATCAATAAACTGGAATATGCCTACTACCCGTTGTAAGAAAGGTGTATCTTTGTTTATGTATTTCCTATATTTCAATAAAAACATGTTAAACAAAAAATAACATCAATAAATTATGGGGTGTATTTATGGAATTGTATTTAGTAATTTTTTTTTTACTAGTAATGGCGGTGATTAGTGACTTATAGTGGGACTGCGATATTGCAGTGGACAAATCAGACACCACGTGTTAGGTTTGACACCTTTTTGGAAACCAGTGTCACAAATACAGGGATCAGTGCTAACAATATGTACTGTCACTGTACTAATGACACTGGCAGGGAAGGGGTTAACATCTAGGGCGATCAAGGGGTTAAATGTGTGGCTAACATGTTTTACTGTTTACTGTGGGAGGTGTTTTTCCTAAGCAATGTGCTGTTTTTTACTTTGAAGGAAGAAAAAACAGCATATTGCTGCTGTCAAAAGATAGCCCTGTGTTTGTTTACCTACACAGGGTTATTTTCGGTAATCCCTGGAGCTGATGGTCAGGTGCCAGCAACCAATCAGTGACCGGCACTTGGTTCATGCTGCAGCCAATCACAGCACAGCCAGGACAGCGTGGGTGCACAGATCACATACTAGGTAGAACTGCCTTGCTGCTGTATATGTACTGTATGAGGTCGGCAAGTGGTTAAAGTTGAACTCCAGTCTTACTTTGTATCTTACACAGTTGCACAGGCTTTTCTCCTGTAATAAAATTGCTTAATCAGATTTCACTGCACACTGTGTGCTTCGCAAACTGCAACAAATCAGATAGAGCCTTCCTAATATCCTAGCAAGAATGTCCAAAATTATTTTGCCCTTTCTTCCCAGCTGTACTGTCCCTGCCTTATTCCTTTTATACAGTGGATTTCAGTTCTTATAATTATGGAGACTCAGCATCATTTGTGGTCATTAACACAGTTTATTGTTTTCAGTATTATTTACAGCACCCTGCTGGCTCCTCTTACGAGCAATGATCTGCCTGCATTGCACAGGGGAGCACAGAGACCTAGTGATGATATCACTGGGCCCAAAATAAGGTATGTAATGAAAACAGAAGGGTTTTATTTATTAATTTCATTGGCATGCATATGAGTGGGAAAGGAGAAACCAGGGATGGCAAAATATAAACAGATTAAACTTCAGCATTTATTTTAGCAAATGCAGATTATACTATGAAAAGTCATATTGGATTATAAATCGCTCATGTTTTAGATAACATTGCTTTTGAGTCCTCTACATCTGAGTGTTCCACATCATTACTCAAAATCATTACTAAAATGTTGCAGCAGCTAATATAACAAAAAATACACAAGTGTTCCATGATAAAGTGACGTTCTTCAGGACTTCCATTGTTTTGATCATTTCAATACCCTACTTTAGATTCCCAGCATTGAAGAAACAATTTTTCTGGCCATCTTGGATAGATAGATAGATAGATAGATAGATAGATAGATAGATAGATAGATAGATAGATAGATAGATAGATAGATAGATAGATAGATAGATAGATAGATAGATAGATAGATAGATAGATAGATAGATAGATAGATAGATAGATAGATAGATAGATAGATAGATAATTTACTACAGGTTAATAGGCTCTTCACTTTTCAAGGGAAGTTACACTTTGCAGGGACATTTTCCACAGAGCTCTGAATGTGGTGAAATTCCACTTTGTAAAAAATACCCAACCACTTGCAAGGAAGAAAAAGAAAAAAAAAATCTTTGCTTGCTTGATTGGATGATAGATGTCAGCACAACTTCATCTCATTCACTAAGCTCTGGGGAAATTTTCCCTGCAAAGTGCAACTTCTCTTACAAAGTAAACCAAGAGGGGGTGACTACAATCCCCAACATATAGTGGGGCCATAGGGGAGTGAACATAGCCACCCTCTAACAGGAAGTCTGGTCACAACAGCAAAAAAAAAAAAAAAAGATTTGAGAGCAATATAAGGTACTTCTTTGTGTTAGGAATACATACTTGAGTACAATTTCCTAAACCAGTGTTTGGTGTCACTTTAATATTTAAGATGAACAGTGCCAAACAACTGAAAAATATATTTAAGATGTGCTCATTGAATTAGGAGTCTAAGTGCCAAGCACTACAATGAAGGCAGTGGTGGGATTCTTCATTTCAGGTTTTAAAATCAAGCGTCAAGCCTAAGCACCTAATGATCACAGATTTCAACTAGAATTTGCTTTTGCACCATTTCATTAAAATAGCCCAGTGGAGAACATACAACCTAAACCAAGCTGCGCTAGGGGGAAAGCTGGGGGCATGTACATCTGGGAGGGGAGTTCAGTAATGTCATGATTCCTGGCTGTGTACAGCCCCACCTATAGGGAGATATTCAGCGAGCTGAAACAGGCAAAAGCATGAAAATACTGAAAGCATATAATGCGCTTGTCATGTTCATTCTACAAACTGTAAGCAGATATGAATGTTTTACATTTGTTAGACATGGGGTTTACAATCACTTTAGGAGTTTCCCTTAAAACAGCCATTTAATTTGATAATACCAACTGTTACTCAAATTTGAAGTGCTGAGATCATACATAAGTCCCTGATTCATTATCTGTGAACAAAAACGCTGTTCCCATTTGTTCCTGGAGATTCAATTTTCCACCACTGACCCCATGATCATGCCATTCATACAGCAAAGAAAAGGAAAATCAGGCTGTCAATCACAGCTTGCTTGTTGAAGAAATCTCCATCCTACCTAGGACAGTTGGCAGGACTTACAGGACAATTCAGGAATAATAGTCAGAGATGGAGGTGAGGACTTAACTGACAACTTTTCATAAAAGTTAAAATGTGCATATGAGTACTCTTTTTAGGTTGCACATTCTAGGGAAAAAATCTGTGTGTTTTAAATAGAGCAGATTGTGAAGATACCACTAAGGCAGACCATACACAGTTTGGATCTTGGCCAGTTCGGCAGGAACCAGACAAGATCCAAACTGTGCATGGGCAGGCTAAATGTACCAAGTTGATAGATCGATCAAATGGGATACAACCAGCATGCTGGATTTTACCTGTGATAATCACTAGCGGCTTTAGCCGCTAGCAATAATCACTGTCTTCTCTCAACAGGGACAGCTTCCCCTGTCCCCATGGTTGCAGGAAAGAAATTTGCTCCGTGTATGGCCGGCCTTAGTTTATATGCTTGAGAATAAAAAAGTTAACTTCAACAAACTAGAAGCCAGTCAAACCCTTCACTATGTTGCAAAAAAGAGAAGTTTTGCCATTCTATGTACCACTCAAAAAAGAATACATTGCTTTCTGCATAGAAAAAAGGCTGCAAAATCATGTCATTATGTTTTGGCACATTTTAAGGGTTTGCAAACACACCTTATGGACATATGGTGCAAAATATACTAGTATATTTCCACGCACCACTATAAAAAGGTGAATATGATAAAAGTGCAATCTAGTATTAATAAATATATAAATAAATATGTCAGATAGCAGCTGCTGTATAAAAATAGTGAGGTAGTTGTGAGCAATTGGTCTATCCGACCAAATACAGCGCTTGCTTAGTGTTAATTCTAAACCAACACTCTAGTGAATATAAAGTGCAATAGTGTTAAATACAATTCCACAATTATTAGTATTAATATAAGTATATATAAGTAAACTGGATAAATTTCGGATAGAAATCAATTCCTGTGGATAAAAATGTGCATGAATCTTGAGAAAATAAATAGTAGTTGAGAAATATAAATAGTGATTAGTGATAATAAATATAAAATATAATTAGTGTCCTTAAAAATAATTGTCCAAAGTTCATACAAAGTGCTCGTGTTCAGACTTGATAAATATAATCTCAGCTGTTTCTTGTCCCAAATAGGTAATTAGGTTGGGTCACTTACCAAATCATGTAGGCTCAATGGGCTCCATGGATCTCCTCGAGATGTTATCCCATGGGCTGGCAACGGTCCCTCAGGCTTCCGTAATATACGATCCGATTCGATATGGGGGGAGAGAGAAGAATGCTCCAGGCTAAGCTCTGAAGACGTCACCGGAAGTGACAAAATGCGTTAGTTTGGAATGCATAGTGTGGGTACGTTACATTGGTTGGACCGCAAGCCGGAAGCTAGTTCCAAGAGGACATGCAGCCCGCACCGCACCGCTGACCACCAATGCTAAACGTCTGGAATATTTTTAATGCTGAAAACCCCTATAAGGGTAAATAAAATTACCTCTACTTCAAATACTGCACTATCTGGAGCATTCTTCTCTCTCCCCCATATTGAATCGGATCGTATATTACGGAAGCCTGAGGGACCATTGCCAGCCAATGGGATAACATCTCGAGGAGATCCATTGAGCCCAGGGGGCTTACTAAGCCTGATTGGTTCTGGTGCCGTACGGCATTCAGTACCTACATCATTTGGTAAGTGACCCAACCTAATTACCTATTTGGGACAAGAAACAGCTGAGATTATATTTATCAAGTCTGAACACAAGCACTTTGTATGAACTTTGGACAATTATTTTTAAGGACACTAATTATATTTTATATTTATTATCACTAATCACTATTTATATTTCTCAACTACTATTTATTTTCTCAAGATTCATGCAGGTTTTTATCCACAGGAATTGATTTCTATCCAAAATTTATCCAGTTTACTTATATATACTTATATTAATACTAATAATTGTGGAATTGTATTTAACACTATTGCACTTTATATTCACTAGAGTGTTGGTTTAGAATTAACACTAAGCAAGCTCTGTATTTGGTCGGATAGACCAATTGCTCACAACACCTTATGGACAGCAGTTAAAAATTTTTTTTTTAAAAATAGGAACTCTTCCAATACACAATCCTGTTCTTTTTAACGTTATGGATACAGAATATTTTAGATGTTGCTATACAGTTGTGTATTATGGGCTGGATAAAGTATTGAAGCTGTACTTTTAGGATTTACAACAGAATATACAAAGAAGCCACAGATCAATATTTCTTTCAGTAGTCTGCTTACCAGACAGTGAGAAAAAGTTTGTTTCAGCCAGTGTGTTAATGTACCAAAGGAGATTAATTGAAAGCATCAGCCAAGCTCCCTGTACAGCTCTGTTGACACCACAAATGCCTCATTACATTTAGTTTTGTAAGTGACATTCTCAGCAAAGAGGTTGGGGGGGGTTAAAAGCAGAACCTAATGATCCTTCAGATGCTGGTAGACATTGCATGCCAGTAATAACCAGCCTGAACATTTCCCATAATCCAATTCATCATCAACCTAATAGCTGTGGTAAAATTGAAATATTGGCTTCAGTAAAGTACATTATGGCTGGTTGCTGTAAGTTACACGCTGCCCCTTGTACTGCCTGTTTGCAAAGTTTGTAAATGTCACACTGTGGTTTTCAAATCAAAAAAGAGGTACCTGTGTTGGGTGCTATTGGTGGTGCCACATCCCTATATCAATTCAAGAAAAAGTTTTCCCCTATTGGTGGGACTTTTTAGGCACTCACATGTACACAAAATTTTTTATAAATTATAAATTTTTTATAAATTCTTTATAAAAAATTTTGTGTACATGTGAGTGCCTAAAAAGTCCCACCAATAGGGGAAAACTTTTTCTTGAACTGTGGTTTTCAAACTACAGTTCTATTTTATTCCATTTGGAAAATAATTATCAAATACATTCAAACCCTTTATGAAGTTAATTCAAGAAATAATTGCCTGGGTAGCTGCAGCAATTTATCAGCAGATCCATGGACCGACAAAGGATAACTAGGACATTATGTATGGAAAAGAATAGTTACTTACCCACCAAAACCACTAACAAAACTGAAAGCTTCCTTAAATCTCTTTGGACAGACAGATATCTGAACAGATTCAGGTTCAGACAGCAGATGGATCTAGAGCAAGTTTGAAGGTTTCACTTCCTTTTCTCTTTAGAAAATGGAACAATTATTTCTTCTGGTTACCAGTAATGCTTGTTGCTACATGACTAAATTTTTGCAAACAATGCTTGCATTAGCCATACTACCACTTTTATATGCCTACCTTGCATTTTAAACAATCTTAAAAGAAGGTTGCAGATGTTCACACTCATGTTGGTGAACAATCTTAACAGAAGGTTTCACATATTCACACTCATGTTGTTGATTTGAATCTACGTTGTCTTCTGGGTTTGCTTTCTGCTTCTGAAGATTTAGAGTTAAATAAGCAGGTGTTGAAAGGAGGAGATTTCTGCAGCAACTGCACCTTTCCACTTAGATGATACCTGTCAGGAGGAGCTGGCTTCTATCTGATATAAAGATTTCTAGTGACCTGGAACAGACATGCTGGAAAAAGTCATAGCTCTCTCTATATTTGTTTCTGGTTAATGACTTAAAATGTTGAAACCAGATGTCCATGACACCTAGAAAACTAAACTGGTTATATATGGGTTTTTTTTGTTGGTTCTTTTTTTTTTTTTTGTTCGGCCAGTATATTCTCATGTAAATGAGGTGGATTGAGACCCCACTGGACATTGTATTCTGACAGTGGGACTGGCCACTGTCAGAATACACACAACAGCAGCTCCAGACTAAGTTGTCTAGCTTATCTGTTCGACAGAAGTCAATCTAGCTATAGATTTCTGTCGAACAGGGTTGGCCAGACACTGATTAAAATTCAGTCAGTCCCTGCTGAACTAGCTGAACTTCTATCCGTCTATGGCGAGCTTATCACATTAAAGAGGAGGGCAACTACTATGATTCTCTCATGACAGATGTATTTAAGAAATATGTTGTTCCTATGTAAACCTCCTTCTTATCTCAGATAAATCTCAAAGTAACAACAGAAGGACTGGGCAGTGCATAAACCCATATGGACATATACTTTTTCACTTTGGATAGAGTAAAAAGAAGGTTTATAAGCCTTGTGTTTTTTTTTTTCTTTTGTTTTTTACAATCTGTGTTCCATTTAGGAGATTTTGCTAAAATTCCTGTCCCATAGCCAAAATAGGAAGTGAGAGGACATTTCTCTAAAGAGAAGGAATCCCTTGTCATCAGGGTCACCAGAACTAGTGTCTTCTATGCCTGCTCTGGTGACAACCCGAAATTTGTGATTTTCTTTCACACTTTTACTCTCAGTGATAATGGTAAACATAACAAATAGAAAGGGTAAATCTCCCTAATGGGGGCACAAACGGCAATAAAAAGCTAAGGGGTGTTCTAATTTCTCTCAACTCTATCCAAAACTAAAAATAATGTTTTGACTTCAGTTATATTTTAATAGTGAAAACAGTCAAGCAATATATTATCAAATTCTAGTTAGGACTAACAGCATGAACACACTTTAAGGAGTTGATTTATTAAAACCGGAGATAGCAAAATCCAGTGTAGCTGTGCATGGTAGCCAATCAGCTTCTAACTTCAGCTTGTTCAAATAAGCTTTAATAAAAAAAAAAAAAAAAAAAAAAAAAAACCTGAAAGCTGATGCAGAACTGCACTAAATTTTGCACTCCTCAATTTTAGTAAATCAATCCCACATATCTAATCTATTTCCCAGTGTACAAGAGAACTAAAAGACAACATGATAAACATTATGGAATCTACTATGCTTAGTAAAGGAAATTATTACCTTTTTAACTGCTAGAGCCCTGTCAGCTTTTTATAGTTGTCTGTTTCCCAGTTACAGATTTTACCCCACTTGCTGTCTGGTAAAACATTGTTCCCAGAAAGTGAAGGTAAATTTCTATCATGAATAGCAGGAAAGGTGTTCAAACGTTTACCCATTCTATCCAAAACTATGAAAAAAACTTTAAAACTTGTTTACTAAAACATACTGATGAAGTATTTTCCTGTTTCCTACAATCAAACTCATCTGATCGATCAGTTGTAAAGGACACGAAACTTGTGTTAGACATCATAGTAGCATTTTATATTAAAACTGGCATAAGCTGTCCTTCCTATGAGCATTACACTGATATGGTAAGTTAAAGTCAAATAATATCTGCTGTCAAGGCCAATTAATATTCTTGCAAACAGAGCCTGGTTTGAGCACCTGATGGGTATTCTCTTGGCAATATCTGAGTGCCTCTTCTTAGTAATCTAACGTGGCACAACAGACGCAACAAAAGTCCTATACACACTGGATCTATTACAGATATTAAAAAGTATGCTTTTGTAAAGGTGTCTTTACAACTACAACAACTATAATGGCTGTGTTACTGTAAGAAGCAATTTATTGTGAAGACTAGGAAAACTGTTCAGTGTAATAGTGTGTGACAAGCACTGCTGCGATGGGTACGATGTTACATGTTTCTTTCCAGAAATGCACATCATTTATTAAACTCATGCATGCAGCTCAACATATTTGAGTCATCACAAAAATTTGGAGTTTGGCCAAGCAGAATATTTAACCTGCTGTTTCATATTAAAACACAACAGCATTTATTTAATATATAAAATACAAAACTCAACACAATCCCACAGTAAAATTTCAATTTTATCTTTGTGATTGTTCCTACCCATTGAGAAAATCATCTTGGCTTCTAAAATTGACTGCCTATTATTGGTCTTTAACCTTATTAATACTTTCTATATGTATTTGATATGAAACAAAAGGGCAAAACATTAACATATAACAATATATTCAAGTGACAGATGTCCCCAAAAAAATGTATTTTCAACAATTTGTCAAGACAGAAAAAAAATGCTCTCACCATATCTGCTGGCGGAAGTCCTGGATACAGTGGAGTTGTTTACTGCATTGTATTCTGTCACCTGCTTAGACACAAGTGCTACCACTGCACCATCTGGAACCTGATAAAAAAAAGAAGCATGCGCACAAATCACTCAGGTGTTAATATATAGCATGTGTGGTAGCTGATAGTCAATATCTCTTTTTATAGATCTAACATGCATATTTTTCATTTAGACTTTTTTGACCATCTAATTTATTGTTTAACTTAATTAGGTGTTTTAGGGAAACAAAAATTCCCTAGGTTGTCACTTCACAGTGGAGAGTGCACTTATAGGTAGTTGGTGTGTCTCATGGGGCATGCTGTATCTTCACCTATTGCAAACCTTTCCAATGTTATAGGGCAGCTTAAAAGGTGGCACTACAGGTGGACCTATGGCTCCAGTTGTAATACTTTTTATTAATATGTGTTGCGTATATGTGACTAAGAAGCAGGCCATGTCCACTGGTTGTGCAGAAATTGGCTGAGAGGGTAATAGAGCTGAAATGTAGGCATACAATGAGAAGGGAGAATGTGAAATCAGGTTTAACCTAATATGGAATGGAGAGAACAGAGAATAATGGGTCTGAATCTAGCTTAGTTTATACAGTGCTACAGTTTGAAGGAAAAAAAGGAAGGAGGAATGTAAGAGAAAAACAAGAGATAAAAAAGAGAGAGAAAAGAGATGGGTAGATATAGTAAATAGAAAAAAAAATAGTAAAGGATAAGTCCATTTCAGTGATTAAAAGATGACACACAACAACAAAATTATTGCTGAAAATGTTTTTTCTTTAACTTCCTGCCTTCATCAACCCCATTAAGCTTCAAGTTCCATCTTGCCTTGCTGCATTGTTACAGGGCACATTAAAACTGTAGTTCTCATAGGTCACCGACAATTGATCATTTTTTTACGGATGTTGGAGTTTTCCAGTGAAGCGGAAGGCAGGTACTTTGCCTAATGTGCTCTTTGGCCTTAATTTATCTCTGCTCATAGATGAAATCAGATAAGGTTATTGTAAGCATAGGGTGCTGACAACATTATCCTGCCTCCATGGCACCATAAAAACTGATATCTACTGGCTGGAGGAACTCTCATATTTTTACATGTACATGGGAATTCTAAGGGCTCTCACTCACTGAAAGAAATGCCTGTAATGCTAATAATAGTAAATGCTCCTAGTGTTTAGAGGTAATATAAAGGGTTGGGGGCAATGACAAGCTGGGCTCCTTTTATCATATGTGAATAGGTGCAGTGGCACCTTGCTTGTTTCTTGCAATTTGGCAATTTAGATGCAGGCACTCCCTGTTAGGACTAATTCATTAAAGTGGCAATACTAAGAACCACTCATCGCTACCTGTTTGCATTTGTACTTAAACAATTAATAATATTATTATATGTGAGGAAATAACTCCAGGTATTAGAATTCAAATGTTTTTATACATTAAACTCATCAATTGTAATGGAAATGTCCCTTGGTAAACAAAGGCAACACACAAAAACAATTCTAAAGTAAAACAATTACTGTTACCAATAACAGCCAATAGGATTCTCTTTTTCATTCTTTTATGTTTAATTGGATATATTAAAGCGGTAGTATCCCGCTTTTTGACACTTTTACCTACAGGTAAGCCTATAATAAGGCTTACCTGTAGGTACAAATAATATCTCCTAAACCGGCACGGTTTAGGAGATATTTACAGTGCATGCAGCCGCTCGCGCGAGTGGCGCATGCGCTCTGAAGGTCCGGGGGACCTTCAATTAAGTTGCCGGGAGCTTGCCGGAAAAATCACTCCCGCGCGGGAGCCATCTCTTCCGGCCAATCAGCGCGCCGGAGCCGCCGAACCCGGAAGAGACAACGAGGGACCGTGGCAGCGCCCGCAGCGATGTCTGGGGGTCCGTGTCGGGGCTTCGTTTTAAGGTAAGTTACACATAATGGGCTAGTATGCGATGCATACTAGCTCATTATGCCTTTGTCTTGCAGGTTTTTTTTTTTTATAGAGTTTACAACCACTTTAAATGCAAAGCATACGCCAAAACGGGGCAATTCAGACTTAGACTTAGCGAATGCTTTAAAAAATATTATGCAGAAATCATTGATCTTGTCTGTGGTTTAGTGTTGCAGTGGATATTGCTATTTCTCACAACTGAACATGTACGGTAAGTGAGGAAGAAAAAGAGGAAAGAGGAGAAGAAACCTGATCATAAGCAAAAATAATTTTAGTCACAATTCTATGTCGAAAGGTCCTCCTTGATGTTACTAATTTTTTTTTTTAACTTGTAATAAAATGCACATCTACTGAAAAAAAAAAATGACATTAGCTCTGTAAAGTTCCCAGTTTTGGTAATATTTAATAAAAATCGCCTTTTATCCTCTGGGTAGAAAATGTCAGTTTACAAGCACATAAAAGAAGTTTGTGGAATGTTTATATGTTTATACTCATGCAACTGCACCTTGTGTGTTCATATAGACTAATCTCATGAAAGTGGTCTAATAAAACAATATTTTACTTTTATATATGATTTATAAGCAATTTTGAAAATGCAACAAAAACACAACTTACATTCCCTTATTTTTTTGTGCACAGACCTCATCTAAATAAATCTTACCCTGTGTATTCAGCAGCCCTGAGAAAATAAATAACAAGCCCTTTAAGTTGTGTTTTGTATAATTGGTACATTACTTGTGTTGCAGCAAAAAATATCATTTTAACGATTGTTATTTTTATAAACCAAATTAAGTTATCACCAGCCAACAGGATTGTAACATTTCTCGTGAAACCATGCACAGGAAATATGAACAATCAAACAGAAATGTCTAAGCCATAATGTGGTGTTATATAGGGAAATGCCAAGATAATAGGCTTCTAAAGCATGTAATTTTGGTGTTATTGCTGCTTAACTGATAATCCCATTGACTGAAAGCAAGAATATAGTTAATCTTGCAAAACTGCTCTGTAGCATTAGGCCTGGTACCTGGGGCTAGCACCCAGCAGGAGCAAGCTTTTACTTCAACTCCTGAACTCTGTAAATACTCTGTGTTTGTATACTCTAGCTCACAGTGATTGGTCCTGTGCAGGATATAATTTAAACTGCTCTACCAACAACCGCAACAAGGAGAAAACAGCGGCGGGCACTCTGCTAGATCAACAGGATCATGACTATTTTTTTTATAACCTCCAAGAAAAAGGCTCATTGAGAAAAAAAATCTTGCGGCCTTCTAATATCTACCTTACTAGCAAAACTGTGACCATTTGTTGAAAATTTTAAAGATAGATAGGGAGTTGCATAGTGCAGTTATGTAACAAGTGTATATGACTGTAAACTTGATTGGTATCGAAAGTGTTAATTGTGCCAAAGAATAAACATAAATTGTATAAAGTTTATCTAATATAGATAAAATATTACAAGCAAGTGAAACTTCCTAAAGGTCACATTTTAAAACGTGTGCAATACAAAAAATAAAATCTGCTTGCTGAATTGTAATTAAATAAAACATTTTTAAACATAAATGTGTAAATGAAAGTAAATGTGAATGTGTTAAAAAGAGTTTTAATTAAAGCGGTATTAAACCTAAAATCAAAAATGTATTTTTTTACTTGGCGATCCAGCCACTAGGTCTGTTATTTTTCAATTTCTTTTAACAGACCACACTGTTCAGACAAAGTAGCAGTTAGAGGGTTGAGAAAAAATGTTTAACATTGACAGGGGTCAGCAGAACATTGGTGAATAAAAACAAATTTAAACACATGGCGTTTAAAACTGTTTATACAATAGTGATGCGCCGAACACTCCCGTCACGGTTCACACCAGAACGGCCAAACATGTAAAACGGTTCGGACCCGAGCCACAAACTTTTTTATCCACTTTAGAAGGTTTTACCCCCTAATGACCAGGCCATTTTTTTGCAATTCAGCACAGCGTTGCTTTAACTGACAATTGCGCGGGCGTGCAACGCTGTACCCAAATACAATTGATGTCCTTTTTTCCCCACAAATAGAGCTTTCTTTTGATGGTATTTGATCACCTTGATGGTTTTTTGTTTTTGCACTATAAACAAAAAAAGAGCATTAATTAAAAAAAAAACACCAATATTTTCTACTTTCTGCTATAAAATATTCCCAATAAAAAAATTAGAAAAATCTATTTTTTTTAATCAGTTTGGGCCAATTGGTATTCTGCTACATATTTTTGGTAAAAAATATCCCAAAAAGCGTATAATAATTGGTTTACGCAAAAGTTATAGCATTTACAAATACGGGATAGATTTATGGACTTTTTACTTATCACATTTTTATTAGTAATGGCAGCGATCAGCGATTTTTATCGGGACTGCGCCATTGCAGTGGACAAATCTGACACTAAGTGACACTTTTTGGGGACCAGTCACATTAGTACAGTGATCAGTGCTAAATAATATGCACTGTTACTGTATAAATAAAACTGGGTTAACACTGAGGGTGATCAAGGGGTTAAATGTGTTCCCTAGATGTGCTTACTAACTGTGGGGGGTAAGGATTAAACAGAGGCAGAGGGAGATCAGTGATTTAGCTAAGCTGAATCACACAATCTTTCCCTGCCTCTGTGACAGGAGAGTCGTCTTACATTGTTTACATACCAGATGGCTCTCCTGTCAGTTTTGCAGAAGAACGCGGGAGGCCAGCGACGATTGAGCCGCTCCTTCCATGGTCTGCCTCCCACTGTGCCTAATCCTCAAGATCGAAACTGCGTGCACATAATCACATTTACGTGATTATGCGCAGCCAAGCCGCCCTGCCACAGTAAATCTGCGCAGGGCAGTCGGCAAGTAGGTAAAGTCTATGGAACCTGAACTTGAAAAATCAAAACTCCCCATTTTGAAGGCTAATATGCAAGTTATTGGTATGGGGGTCCAGATATATCAATGTTAATTGCCCCCCACCACCCCATAGAACTTTGCCCTCATGTTGATGGGAATAAGGACCTCTTCCCCACAACACATGGTTGGGGTTGTGGGGTCTGCAGGCAGGGGGCTTATTGGAATCTGGAAGCTCCCTTTAACAAGATCCTGGCCACCCATATGAACGAGTAGGGGTACATTGTACCCCTACTCATACATTGTACCCCTACTCATTCACCAAAAAAAGGGTCAAAAGGAAATAAAAATACACACATAGTTTTTGACAATTACTTTATTAAACTAAAAAAACAATGTCCCCTGATGTAGATCCATCGTCAATAACTTCGCCTGTCGCCACCGCTGTGTGAACAGGCGATATGCGGGCCCAACTTATGCTCACTCCAAACCGCTTGCCCAACACTATTATACAATATATTTTTTGTAAAAAATAAAGAAATTAATATGAGGTTACAAAATAATAAAAAAAAAACAAAACAAAAGGATTGCATATACATACAGTTAGGCCCCTTTCACACGGGCGTTCCGTAGGTCCGTATATCACCCCATCCGTTTGCGGGTGATATACGGACATAATGCATGTCAATGGGATTGTGGATGTCAGCGGATGACCATCCGCTGACATCCGATTTGCGTCCTTTCAGTTCTGTTCCGTTTTTTGGAACGGAACAGAACCCTATTTTCTCTTCCGTTTAAAAAATGGAAAGGACGCAAAATCGGATGTCAGCGGTGTCATCCGCTGACATCCACAATCCCATATACATGCATTATGTCTATATATCATCCGCAAACGGATGGGATGATATGCGGATATACAGACCGGATGACACAAATGTCATCCGTGTCCGTGACAAAAAAAAAAGTACCGGAGCGGATCGCAATACAGTCCGCTCTGTGTGAAAGGGGCCTTACTGCAAAGTTTATGCTTATGTAAAAAAGAAAAACACAAATATCAAGAAATTAACCTCTGTATCTACAATTCCAACTATCAGTTTGTGTGGGGTGGATACCTTACACAGGGTAAAAGAGTTAATAACCACAATCAATGTCTGTTTGTTTAAATAATGACCTTAAACAGAATTATAACTTTGATTGCCTAGCCACCAATATAAATCAGTAATTATAATTCCAATATACCTCAGGTTGATATTTATTGATTGCCTTTCAATACAAGCCTCCCTGATGCACTTATTGTATTTTTATCCAGTTCCTCAGAAAAATATTGCTATATGCTGCATAAAAAAACTGCAGCTCTGAATTCATAGGCCATATATGCCATATATGCACCATAACTCAATCAACTGCATTTATCCTAGCTGAACGAAGCTAAGCAGAGATTAAATGTAAGTAAAGATAAAAGTAGAGAAGAATACTTCTAATAAAAATAATAGCAGAGTAGTAAAACCTGGCAATGATACAAACAACACAGAGAAACATTGGAAGAACCAATTCATACGTGAACTCACACCAAGAAGAGTAAGGTATTTTTTTTTCCTGGAGGTCCTATTGCATGGATCCTTTTCCCAGCAGTGAGGTATTTAGAGCTCTTCCCTGTGTGTTGCACAAATCAATACTCCCTGGGATAGCTAAAAGGTAAAGAAGTATTCCAGGGTGTAATGATGTGTGAAGCACACCCAAATCATCTCAGACAGCTATATGGAGGAATTGTTCTATGCTCAACAGCAACAAAAAAGTGATGTGGGTGCCCAGACTGGCCAATAAAATCCCTTTAAAGCATGGAAACCATGCCTCCGATTTAAAAGACATTATTTTATTTTACTGATATATAAGAAGTTTAGTCTTCTCCTGATGAAGATTCATGGCCAACTAAGATTACATGTATCTAACCCAATAACAAAAATGTAATATGTTGCAGTATTTGGGTTTTCTGGCAGCATTCATTTTCTTTTTTTTTTCTTTATTACTTTCTTTATTACTATTATTTTTTTATTATTACTGACGCTGCCAGTAAAATGCTCTTTGTCAGAGCATGATGACACTCATTATCTGTACTGGGTCTGAAATTTATTTCAGTTTATCAGTCCGTAAATTTAGTGACTGTTTTAGTTTTCCTTCTTTTTTCTTTGTTTTTTGTTTTCACCTAGTGACATAGTTTCTGTCATACAGCGACAGCCATTACTTTCTGTATTGTATCAATGAAAAAGCAATGGTCTCACCCTAGGCTGCTCCCCTGCTTTGGATTAAAAACTTCTTTACTTCTTCTGACCGCCATTACTTAGGAAGAAAGGGGTTTGTAGTTCACAGTAGTTAGCTTTGAAAGCTGACAAGATTGTTTGAGATTTCAGTTCAGTACACAGGAAGTTACAAATACGTTGGTTTTCTATCAAGATCAAAAAGTATCAACTTGTACCTGCAGAAAATGTAGTAAGCCTGAAAAAAGAAAAAAGTGCTGTATCCATCTAAAGGTGGATCAGCTGCAATATATTATATTTTTGTTCTTGGGTTTGGATACTTTAGGTTAGTCATGTTTACACATTTAAAATGAATATCTACTTTATGTATTAATATGCATGTGTTTAATAATGCATTGTTCACTCATTGTGAATGCACAATTGTCTTTACTATTTATTTTTTTGCCAGGCAGCACTAGGGTCACTAGATTGAATCCAAATCATGGCACTACCTGCCTGGAGTTTACATATTCTCCCTGTGCCTGTGTGGGTTTCCTTCCCGTACTCCGGTTTCCTCCCACACTCCAAATACATGCTGGTAGGTTAATTGGCTCCTGTTTAAATTGGCCCTAGTATGTTTATGTATGACACTTATGTGTATGTACAATATACACTCACCGGCCACTTTATTAGGTACACCTTGCAAGTACTGGGTTGGACCCCCTTTTGCCTTCAGAACTGACTTAATTCTTCTTGGCATAGATTCAACAAGGTGTTGGAAACATTCCTCAGAGATTTTGGTCCATACTGACATGATAGCATCAAGCAGTCACTGCAGATTTGTCGGCTGCAAATCCATGTTGCGAATCTCCCATTCTACCACATCCCAAAGGTGCTCGATTGGATTGAGATCTGGTGACTGTGGAGGCCATTGGAGTACAGTGAACTCATTGTTATGTTTAAGAAACCAGTTTGAGATGATTTGTGCTTTGTGACATGGTGCATTATCCTGATGGCTATTTCCAGCAGAAGATGGGTAGTCAAAGGAATGGACTTGGTTAGCAACAATACTCAGGTAGGCCGTGGTGTTTAAACAATGCTCAATTGGCACTAATGGGCCCAAAGTGTGCCAAGAAAATATCCCCACACCATAAAACCACCACCACCAGCCTAAACTATTGATACCAGACCAGGCAACCTTTTTTCTAATCTTCTATTGTCCAATTTTCATGAGCCCTTGCAAATTGTAGCTTCAGTTTCCTGTTCTTAGCTGACAGGAGTGGCAAACGTTGTGGTCTTCTGTTGCTGTAGCCCATCTGCTTCAAGGTTCAATATGTTGAGCATTTAGAGTTGGTATTCTGCATACCTTGGTTGTAACAAGTGGTATTTGAGTTACTAGTGCCTATCTAACATCTCAAACCAGTCTGACCATTCTCCTCTGACATCAACAAGGCATTTTTGTCCACACAACTGAATATTTTCTCTTTTTCGGACCATTCTTTGTAAACCCTAGAGATGGTTGTGCTTGAAAATCCCAGTAGATCAGCAGTTTTTGAAATACTCAGACCAGCCCATCTGGCACCAACAACCATGCTACATTCAAAGTCACTTAAATCCCCATTCTGATGCTAGGTTTGAACTTAAGAAATTTGTCTTAACACTTCTAGATGCCTAAATACATTGAGTTGCTGCCATGTGATTGGCTGATTAGCAATTTGTGTTACCAAGCAATTGAACGGGTATACCTAATAAGGTGGCCCTAAGGTGTACTTTATTAATAAAAAGTAAGCCACAAAGAAAAACAAATAATCCCCTTGGGAGCAGTAAATGGGCAGTTCCAAACTACATGTGGTCCACACACAAGTACTACCATGTGACATCACAGGCATGTACAATAGTTGAGCACAAACACAGAATGTTGAAGAAAAGGCAGCGATGGGACAAATGCAAAGTGCATGCTTTGTTTCCAGATGAATACCCTACAAACATACAGTCGCCTGTTATACTTTCTGAAAAAAAAATCAAAGAATATCTGTTTAATGCAATATGATTTGAGTTAAAGCCGGGCCCATAAATAATACTGCATTTTTTAAAGAGAATATGCCCTCCATTGCATTGCTAGGTATTAACGCCTGTCTGCGTGATTTCATCACTGATGGTAATCACTTTTTAATCTGCTCTTCCTGTCCCAGATTTCTAGCCCATGCCAGGAGACAACACCCTGACATTTAATTTACTGGTATTGCCAAAAATGCACTCAGGGCTCTTGTTTGAGAGGCTGGTCGGCTTATCTCCAAAATTATTTGCACTTTAATGAACAGAGTGAGATTTCTATCAGGCTTTAGGCTGGCAGAGGCAGCGGACAGACAATGCCAGCAGCAAGAAGGAGAGAGGCCATTCTCAGTGATTGGCAGCTGGGTGACAACAGAAGGCTTATCTCTATTATATAGCAAAGGGCTGTCTGTGCTCCTTTCCCCTTATTTCTGTCCTTGCGCTTCCCCTCTGCCTTTCCATCTTTGGACACGTTCTTGTTTTTAATCTCTGCAAATCCTAAAGACAGGGTGACCCCTTCATATAGAACTTAATACAGTACTGTATTTTCAATGTTTTCCTCTACCTTCATCAATAAATTAGTTGGCAACGTTCATTATAGTATTAATAGATGCAGTTACATATTGTCCAAAAGTAAAGTTTTTCTTTAGTTTTAATATTTGCACCTGCTTCAAGGCAGCATGTTTTAAATTTATCAAAATAACCCTTTAAGCATGAGGTTAAACATAAAGTACTACAAATAAATTCATGCATATAATAAAATGGATTTCAATCTGAATTATCATACATTATTAAGGGATAATAAACATAGTCATTTTCATATGTTTATATAACCATATGATTCTATAATGTGAAATTAATCTTTACACTTTAAGTGTTGCTGCAACTCTGACCCCTGAAATTTATAGTATAGTCTAGCTACATCTTACCAATTATTGTACTCTTCTTCCATAAGGTGAGATATTTATTTACTTAATATTAGTATTTGTTGTACAAGTGTATGTGTTACATTGCAATTTACCTTGGATGCAGACAAAAAAAGAAAAATCTGACGTAGCTTCTAACTTCTCCCTGCTCCATTCTACTCCTATAATGTATACTGAGTTTAAGTCAGGGTGGTGTGAGCCTTTGTAAAGTCCATTAAATGTGTAGATGTACATCTCCTGGTAATAGACTCTCCTGCCACTACAGACACGTCACTTTTTATTGTAATTGACAGTGATTCTGTGTAGATTCATTCTCTGACTTAATGTTTGTTCACTTTCACTGATATAGAGACCTACAGTGCCTTGCGAAAGTACTCAGCCCCCTTGAACTTTGCGACCTTTTGCCACATTTCAGGCTTCAAACATAAAGATATAAAACTGTAATTTTTTGTGAAGAATCAACAACAAGTGGGACACAATTATGAAGTGGAACGAAATTTATTGGATATTTCAAACTATGTTAACAAATAAAAAACTGAAAAATTGGGCGTGCAAAATTATTCAGCCCCTTTACTTTCATTGCAGCAAACTCTCTCCAGAAGTTCAGTGAGGATCTCTGAATGATCCAATGTTGACCTAAATGACTAATGATGATAAATAGAATCCACCTGTGTGTAATCAATTCTCTGTATAAATGCCCCTGCACTGTGATAGTCTGAGAGGTCTGTTTAAAGCGCAGAGAGAATCATGAAGAACAAGGAACACACCAGGCAGGTCCGAGATACTGTTGTGGAGAAGTTTAAAGCCGGATTTGGATACAAAAAGATTTCCCAAGCTTTAAACATCCCAAGGAGCACTGTGCAAGCGATAATATTGAAATGGAAGGAGTATCAGACCCCTTCAAATCTACGAAGACCTGGCCGTCCCTCTAAACTTTCAGCTCATACAAGGAGAAGACTGATCAGAGATGCAGCCAAGAGGCCCATGATCACTCTGGATTAACTGCAGAGATCTACAGCTGAGGTGGGAGACTCTGTCCATAGGACAACAATCAGTCGTATACTGCACAAATCTGGCCTTTATGGAAGAGTGGCAAGAAGAAAGCCATTTCTTAAAGATATCCATAAAAATGTGTCGTTTAAAGTTTGCCACAAGCCACCTGGGAGACACACCAAACATGTGGAAGAAGGTGCTCTGGTCAGATGAAACCAAAATCGAACTTTTTGGCAACAATGCAAAACGTTATGTTTGGCGTAAAAGCAACACCGCTCATCACCCTGAACACACCATCCCCACTGTCAAACATGGTGGTGGCAGCATCATGGTTTGGGCCTGCTTTTCTTCAGCAGGGACAGGGAAGATGGTTAAAATTGATGGGAAGATGGATGGAGCCAAATGCAGGACCATTCTGGAAGAAAACCTGATGGAGTCTGCGAAAGACCTGAGACTGGGACGAAGATTTGTCTTCCAACAAGACAATGATCCAAAACATAAAGCAAAATCTACAATGAAATGGTTCACAAATAAACATATCCAGGTATTAGAATGGCCAAGTCAAAGTCCAGACCTGAATCCAATCGAGAATCTGTGGAAAGAACTGAAAACTGCTGTTCACAAACGCTCTCCATCCAACCTCACTGAGCTTGAGCTGTTTTGCAAGGAGGAATGGGCAAAAATTTCAGTCTCTCGATGTGCAAAACTGATAGAGACATACCCCAAGCGACTTACAGCTGTAATCGCAGCAAAAAGTGGCGCTACAAAGTATTAACTTAATGGGGCTGAATAATTTTGCACGCCCAATTTTTCAGTTTTTTATTTGTTAAAAAAGTTTGGAATATCCAATAAATTTCATTCCACTTCATGATTGTGTCGCACTTGCTGTTGATTCTTCACAAAAAATTACAGTTTTATATCTTTATGTTTGAAGCCTGAAATGTGGCAAAAGGTCGAAAAGGTCAAGGGGGCCGAATACTTTCGCAAAGCACTGTATGGTGAATTTTGCACACATAATCAGGTTAACCAGTTTAGAGGATTTGCAGAAGATGCCTTGTATTTTGGATTGATCTGGCAAGCCTGGATTAGGAATCCTGTCAGTGGCATATATATTCCTGTAGCAGGTCCCTTCTACAGGAGGACCACAATTGAAATGGCCTTCACATTATGGTGCGGAAAAAGATTTTAGGTAAAAGAAAAAAAAAAGATTGGTGTGGGTGTGAATTCATAAGAAAATTAAGGACTCTGGAACAAGGTCTTTAAAGAGACAGCAATTGTATGTGCCACTATGTTCCTCTATGGATCATCATCCCCCATCAAAGGGTATTTACAAAGACAGTAATCCCTATCTATGTACCTTAAACTTGTTAGCACCTAATGTCACTTACTGTATATTTCAAGTTGATGACTTCCATATCTCTTTGCTGTACAAAATGCATGCTTCATATTGCCCAAAGAAGGGGCCATTACACTTCAAAAGCATGCACTACTATCTACTTAGTTAGCCAAAAATAGTATCACCCAAAATCCAAATTAGTACTTGAAGACTGTAATCAAGAAACACTGGTTTTTGAGGATACACGTGTACATGGAGGTTAGGAGGCAGTGGTTTATAGGAGCATGTGTTTAAAGCATGCACCCTCTGTTCCTTGGAGAAGGGGGTCTCCAAATGTTCTAAACAAAGGGCCAGTCTACTATCCTTCAGATGTTAGGGGGATTGAGCTATGGCCAGTGGAAGTAAAAAATGCCACAATGTCAGTGGGATTAAACAATGACTCAGGCTTATTGGTCAGTGGGAGTAAAAGAAATTCCATAGCACTTGTGGTCAGTACAGTAGGAGGAACACTGCTCCATCATTGGTACTGGTAAGAAAAATAGTACCACATTGTTGTTGTCAGTGGGAGGGATAGTGCCTCATTGTTGATTTCAATGGGTGTAATAGTCCTTGGTGTCAGTTGAAGGAATAGTATCAGTGGGAGGAACAGGGTCCCAAGGATCATTTTAAAGGCAAACAAAGTGGGCCATGGTTTACAATTACAGCCACTGCAATTCATGTTCCTATTAAAGTGATTGTAAACCCTTGCTTTTTTTTTTTTTTTTTTAATAGCAAACATGTTATACTTATCTTCTCTGTGCAATGGTTTTGCACAGAGCATCCCTGATCTTCCTCTTCACGGGTCCCCCACAGGCATTCCTGGCTCTTCCCCCGTTGCTATGGGGGCACTCATGTGGGCTCACTCCCTAGCCAGCTCTGTGTGCCCATAGGCACATTAAGCATGGCTCGGCCCTGCCCCCTGCTCCCTCCTTTCTGGCTGTGATCGACAGTAGCAGGAGCCAATGGCTCCCCATGTGGTCTCTGAGCCTATGAGGAGGGAGACAGCTGAGAGAGCCGTTAAATGGGGCTCACAGGCTCAAGTAAATATAAGGGTGGCTGGCAAGGGGAAATGCAGTCAGAAGGTTTCTTGCCTTAGTGTAAAAAAACCTTCAGCCCTCAGAACCCCTGACAGATTTGATTCATGCATCGCGCTCTATACTTGGTTAAGCCATCAGTTATAAGCTGAGTCAAGTATATCTAAAGTTTTTTGACAGAGTAGGGGAAGGTTATAACTATTTTTTTTTTGTTTTTTTTTTTTTGCTCTCTGTGTCTCATTAGTGAGATTTCCCTTTACGTCATGTCCTTTATAAGGACATGAGAGTACATTTTTCCAATGCGGATTAAATCCTCTCTTAAACAGAAAGTGTCCCCACTGGAAGATTTCCCCTCTATCCTTGTTCTGGTGGAAACTCAAATTTTTGGATTTGCCTGCACTTTCATTACCAGTGCCACTGCTGATCTGAACTTTTAGAAAGAGCAAATCTCCCTAACAGAGACACAGGCAGCATTTACAGTAGAACCTGACATTGGTTGTAACCATTCACCAGTCTAATAAAAATGAAAAAAGTTTTGCCTTTAGTCATATTTCACAAGAGCTACAGGGTCTGTTGAATTAAAACTATTTAACAAGTTTTTTTATATCAAATTATTTCAATTAATGAGATAAGATTTGATTTTTTGTAAACCTACAGTACATTAAAGACTTTAATACATTTAAATCTTCAGTACTAATACAGGTTAATTGCTTGTAATTATGCCATTTTCAATCCAAGAAAATGTATAATGACACCAAAGATAAGACATTCATGTTTATCTTTCAACTTTTCATAGTCTAGAAGTATTATGTTTAATCATTGTGCAAATGGAAGAATTATACTTTGCTTAACCCCTCCAGTATTAAGAATGTATTGGCTGGCTTCAGCTTCTTACAGACAAGACAAATGTATGCCTGAATGGGACTAATAACATGGCACTATTTTAATGCAAAATTATCCAATTTCTCGCTAAGGTAGACACACACACACACACACACACACACACACACATACACACATATACACACACACGCTACCAGGTGATTTGAGTAATCTGACACATTACAACCATGTAAGCAATAGTAAGGACCATTTGGGGCTTATTTCAGTTTACGTATCTCTTTAGTTCCCCAGAAAGTTTAATATATTGCAGCTCACCATCCCTTAGATGTGGTGGCTGCATTCATTTTCTTTTTTCAGGCTAGGTATCTTTTATGTAAATATGGAAAAATACCTTATCTTTCCAGGAATTCAGTGTAAAATTCTGTATACTAAAATAATATCCTACACAATGTTATCAGCTTTCCTAGCTGTAGTCCATGAACTACAAACTGCAAGCCACCTCCTCAATATGTAATGGAGATTATGAGAAAAGGAATTGTTGGTTGTCCAAATCAGGAGAATGTGAAAAGGGTGACAACTATGTTCCTCCATAGATAAAGAATGGTGAGTGAGTGATTGTTGTCACCCTAAGACAGGAAGTGTTACATGATGAAAAAAAAAGCCAAAAAAGAAAGAAAAAAAGCCTACGAAATGGAAACCAATACTTTCATTACATCTAAGGGCTGATAAGATGCATTTTCTGTTTTTGGGTTTATATATGATGTAAAGTGTGTATATAGCACCTGCAAAAGATAGCAGTGATTCTGCAGGTTAAGAAACCCTCTGGGAGAAGGTATCAGGGCCGCTGATAGGGGGGACCACATGTCCTCTTGTAGGGGGCCCAAGCACACAGGGGGAACCACACAGGGAGGGGGATTAGTGATGGACAACAAATACAGAACTCTTCCTCCAGCAGCTGAAAGCTGATCTCTCTCCCTATCCCTGCTGCCAGATTTTATCTGCTGAGAAAGGTACAGTTGTCCCTCACTAATCTCCCACCCTGTGTTCCCCCCCCCCCCTCCCTCCCAGCACTGGCTCTAATGTTAGCTCTGCTCCTGATTTTGTTATCTCTAACTTTGTTTTTCTTCCTCTGTCTCTCTGATCCCAAAGCTCCACCAACTGCCCAGCCTGTACATTTTTTTCATCAAATCCTCATTTTCATTTATTAACTCAATTTTTTCCTTTAGATCTAGCAGGAATTATATGAGTTATGTTGTATTTGTGTCTGCTAATAATGATTTTATTGCCATTTTAGATAAATATATATTTAATATTCATCAGCTCTGGCACTTTGCTACAATGTAAAGTAGTGAGTGCACAGCTTGTATAACATTAAATTTGCTGTCTCCTCAACATAACTCAACACACATCCATTAATGTCTAATGTCATTAATGCCTAAACTGCTGGCAAGAAAAGTGAGTACACCCCTTAGTGAAAATGTCCAAATTAGGCCCAATTAGCCTTTTTCCCTCCCCTCTGTCATGTGACTCGTTAGTGCTACAAGGTCTCAGGTGTTATCGCTCTCACTCTCTCATACTGGTCACTGGAAGTTCCACATGGCACCTGAAAAAAAAGAATTGTTGCTCTACATGAAGATGGCCTAGGCTATAAGAAGATTGCCAAGACCCTGAAACTGAGCTGCAGCACATGGGCCAAGAACATACAGCAGTTTAACTGGACAGGTTCCACTCAGAACAGGCCTCACCATGGTCGACCAAAGAAGCTGAGTGCATGTGCTCAGCGTCATATCCAGAGGTTGTCTTTGGGAAAAAGACATATGAGTGCTGCCAGCATTGCTTCAGAGATTGAAGGGATGGGGAGTCAGCCTGTCAGTGCTCAGACCATACGCAGAACACTGCATCAAATTGGTCTGCATGGCTGTCATCTCAGAAGTAAGCCTCTTCTAAAGATGGTTGCACAAGAAAGTCCAAGCAGACTAAGGGCATGGATTACTTGAACCATGTCCTGTGGTCTGATGAGACCAAGATAAACTTCTTTGGTTCAGATGGTGTCAAGGGTGTGTGGCGGCAACTAGGTAAGGAGTACAAAGACAAGTGTGTCTTGCCTACAGTGAAGCATGGTGGTGGAAATGTCATGGTTTGGGGCTGCATGAGTGCTGTCTGCACTGGGGAGCTACAGTTTATTGAGGGAACCATGAATGCCAACATGTACTGTGAAACACTGAAGCAGAGTATTATCCCCTCCCTTCGGAAACTGAGCCAATATTTTGTGTGGCCACCATTTTTTTCCAGCACTGCCTTAACCCTCTTGGGCATGGAGTTCACCAGAGCTTCACAGGTTGCCACTGGAGTCCTCTTCCACTCCTCCATGATGACATCATGGAGTTGGTGGTTGTTAGAGACCTTGCGCTCCTCCCCCTTCCGTTTGGGGACGCCCCACAGATGCTCAATAGGGTTTAAGTCTGGAGACATGCTTGACCAGTCCATCATCTTTACCCTCAGCTTCTTTACCAAGGCAGTGGTCATCTTGGAGGTGTGTTTGGGGTCGTTATCATGTTGGGATACAGCCCTGCGGCCCAGTCTCCGAAGGGAGGGGATCATGCTCTGCTTCAGTATGTCACAGTACATGTTGGCATTCATAGTTCCCTCAATGAGCTGTAGCTCCCCATTTCCGGCAGCAATCATGCAGCCCCAGACCATGATTCTGCCACCACAATGCTTGACTGTAGGCAAGACACACTTGTCTTTATACTCCTTTACCTGGTTGCTGCCACACATGCTTGACACCATCTGAACCAAATAAGTTTATCTTGGTCTCATCAGACCACAGGATATGCTTCCAGTAATCCATGTCCTTAGTCTGCTTGCCTTCAGCAAACTGTTTGTTCTTGGGCATCATCTTTAGAAAAATATTCCAACAGCCATGCAAACCAATTTAATGCAGTGTGCGGCGTGTGGTCTGAGCCCTGACAGGCTTTCCCCCCACCCCTTTAACCTTTGCAGCAATGCTGGCAGCACTCATATGTCTATTTCCCAACAAAGGCAACCTCTGGATATGACGCTGAGCACGTGCAGTCAACTTCTTTGGTTAACCATGGTGAGGCCTGTTCTGAGTGCAACCTGTCCTGTTAAACTGCTGTATGGTCTTAGCCACTGTGCTGCAGCTCAGTTTCAGGGTCTTGGCAATCTTCTTATAGCCTAGGCCAACTTTATGTAGAACAACAGTACTTTTTTTCAGATCCTTTAGAGAGTTCTTTGCCATGAGGTGCCATGTTGAACTTCCAGTGACCAATATGAGAGAGTGAGAGCGGAAAACACAAAATTTAACACACCTGCTCCCCATTCAGAAGTGGGACCTTGTAATGCTAAGGAGTCACATGATACCAGGGAGATAAAATGGCTAACTGAGCCCAATTTGGACATTTTTAATTAGGGGTGTACTCACCTTTGTTGCCAGTGGTTTAGACATTAATGGCTGTGTTTTCAGTTATTTTGAGGGGTCAGCACATTTACACTGTTATACAAACTGTACACTCTGTGTACTGTACTGCTTTACATTGTAGCAAAGCATAATTTCTTCAGTCACATGAAAAAGATATAAAAAAATATTTACAAAATGTGAGGGGTGTGAGATACTGTGTGTATATATATATTTGGCTTACATTTTCCTGGCTGATCGCTTATGGCAGAAGCCATGCGGCCTTTTTTACAGGTCATCAGAGTGCACCACTTCTGCCAGAGGCGGTCAGCCAGGAAAATGTCAGGAGGAGAGCCAGCAAGATCACACAGAGTAAATGTAACGCTGGTGCTGTCCAATGCCGGTCCAGGAGGCAGGACTTTGTTTGACAGAAGCTGGTCCAGGAGGCAGGACTTTGTTTGACAGCAGCCAGCGTTCCATATACAAGTGGTGTCACAATGGTAGATCCCCGCTCTGTTTAATCCAGCCAGCAATCCTCCCAATTCCTCCCTGTGATCCCTGCTGCACTAATGGGCACTGATAAGGCTGCACTTACGGGCATTGATAAGCTGCATTGATGGGCACTGATAAGCACTGACAGGGTGTACTGAAGGCCACTGATGATGCAATGGCAATGATGGTCACTGATAAGCTGCATTGGTGGGCACTGAAGTGGCTGCACTGATAAGGCTACACTTATATGCTGCCCTGTTTGGCACTAGTGGGGCTGCACTGATGGGGTGGCACTGATAAGCTGCACTGATGAGGCTGCACTGATAAAGCAGCGCTGATATGCTGCACTGATGAGGTGGCATTTTAAGCTGCGATGATAAGGCAGAACTAATATGCTTCACTGATGGTCACTGATATGCTGCACTGATGGGCACCAATGAGGCGCCACTGATGGCCACTGATAGGCTGCACTGATGGGCACTGATGAGGCTGAACTGATGGGGCTGCACTGATGGGCCCTAATAGGCAGCACTGATGGGTAGTTATATGCTGCACTGATGGGGACTGATGAGACTGCACTGGTGGGCACTGAAGCGGCTGCACTGATGGACACTGATAGGCTGCACGGATGGACATTGATATTCTTTATGTTATTATTGGTAAAGTTGTTGTTAATATTTATTAATAGTATAATTTCATGAGCTAATTTACGAGGGCTTGTTTAGAGGCGGAATTAGGGGTGGGGCAACTGGTGGAGAGTAACTCCTAAGGCCTGGCTAGTACTATGTATAGATATATACATATATATATATATATATATATATATATATATATATATATATATATACACACACACTTTATTAATAGATATAATTTATTATAATCCTCATACAGGACTGACTGTAAAAAAAATGTAACCAAAGAGTGTTAAAATGTTCCCAATACAACCACTCACATTCCTTGTTCTGCTTTCTTAGTAGAGATTACACCCGACAGGCTTCTATAGGCCTATATTCTCTTTTGCTCTAAATCACTTTCCTTTAAAATAATTAACATGAACACATACTTTTTTTGAGTAAGTAATAATCATTTAGATACATTTAGCTAAATATAAATAGTTCCTCCACCCTCTTATGTAAAATCAATGAAGTAACAAAAAGGAACAGGTTACTCCAAATAAAAATCTATTTATTTTTTTTTTTTTGATATGTTAGAATGCTAAGCTTATTGACACCAACTGCATTATTTGGAATGTGAGTTTTATGCACTTTATCACAATTTATCAGAAATTAAAAAAACCCAGAATAAATAATGTTCCGTATTTTGTTAACAGAATACAGAAATATAAAAAAAAAAGTCCTTCAGTATTTGTGGTCAATATATAATATATTTTATATTTTAATATTTTAATTAATACATATGACATTTGCCTAAAGTACCTGGTAGTGTGCAATGACATTGAGTCTCTTCCAGTCATTTTCTATCTTTGTTGTAATATCTTCATCCTGAAGAATCATCCTGGCTCCACTTGCTTGTCTCCATTCTGTAAAGTTATAGTTGAACACATTAGGTAAATACGTTGAGGGTTAATAACAATATTGCAATCTCTATGTAGTCTTTATAGCGATCCAAATGTAACTGAGCTTATAAAGGGAAGCTTCTCTATGTTATAAGAAACATTTAGAAAGGTTATTTTGTGCCTAAGCAGTTCCTCACAATACCTGATATGTAATGGTGCCTAGGCAATCTTGAGCCTATAGCCTCACAGTTGTAGCAATGTGAAATTTAAGGCATTGGTTTCTCTGGCTGCTAGTTTCGGGGGAGTTGCAGTGAGATTCGGTGATGTGCCTATTGAGTTTCAAACTGTTTTCCTTGCTAGATGTTCTGACTTGAAGCAATATTAAACCCAAAAGCAAACCTGTATTATATTGCAGCTTACAGTTTCTAAGATGTGATGGCTACATTCGTTTTCTTTTTTAGGTTTTCTTTTATTTTTTTTCATCTGGTTTTTACCAGTAAATTTGTTTTTTTAAAAGAACAAGTTGTCCAGCAGATTTAGCAGATATAGGGGTGAGACAAACCATTTACTACTGACAGGGGTGCCTACAACAATCAGATTTTTTTATTCATGTAAAACCTGTATAAAGTGTTAGCTGGAGTCTGACTTTAATGTGTTAGTGTATCTAAATCTGCTAATCATTTTAACACTCCCCCCCCCCCTGCTGGCAATGCTGCTGTCCAAGTATGTTTCTGTTGCTCCTTCATCCAGAGAGTAGGCATCCTAATACAGGAGGTGTGTTACTGGCCAGATTACCAGGTGAAAACAGAGGGAAAAAGCCTAAAAAAGAAAACGAATGCAGTTACCATAGTCACCGTATCTAATGACTGGTAAGCTGCAATATATCAAATTTTTGGGTTTTGTATTTGATACCACTTTACCATGACAAAACCCTGCTTCTATCAACATGGAAGCCCACATACTAAGACACCATGGAGAACCAGGCTTGGTATGTCAGTAATGGGGAAAAATCAGCTGCATTGTTGGCACAATTTCCAAAGTTTAGTTCTTCCTTAAAGCTGCTGTAGAAACAATAAATTAAAGTAATATTGAAGGCAGATAAAAAAAATAATAAACTTGCTATACTTACCTGCTCTGTGCAGTGACTTTGCACAGAACAGCCCGATCATTCCTGAGCCACTGCTCTGTGTGTCCATTCAGACATGGAGCGTGGCTCGGCTCCGTCCCCTCTCTCTCTCCTCATTGGCTCACTGGCTGTGATTGAAAGTAGTGGGAGCCAATGGCTCCTGTTGCTGTCTCAGCCAATGAAGAGGAAGAGTCCCGGGAGAGCTGTTGCTCTAATGCACATTTCTGGATCGAGTTGGGGCTTAGATAAGTATTAGTGGGGTCTGGGGGAGCTGCATACTATAGGATTTTCACTTTCATGCATAGAATACATGAAGGTAAAAAACCTTGAGCCTTTACAACCACTTTAAACACCCTTACAAAAGTCCTAAGGGTTAATGTCAATGTCTAAGATGTACAATTCATTCATTAGTTCATAAATAATGCATTGTTTATACAGTTCTCTAAGCCTGTCAATGAATTGGGAAATTTGACCCATTGCCACCAGCACCCCACAGCCCTTTAAGGGGTTTAAGATGGAGACGGGGAGGTGTTTATTATCATCTGACCACCGTGATTGGCTGTAACGGGGGGTCACATGATCAGAAAGCTCCTGATCGCAAGCATCGATTGGGAGTTTTCTGTTAGCCACCGGTAACTGTGTCGGGAGCACACAGGGTGAGCTTTCCATGCACATTTTTTTTTTTGCAATATTGCATGCAAATATGCGGCCACTCTGCACCAAGGCCAACTCTGCGCCAAGGCCCATATTTGTGTGCTGTCAATGCCAAGAGGTTAATGTTATAATTTTCACTGGAAATGATATGTTGTAGCACAATCATGAGGACAAAAGAGGAGCTTCCAAAGATATACTAGAGACTATGGAGAGCAGTAAATTACATAGAATGCAGCAGTGAGCTGCTTTAGAAAAAGACTTTATACACCTTTGTAGATTTTTTATTTATTTCTGATTGTTTTAGTTAAAGAAATAAAAAGAAATAACAAATGCTAAATGGCGAAGCCAACAAAAATGCTTTGTTTTTGTGCTTTTCAGACATGGCCAGCCCTGCCATGGGCCCCATTGGGTCCATTGGATCCAGACAGCACTTTGAGAGGGGCAGCAAATTGACACCCAATATTTTTTTCTCAGCAGTTTTTTGTGTCATCAGTTTGCAGCACCTTTACGGGTGGCAATTTACTATCTCATACTGCCGCCTGTAGTGCAAACTGATGAGTATAAGGAGGCGGAGTGTCTCCTCCTGGGAACGTCTCTCACGTAATTGTGGGGTGCACAATGACACACATCAGACATCAACGCACTCCATCTCATGCGGGGCAGGCTGGATCTTCTAGGGCGATGGCCGCGGCAGACACAGTAGTGACAGGAGGACTGAGGACAGACCTGGGTGTTTGGTGGACTGGTCTGATGGTGAGTTATGGAAGAAGATAACAGTATAAATACAATTTTCTAAATGTTATATTTATATAAAATAATGGATGTGGGAGCCTTTTGGTTGGTGTGATTTTTTTTATTTTTGGGGAGGGGGGCAGCATTTTATTCTTGGACCCAGGCAGCACAATGTATTGGGCCAGCCCTGTTTTCAGAGAAAAACTAATTTTTCCTGCCATTAAACCCTTACTGTCAGTTAAATTCACATACTAAAATTCTGTATTCTGCTGGTTAATAAAGTACATTGAACAAATATTATTATTTAGAGTACCAAACCAAGCATTTCCATTAGCAGCTGCAAAAGAGTAAAATAGCTGAAAAAACACACTTTTATGAGACTATGATTGGACCTCCTTTCCTTTAAACAAGAGTGCAGCAATTTAGGTCCAGTTTGCATAGGAATTGCTTATCTGCCTCCTCAGAAAACTCGCAATTTAGCTACTGTCTCAGTCTTATACATCTTAATCTTATTTTACTGACAATTCATCAGACACCCTAATGTTAAGCACATTTATGGTACAATAGATAGCTATTTTTAGTGTCTCTACAGAGCTATAATGTAAGGCAGACTTGACAGTAGCGTAAAACAACAGCCAACTAAGGGATTCCACTCTAATTACCAAAGACCATTCAGTGTACTGCTCACAATTTATTAGGAATGGTAAAAAGATTTTCTTAGTTCACTTTCAAGGTTACAAAGTTTTTGAGGTTTGATTAGAAATATATATAATTGCAATGAAAGCTTAAAAGACATCTATTTTTTAGTAATGTCATATTTCCTAATGAATGATCCAATAAACTGCAAAGAAAAACTCAGCTAAAGGTGACCTCCAAAAAGTATTCATATTCGCCAAGTATAAGAACAGGAAAGTGTGTCCTGTACATTGTCATCAGATCAGTGAGCTTCTTTAGGCAAGAACACTAAAGACAGACACTCTCCAATCCAATCTGTTTCTGCTCTACCTTGTAGAGGGAGAGAGAGAGAGGTAAGTAAAAATCCCATTATCTTTATCTCTCCTTCCAATCAGAAGTGCCGATGAATGCAAACTCAGAAGACAGCAGCTGTGAACTCTTTATATTTCATTCAGAAGATAGTGTATCTTTCACCGCATATGTGAATTGTTGAATTTCTGTGCTTCAAATATTGCAGGAAGCTGCAGTTCAGAGAATATCCTGAATAAAAGCCAAGGACACTGGAATAACATGCCTACCTGCTGTTGCATACTTTAAGAATATATAATGGAAGTTGTGCAGATTATTTTTAGCCATGAACTCTGTTTATTAATTCATATGTAATAATAGCTATTGAACTATGTTAGTGTTAAAATAAATCTTGCAAATCAACTGCCTTTGCTATGGGGCTTACACGAAGTCAATATAACTATGCAATGGAAACCATTACATAGTTACATAGTCATGTTGTAAAACAAACACAAATCCATCTAGTTAAATCAATCGAAAATAAACTGTATCAATGAATAGAATCTGAACTTTCAGGTGATTTTTTGAAAGCTTGTTGACAATGAAGCATACTTGAGTGGGTACTGTGCTTTAAAACGTATTACAAGCCTAACAAAAATGCATCATCTAGTAAATTATTTTCTAAACCAGGGGTCTTCAAACTATGGCCCTCCAGTTTTTCAGGAATTACAATTACCATCATGCCTAGTAATGTCTGTGAATGTCAGAGTTTTACAATGCCTCATTGGATGTGTAGTTCCGCGACAGCTGGAGGGCCGTAGTTTGAGGATCCCTGTTCTAAAAGCTTCATCCTTCCTAATATAACTTTCAGGACTCCTTGTGTAATCTATTTTACATACACCTGTATACTGCAACAAGTAAATACATATTCGCTAGCACACCAAGGCTCTTGCAAAAGCAGTCCAAAACTTTATTGAAGTTACGATCACATCAAAAAATAGTGCAACGTTTCGGAAGCCACACAGGACCCCTTCGTCAGGCATGTGACATGTGTCACATGCCTTGACGAAGGGGTCCTGTGCGGCTCCGAAATGTTGCACTATTTTTTGATGTGATCGTAACTTCAATAAAGTTTTGGACTGCTTTTGCAAGAGCCTTGGTGTGCTGGCGAATATGTATTTACTTGTAACTAATCCAGTTGCCAACTGGTGATTGCTTCAGCGCCCAACATACACGAGCCTACAAACCAGGAAGGTGTGCGATAGGAATATGAACTATATGTATACTGCAACACTCTGCATCAATGTGATGCTAGTAAGTAGGCCCTGAATCAATTTCAAGTTAAAACTCAGTTAGCTGTAATGGATTTGCCTGGTCAATTGATTTAGTGTAGGCGGTGGATTTACTAAAGGCAAATAGATGGTGCACTTTGCAGTTGCTCCAGAGCTTAGTAAATGAGCAGAAGATCTGCTGACTTCCATCATCCAATCATGTGCAAGCTAAAATGCTGTTAAATTTTCCTTGCATGAAATTGGGTACCCTTTGCAAAGTAAAGGTTTACCTTGTTTACCAAGCTCTGAAGCAAATGCATTTGCAGAGTGCAACTGCAAGTTGAGAAGTGCACAGTCTATTTGCCTTTAGTAAATCAACCCCAAGCTTCATATTTATGCAAACACTATGGAATCATTTTCCACAGTTGGACAATTCATTCTTAGTTAATTATCTGTCTAAAGCCATGAGCACTTTCAAATCATTAACAACGAGTTGATAAAGTACAACTGTATCTTAGAGACATGTATTATTGTTCAGCAATAGAACAAAATAAGAAACTGCAATTTTTTAAAACAAATAAAGGATTGGAAAATTGTTATCTGCTTCTCAAACATACATTTTGGTAAACCCATCAGTGCTGTTTTGGCCCAAACTTGATTGGTTGACAGTTCTGTTTTTTTTAGTCTACTACTGTAGTTGTGTTGGGTCGCCATTCTAAAAGATTGGCACCACAACACACTTCATTAGACCCCTGCACTAGAGAAAAATCCAATAAATAGAATGTGTTTGTAGAAAAACCTGTGCCACACATTTATCATCTTTTCTTGAAAAATCCTCTCAATCCAAAGCTATATAGTGTTAATATGCCTTATAACTGATCATACAAGACATGAAATGCTCTGTTTATTTACCTAAATCCATGTCTGCTGCCTTTGGTCGGAGGGAGCAAGGCAGGTTCTTAAAGATGGTATCCAAAATCTTCTCCTTAACTTGGGTAATTGTGTCACAGTTAAGGATTTTTACAGGAATCATGGGGCTGTTCACATTATCAGGGTTAACACAGTTAAGAACCTAAACAGATAAATAAATACAGAAAGGAAGCCGTTACATTTTGACAGTTAGGACAACACCACTTTCATAGATCTACACATTTGATGAGGTTTTGAAGACTATTCATTCTTCCTATTCTACTAACAATGCAGTATATGAGGACAAGAAAGGATGGATCTGTTTGGTAATTAAGAGTCAAATAAATAGTTTGAAGGGAGAAACATAAAAGAATGTAAAGGAAAGGAAAAAACTCAAAATGCAGAGTACACCCTGCGCTTAGGAATAAATAATACAAAAACCAATACTGCCACAATGTCTTTGTCATGTCTTTGAAAATGCCCACTGGGAGGGGCGAAACGTGTTGACGTACTTCCGGTCTTCTCAGCAACGGCATACGTCACTTCCGGTAAGATTGAACGCAAACGCAAGTGCGGTCGAATGCACGCCATTAGTAACTGCACAGACCGCAGCAGCGTGCCTGAACTGCTTCCTGAACACCTTGGAAGTTTACCTATTGGGGAGCCATTGAATATTTTGAGAAATGTGAGTGTGTTTGCATCTTTTTAACTACAATAAAAATTCTTGGAGCGTATTACACTATCTGGCGTGTTTTCTGTCATTCCATACTAAGGATACCTTAAAGAGGACCTCTACCTGCAACTGCTTACCAGTACCAAGCTCTATTGACCCCTATGCTGTAAAGTTTAGGGGTCCACGTCTTCTGGTAAGTGGATTCACGGTTGGGGGAGGAGTGAATACGGGATCCATGATCCCCAATTCACAAAGAAGTCACTTGGATGATCCTGATTTTTTGAGCACCAGTCACGTTTTTCACTGGACATTGACTGGACACTTATTATTTGGCTGATTTATTGCAATTTATATATATATATATTTTTTTTTTTATTTTTTTTATGAGTTTATTTATATCCACTTATAAACAGCATTAGGAGTGTATATTTTTAATTATTGTTTTGGTGCACTGCTATATAATTATTATTGAAGCACATTTATAATCACTTATAATTATTATTATTCAAGCACATTTATCCACGTATTTATTGGCACTGGGAAGATATAATTAATTTGTTCACCATTGCTCAATAGTGTCTGTACTTAAGAGAAGTAAGACATATTATTTGGATTTTCACTTTAATATTTTTCTTGCACTGTCTTTAGCGCTGTGTTTCTTTTTGTAAAAGGAAAGGAAAGGGAAAGGAAGGGGAAAGGAAGGGAAAGAAAGGGAAAGAAAGGGAAAGAAAGAAAGAGGAAAGAATTAAAAGAAATGAAGGGAAAGAAAGAGAATATAAGGGAAGGGAATGAAGGAGGGAAAGAAGGGGTAATGAGGAAAGGAAATGAAGGGGAAAGGTAGAGGAAAACTACAAAGAAGGGGATAGAAAAAAGAGTTGCATGCAGCCCTCATTGTGGTGCAGCAATGGAACAAATTCCTATTTATCCTACTAACAGTATATGCAGTAGGTTAGTAAGTTTAATATAGAAGGAGAAGCCCATGCTTTAAAGTTTTAGTCTTTTCCCTCATGTATTCAGGTAACAGATGTAAATGACATGTTAATATTTAAAAAGAGTCTGTCTTCTGGGCTGATAGCTGTGGTTTTTTCTCCCCCAGGCTTCTTGTGCTTTCTTGTTCATTCATTTCCATCGTAGGTGGGTATTTATCATCGACAGCAGAGCATCCTATTCATCAGTTCAGTCACAGCCAGATCTCTGTAATTTGACCTATTCATTTAAGGAGCCTAGTGGGATTTCAATTAGTTACTGAGATCTGTAATGTACTCTGTGCAGCACAAAAAACTCCTGAATATGAAAAAATCATTTGAAATGTTTGCTGCAACGCAGAAGCACGGCAGGTAGCAGACTGACTGGCAATCACCTGAAGTCACCTCCACCAACTTTCCATACAATTAATTTTGAGAAGTTTGTTAGAAATGTATTGAAAGTGGAAATAAAAGAGTAAAAATACCTCAACATTGGTAACTTTCCTCCTCACATCTAGATTTATGAAGAGGAATTTATTTATTCAAGTGGCACAGTACTAATTTTTGAATGTTATTTTTCCCTTCATGTTCTAATCCTTCTTAAGTAAGAAGGAGATTTGGATGTTCTTCTAAAAGCTGAAATAAGATGTGCTTTTAAAATATACATTGCTTTAGGTCACAGTATGTCTGGATTAGTACATCAGCACATAAACCTTTCATATTTACGGAAGGTGTAAATCCATCTTGCTTTTAAGTCAATGTAGGATGTCCATAAAAACTACTTACATCCTTCTGGGCACATCTTGGCCAAACGTTTTTTATAAGTGGGGTAAAAAAACAACATTGATGGTTGACCAGCTAATAACTAGATTAACCTATCAAGCTAAAAAAAATTGCTGTAATTGTTCCACCCTTGCTCTGAATAAATTCATGTTTTATCAAAAAGCCAGATTTTCCATACTTGGCCACTTACATGTATAAATAAATGTCACAGTGATGCAGCTGCCAGACTTTGCTCATAAACAGCCATTTAAACGAAACTCACACATACAGAAATTGTTACATACTGTTAACTGTTAGGATGCAAAGACCATCCCCAAACACTGGAACCAAAATTGGGCAGAGATCATTTTTTTTTTAAGACAATTTCCTAGCATTTTTGCCACAATACGGAGACATTTACTGAATAGTGAATGAACATTTTTATATGATAAAGGGTTTGTTTACTCCTGCAAAAGCATTCACAGCCACTGCGCCATGTAGAGTGTAGATCCCTGAATATTGTAGAAAAATCTTAGTGTACGTTGACTATTTTCTGATAGTGGACAGGAAAAAAAATGAATATTGACTGGTCTGTTTGCCTTTAATGGAAACTTTGAACAATAAAGGCTTGTAATCAGTTATTGTTGGTCTTCTTCTAAAAAGCTGTTGGCTGCCATGTTGATCATCTGGCTTCAGTATTTTTAGTCTCCCATCACAGAAAGATGCAAATAAATATTTCAGGCATTTCTTTGACTTTCCTGATTTGCAGTACTGGTACTAAAATCAGCTTTAACAGCCAGTAAACACACATTTCTTGAAGGGGGTAAGCAATGGCAATTGCCATATTTCTTTATTTAAGAGTGGATTCATATTTATACATTGTGATAACATGTTTTACAATGTGCTACTTACTGCAATGTATGTAAATGCATAGGTCTGTGTTGTGCTGTCATCCATTGCAAATAGCAACCAAACAGCACACCACTAATCACTTTTTTTGCACACTACTGGGCACAGATGTAAACACACTGGTAGAGAATTTCTAAAACTGGAATGTGGTGCAGTTGTTCATAGTAACCAATTAGCTTCTAACTTCAGTTTGTTCAATTAAGCTTTGACAATAAAACCTGGAAGCTGATTGATTATTATGCACAGCTGCAGCTGATTCTGTTAAAGGATAAGCGCACCTCCTGTAACATGTTACACCTGTGTTAACTAGTTACTGGTGCAGTAGCCTCTGAACCCCCACCTCCCATTGTGAAAGGAGACTGGGGATGTTCTCCCCACACTCACTGTCACTATTTGAAAAGAATGCGACCGTGCCTCCGCCCACCTGGCCACATCATTCATTCACAGAGTTTTGTGAATGAGGGAACTACAACTACCATCAACACTTGTAGTTCTCAATGAACTATCAGGGCACTGATGAGTACTCCAGGTAGTTCATGGAATTTTCTGGTCATTCAGTAACTGCCTGCTCCTACGAGGTACAGGTGGACAGCTACACAGACAATCTGCAGGAGTCTTAGATTGCAACCATGATATGCTGATTGCAGTGCAATATTTTGAAGGCTCCTAATAAAAAAATAATAATTGCACATTTTTTTACTTTCCAAGCAATGTGGTCATTATTTTTTTTACAAAGCTAAACTGATCCCCGAAATCTCCCTCAATGCGTATTTGGTGTGCTGCACTGGAAATGAGATTTGGGTGCATTATAATTTGTGTCACAATGACACGCCATCCAATTCAGAATGCAACACACTTTGATGTCCTTTTATTAATGCACCACAAGAGTGTGAACCTAGCCTAAAGGTTTAGTGAACACTATTTTAGCCAAGTCCAGATATGTATTTCATTATATTTACCATTGTGACTTGCAGTTTTTTTATACTAACAATCATAGGCGTGTGCACAGGGTGCACTCTCTAAGTGCCCCGTGTGACATTGATCCCCCCTGCTGAATGCCGTGCCACCTCCCCCCATGTCTCCTACCCCCACCCCCAGTGCTGCTGTTAACTGTGTTTACTATGCCTCAATTTGTGAATGAACAGGAAGCCACTCAGTAGTTCCCATTTATTCACTGCCCAGTCCAGCTGAGGCTACAGGGAAAAGGACTGGGGAATCTCAGTCCCTTTCTCTGTCTCAAAAGTGAGGCATTAGGAGTCTGTTTATACCCCTGATATTTCACCCCCCCCCCCAAAAAAAAACGCCTTAAAAAAACCATAATAAAAAATATCTTTTCAAAAAAAATTATGAAAAAAAATAAATTGTAAAAAAATAACACAAAAATAAAATAATAAAAATACCAAATACTGACACCATCCATGCCCTACTGACATGTCCACTACTCTGCTGACACCATCCACTGCCCTACTGACACCGTCTACGTTTTAATACATTTTAAAATGTTTGTTTACACTTATTTTTAAGAGTGTGTATGTTTGTGATGTGCATATATATATTTTTTTATTATATATATGTATATACTATATACACATATTATATAAAGTATATATATATATATATATATATATATATATATATATATATATATATATATATATATACACACACGCATATAACGCATATCTGTTTGAGCTTTAGGGTTTATGCCTTAATCCAAAAGGCTGCGCATACCTATGGTAACAATTCTAGTTGTCAAAATGTGACAAGTTTATTTATTAGTATCTTATCACAAATGCAGACGTGAAATGAGAAATCATTTTTTATTTCATTACAGTGATTGTAATGATATTACACTAGTGACTTGTAAGTTTGTTTAGCATTTACTGTAACATTGTTAACCTTACTAATGCTGGGGAACAACAAGAGCAAAATAATAATTCATTAATTAATTGGTGAAAGGGAATTCATACATATTACGATTACCTGGGGACCTTCTAAAGCCATAACTGCAAAATGTTCACAAGCAATCAGCATGAATATTAAATGATATTACATATTGTAAATATTTTACCAGTCTGTGGTTGACAATTATTTTTCTCTATGAAACAGAAATGATATGGCTTGAACAGACATTGGAAATCAATTATAATTTTTTTGTTTAAGCTAGTAATAAATGCTGGAGGGACATTAGCAAACTGATTACATGAAAAGAATTAAGCAAATATAGTCTTCCTAATATATCAATTATACTGCAGAAACTATTAGCAAAACAAGTGGTTTATTTAAAAAAACGCATGCCCAAGCAGATCAAAGCAACAGATTCTCTTGAGAGCCAGCTACTGCAGCCACTTATATTTTGGTCTTTTTCACACCAAAACTTGGTGCGGGAAAGGCACATTCTGTTAGCATTTCCTGCATCTCAGGGGAATGTGCTGCCCTTGCCATCTGCATGCGGGTAGCACAGTATTGTTGATGGAACTCCAAATGCACAGTGCGTTGGTAGTCACAAATTGCATGGTACCACAGTACCATGCATTTTGGTGAAGTACTTTTTAAAAACGTAGTGCAAGCCCTACTTTTTCTGTGGTCCAGTGTGTTTTTCAGCCTATTCAAATGAATGGGATGTAAAAACGCATTGCATAAGAATTACAGGAGCAAGTGTGCTCTCGCGTTAACTGGCCCCTATTGTTTATTTGCTCCCCTGCAACTCTGTTGACCTGGGTGAGTAAAGACAAGGAGTCTTATGTAAGCTACAAGTTGACCTTATGCAAGATGGAGGACCCTCTCCCGGCTACTAAATTACATAGCTAAATACTTAAGCAGCCAATCACTTAGTAACAGCACTATTATATGAAAGAAAGATGAGAGAGAAGTAAAACACTAGATATTTGTTTCCATCTTTCTGAGTAAAAGGAGTAGTGGAGGGCATAGGAAAGCTAAGTATATGCAGCTAATAGGCTCCCATTACCTTGAATCTGTAGCTTTTCTATACATGGGCAAATCAAAGGTGCAATTTAAAATATAATGGCACTGTACAGAGTTTGGGGAACAAATCTATAAGGGTTGATCTACTAAAAGCAAATAAACTGCTGACTTTACAAGGAAAGTTGCACTTTGCAAGAGAGTTATCCCTAGATTGTGGTGAATGAAGTGAAGCTTTGCTGACTGCCATCATCCATTGATTTACAAGAAAATCTGCTGTTATTTTTATTTTCCTTGCACATGATTGGGTTTTCTATGAAAAGTAAAACTGCACCACATTCATGAAGCTTTGGGAAGCCAAGACTGTGTGTGTAAATAAGGCCTTGGGCTTTGATTGTTGCTTGTGTCCCCAGTTACAGACACACAACATTAAAGCACTTTGTTAGTAGGAGGATGAAATGAGTAATTTTGGCTATCTTGCAGTGTAATATGGGTCATGTTGGTATACAGGCAGAAATTAAAAAAAAAAAAAAAAAAAACAAACTCAAATAGAATGTAACCTTTCTTTCTTTTTTTTTCAATGTGCAAAATTGTTTTCCCCAGGCTCTATAAATCTAGCCTTAAAATATGTCCTAAGCTATTCTAAGCAATTAAAATAAAACATTTATTTTTTTGAGACAGTGATGTTCCACTGACAGATAAAGAATTTTCCTAAGCTTAGCAAGCATAGTGTGTAACAACCTTCATTTTAAACGTACAACCCATTATGTTGTTTTAATAAACAAATGCTACATAAAACAATTTTCCTCTGTCAAACAAGTTACTGTTTTAATCTGATTCTATTTCTCATTTGCCCAACAGTCATAAAACACATGCACTTAATAAAGCATCATCAATTGCTTAGAAAGCCAATTAACCCATACAATTAATTAGTAGTTCAGATGTCCTCCTGTGTTTGTCCCTGTGTAACATAACTTACCAGCGTCTTGTAGTCAATCTGTTGTCTGATAAGCTTGTCTTCACTTAGTGAATAACGGGCTTCTCCTGTGATTGAATCAATGGGGCCTTTTTCCATTTGCTGCTTAATAGCACAGAACAGAGAAAACAAGGGCTCTCCGGCACACTCCTAGTAAAAACACAAGACATGTATGCACATGACAGTTATAGATCTATGCCACCTTTGCCTGGCAAAACAACAACTAGCAAAAAGCAAAGCATTGGATGCAAGGTTCCTTCTGAACTGGACTAAAAGTATTTTTGACATTCAAGCTCAAGAAATTGGGGAAAAGACTAACTTTCAGATTCAGTACATCTTAAACCCTAGTAGTTCCTCCTTGCTTTGTAGAATGCATGCATTATATTTATATGTAGGAGGAATGAGGACCCTTGTCACATACAGCTTTATAAAAAATACCACCTGTGAGTCACAACATGCACCAGTGGAAGGAGTGCCAGACCAAATGATAAAAGAGTCCAAATTCATTTATTGGTTTGCTTTAAAAAACAGCCAACAGGTTTCCCCTTCATCAGAACTTCAGTTAAATAAGAAACTTGAAATTACTCAGTGAGTAACTCCACTTTTGTTGAGAAAAAAAAAAACATTCCCCTCATGGTGATTTTACCAATATTTGTTGACTACCTTTTGTAAAAATAGCTGTTTGTCTGGGTTCATGTGCAAGTGAATCTGTATGGGATTGGTTTGATAATTATCAAGCACCTGCAGGGCTCTACTGATGAAAGTGTCAGTCTCTGCATCCCTTTGGAGGTGATTTCCCTTTGGGTTAATCCACCAAAAATCTAATTTTTGTTGAAGGGGATGCCCACCCAAAATCTCACTTCTATCCTAGTGCAGACTTCTGAGAAAATCAGTGAACCAATCATGCAAGCAGAAAATTACATTTCCGGGGCATGTTCTGTACACCATCTGTGTACAGAATGCCTCCAAGTTCACATATTGCATTTCATTTTACAGAAAATTACAGTACTGCAAATTGAAAAGGAAAGGTAATTTGTATTAACATTAAATTACAATTTGGCTTGTGTCACAATTGTATACACAATATGTTTTTTATTATTTGCTTTTTCTCCATGAAATTGGAGTTACCCTTTAAAATAGGACTTTCCTGTGTAGACCTATGCAGGGAAGTGAATTGCTGGACCGGAATCATTTTTAGCCAGCAGGATCAGCATGACCAATCAACCTATGCAACCTTTCTCATGGTCCTTTTGTGTGTGACCAGTTATTAACCCTACCTCACATACCTGTCCCCTTGCCTCCATTCTATAAGTTTCATTTTTACAAGTAAGCCACGAGTGATGTCTGTGCCTACCATAACATTGCAAAAATATCAAGCTGCACATAAGATACGACAGCATCTGCTTTTAGATTAGGTAGATTTGGAATAAACCTTCACATATCTCAGTAGAAGTGTGGCTAGGTAATCTCAAGGTAATTACACTGCTCTGACAAATACTGCAAAATAATTATATGTTATATTTTGTTTATAAAAGCATGAAAATGGTAGAAATGCCCGGGCACAGCTGGGCTCAGTAAGCCAGCTCAGGAAACATATTCTAGCTTGTGTAAGCTCCTGAGTTGTTCGCTGAACTCCTGCTTGTAGCTAATAGAGTGGAGAGCCAGACTGGCAAATAGGAGAATCCGGAATTGCAGGTGTGAGGGACAGAGACTCGATTGTTTATGGTCTTAAGCACAGCAGTTTGGAAAATGTTTATGCAGAATCATCCTTGCTTCTCACAATTAGAGTTATGTAAATAAACCAAGGGATGTTAACATAGTTTAATTTACCTTTAATTTGTCAAGCAAAAGATAACTCTGCAAGGATAACTGGGACACAAGAAAAGGGCCATGAAGTATATAAGCTCAATGAGCTCATCCAGCAGCTGAATGTATAGGAAAATTACCCCAGCAGGAGTAATGGTTTGAATTTCCCTTCCGATTCATTTTCAAAAATAGTCTACGGCTGAGTACTAGCGATTCTCACTACTCTTTCTTTATGTGACATGTGTAAATGGATACTGTCATGCTCAGTGTCTATCTTTAGGTTGTTTTGCTATGAATGTGTCCTAAATATTAAAAAAAAAAAAAAGCAATAGTTTCTCCATAGTCATTACTTGGAAACAGCTTTCTTTTCAATTGAAAACAAAAGAGACAATTGGAAAACAAAAGAATCAACACAATAGTGTCATTTAAGTAGTTATTTTCAAGGTAATGGGTAAAATGATAGGTAATTGAGCATGGAAAAATGCACACATTCTATTCTGTTATTCATGTTATGACCTCCCTTCTTTTTATTGCTTTAAAAGTACATAATGATTGTTGCGTCATTGCTGCTTCTTCTCTAGAAACATTAACAGCAAACAACTTTAGTGAAATCAGGTTATTTCACTCGCATTTAAATGATTATTTGGTTAGAAGACAAACATAATTCTGATCATTTAGCATGATAAATATGCGCGTAATCCAATGAAAGTATTCATAATATAAGTATTTACATTTGATTGTATAAGATATATTGTTAAGCGCAAATCAGTTCACTAACGGTGGGACAAAAAAGCTAACGTAACAATAAAGTGATGTGACCAAGCTACACTGCAGGATTTTGAAGATAAGTTGCTAAACCACATTAGGCCCACATTCATATTGGTCCATTTTGACATGTGATTTGATATGTCAAATCGCATGTCAAATCGGAGCCAAATGCCGGCAATGGCACCGTTCAAATCAGTGTGATGCCACTGATTCCCAAAGTATATTCTGTACTACTTTTGGCAACTTCAGAGGGTGATTTAAATAGACATCTGTGCA